>NW_010972775.1:19378554-19492912 GCF_000737465.1 Haliaeetus leucocephalus | reverse complement strand
TTTTTTTCCCCCCCCCCCCCTTTTTTTTTTTTTTTTTTTTAGGACCCCTCCGATGGCTGCTGCTGCAAAGTCCCAGTGGAGGGAAGGCATGGGAAGGCGAAGTAGTAGGAAGGGAGCAATGCTGGCGGAGCAGGAGCAAGAGGCCCCAAGCCCTGAAAGCCGGCCTTTGTGTTCCCCTCCCCCCGAGCCCTGCCTAAGGCAAAGCATTACACAATCTAGCTATTGTTTGCTTGGAAATGTCTACGGCATCCTATTGCAATTATTTATGAAAGAAAATATTTGATGTTTTTGTGGAAGGTGGGTGGGGGAAGCTGAATTTACCTCTATTCTTGTTTGGAAGTAACGTTTCTTCCATTTGTTCTTCCTGTCCAGTTGTTCCAAAGTTTTTCTAAAGAGCAGAGATGCCCATGCCCATAGTCTGTGCTGCAGTGAAAGTATTGCTCTTAAACCAAACACGCACACACTAATTCTACAGAATTTCATTCACTGTCGTAAAGATACCCACAAGCTCCTTCTAGGGATTTGGTTCATGTTCTTTGTGCTTTTGTCTAGTATGTTTTACAGTGGTAGCATTTGGAAATGTTAGATTTTCCTCAGTGTTCCCTGGAAGTGTAGGTGTAGTGAGAGAAGGAAGGAGCTAGGGCGGATCCAGAAAAACATGATCCTGGTGGAGAAGCTCAAAATAAATGGCATAACTTGAACCAGTTTTTCTCAGCTTCGGGCCCTCTCTGCAGGTGGCATAGGAGGCATTAGGAGTGCAGGTTGACAGTAACACTAGTAATTAAAACTCTTTACACACTTGCAAGAGAGAGCTAAACTAGAAAATTCTAGAAGTAATGAGTAAATACCCAACACTTAGAACACCTTTCACTTTGTGGCAGTACTGTGCAAAAAAAATCTCAGAACCATTTTCCTAAAGGCCAAGTGGTCCTTCTAGGTTTGTTTGAATTGAACTTGAGAAACTCTGTTATAGATGACTGATAGGCTTCTCTAACATGGTTTCCAAAAGAAATCTGCCTGAGGCTGACGCTCATCAGTATTATTTCATCACCTGAATTGTGGGAGCTTGCTTCATGTTTACTTTAGGGAGATACTTTGTTTTAGCCAGTGGAGTTGGGAACTTCTGTGCTTGTTGTCTTTGATCTATCTATAGGACCTGTCTCCTGATGCCTTGTCTTGCGTTTTCTTGCCTCTGGCATGTGATGGAAGAGTCCTCTTGCAGCGGTAACTCCTCCAGTCCTCCTCTTTGAGTTATTTTTAGGCTGATACTTCTAATTGGTTGGTTGAGGGAATGTCGTGAAGGCTCACTGTGAACTGTGGTGGTTAGTAGGAAAGGGTTGGAAACTTCTAGAATCTTACAGCCAAAATCAGAGTGAGGGGAACTCAACTTCATAATTCATTGAAAAATTTATGTCGGATCAGGGAGTAAATATTTTCCCTTTGCCAAAGGAGCTAAAGAAGTGCTGTCTCACTAGAAACTGTAGGACAATTCCCCAAGGCCGTTCCTCCTCCAAGGTATGCTTGGGTGCAGTGTTGGATGTTGCTGGGGTTGTTCTTGATGAGACATATGGGGGAAGAATGTGTGTTCTTGTGAGTGATGAAAACGCATTGCTTTGTGCAAAATGGATCACTTGGATTTTCAGAGCATTCTGGGAAGTGTGTGATAAATGAAGAGATTGCTATGTTTTAGGTCCTGCTTAATGACTGCAGCCTGTTTTGCTGAAGTCAGGAAAAGCTTGCTGAGCCAGAAGGCTCACTGTGGTGCTCTTAAGCAAGACCAACTCCCTTGTGATAGTAGCAAAGAGCATATCTGTCTTCTAGCAGCTGTCTCATGTCTGCTGCAGAAGATGAGACAGACTAAACTGTACCTATGTTGTCCCTGATGCATGTGGGGTTTACCTTGTTAACCCCAGCTGACATGTGTTGATGAGAACAGATTCTGTGTTTTCAAGTCACTTTGCACACGGCAGCAAGGAAACTTTGATTGCTGAGATCATGGTTGGTGGAAAATACCCCTATAAAATACCATATTCCAAACCACACAAAGTAAACAAAAGAAAATCTCACTTCTATATTTGGTTAATTTCGCCAGCGTTTTTTGCCCCACCTTGTTACTCTCTAGAAGTTGAAGCTAGAACAGTTTTATAGTGTTTTTATTTCATTTGCACATAAAAGCATTCAGTTTCCTTGTATCTAAGGAGGGCTGAATTACTGTCTTGGTAAAATGTGCTGAGGTAGGAAGCAGTATATGTTAAAACTTAAACTAATAAGACACAGTCTTAAAAGTAGTTCTGGGGTTTTGGGGATACTTCTAAAAATAAAACTAAACACATTGATTTAGTGTCTTGAAATACTTATCCTCCCTTAACACAGAAGAAATAGTGGTATCATAACATGTAAAAATAGTTAGGTTAGTGATGCTGTATGTGAATTTAGGTAGAACTAAAGTTACATTGGCTAGAATTTATATAGTGGCTTATGGTACTAGCTTTCATGCATAAGAAGCTTTTCTCTGAAAGCTTTTCTTCACAGGATGTGGTAGGATAGCAGTGCAGCCTGTCTGAAAGTACCCTCCTGCATGGTGTGGTGCTGGCCTGCCTTTATGCATGGAAATGGGTCAGAGGCTCGGGATTTGTAGAATGGCCATCCTTTAGGATTGTGCTCTTTCCACAGGATACATGGATGGTGTGGACTATGGGAAATACACTTCAAATGCATGATGCTGGAAGTGTGCAGAAAATGCATTTTGTAAATACAGGACCTAGTTTTGGGAGCACGATTGTATTTGCTTAATTGATTCTGTGTAAATTGTTCATAAAACATTTCTAAATTGCAGGCACTGTAGATACGTTTTGATGCTTTAATAGGCAAGTACAGTAAGCTGTGTCTGAGATGAGTTACTCTCCATGCCATGTTATGAACCTAAGCTCATCATTAACGTATTTTTGTACTTACTTGAAACTGATCTTCTGCCTGATGGATCTGTGTTCACGTGCACATGAATAACTCATACATATATGCATTTGTATATATGCATGCATACACATCCTAGTGCGTATGTGTGTGCTAAATAGAAAACATACGGTTTAGTAGGTACACAGAGGCAGAGCAGCCAATTTTTCAGTTTATTTTTCCAAAGCATTGTTGTAGGCCAGATATATTTTCCTGCGGTTGTATGTGCTATAAAATAATATTTTTCAAGATGGGGAAAATATCAAGTTACTTTCATTCTGTGCTTTTATAAAATCACTTGAGAAATTAACATTCTTTTGTATCAGGTTACAGGCAACCGAGTTCAGAAGGGGCGAGCGCATAAGGGGAAGCAGGATGTTGAGTTGGAACAAAGGCAGCCTCTCGTTGGGGAGGGCTAAACAGGAGATGGTACCACTTTGTGTTAGATCCCTTATGGATGTTAACAAAAGAATGGATACTCGGCTGCACTTGAGCAGTCTTTGGAGGAATTTGCCCTGCTTGTACGCTCTTTTCATAACACGTTGTGCATCCGTATATAATTACGTGTGTGTGCATGGGTGTTTTTAACTGTGCCTCTGTTGTTAAATTGCATATGGTTTCCATTCTTCAGTCTTCAGGTCTTTTTCTGCAACAAATTTCTTAAGAGTTTTGCTTTAACTGTTGCTGCCTTGCTATAAGCCTGTGACCCCTGGTTAGCCTCCTAGCACTATCACCTTTCCCCAGCTCAGAAAACCAACTTAAATAGAGAAGCAACAGGCCTCTCTATTTTGCTGCCGCTTTTGTGTAGGGAAGCCCCAAGGTGGGGAAGGCAGGGCCGGGCTCTCATGTGCTGCTTGGGGCATGCTGCCTCGTTCCTCTCAACTTGGCAGAGCTGTGTGAGGTCTGGAGGGTCCCTGAAAGGGGGAAGCTGAAATGCAAACACGAAGCTGAATAATAAAATGATGTCACTGGCAGCCAATCAGGAGGGGTGATGTCACGTGCCTGGCAGCCCCGGTGCCCACAGAACTAGAGTAGCAGCCCCTTCTTGCCACTTCTCCCTTTCTCACCACTAGGAACTACTGGGGATCAAACCTTTTGAAGTTTATTATTTGAGAGTTAAGTGCACATAAAACACGATTCACCGCTTCTGCAGCTCATGAGATTTAGAAGTTTCCCAAGACTGTAGAGCTGGGTGGGAGCTCTTACAGCTCTTTCATGAAACACATGACAAGCAGGCAAACTGATTTTCTTACTTTTTTTTTTTTAACTGCACTTGTTGTTCTGCACTTGTTGTTCTGCTCTGTGTGTGCTGGGTAGGATATGTGTTGGTATGTGTTTTCCACTTTTGATGTGTACAGTACACTGTTCTTACTTCCTTATTTATTTTGTGCTATACATTACTCACATAATTTCTGTTTCCTCCTATCCAGTTAGCAGAGGCTGAATTGAGGATCTTGGTTATTTGAGCTGTTGGAGGCTTTAAGAGCTGTTTATTATTCCTGAGTGAAATTTAATAGATTTTTCAAACCAGAGAGCTGAGACGCCCTTTCTGATACTCAAAACAATGACCGTATGTACAGTTTGAGGTAGATTTAAAAAAAAAATTATACTATGTGAAGACATCATTGGCAGCAGCTAGAGGAGAAAGAAGTGAGCAAACAGAGCTAGAACAAAAACTTGGTCTTAGAGGATAGACAGGGTCCCGTAGTATTACTTCTAGGACTACCTTCCCCCCCACCCCCTGCAGAAACGTAACGGTGAGAAGGAGGAGGGAAGGAAAAAAGGAAGGCTACGGGTTTTGTCTGCATTTGGGGTAAGGAGAAGTAATGTCAGGGGGCACTGGTGGTTTTACGTTTCCAGGGGTAGATAATCTTCTCCAGTCCAGGTACTGGAATTTATTTCCTATTTTAGTCTACGTTGGATTTCACATGGCATGTACAAGAGATGTTTGATCAACTATAAGGATCGCCATGTGACCCAATTTGGGATGCCTAAAACTATTAGTGGAATGAGAGTTAAGCATGAGGCTTGGGAAACAGTACAAAGGTGGTGTTAAGATTGTGGTTTGGATCACTTTCGTGAGGGGTCAAAAGGTAGAAAGAGGCGTGTTGTCTTTATAAACTGAGAAATTGCAAGGTGAAGGGTGGTGAACAGTTGATTCCTCCTGACCCGTGGCAAGTGCCTGGTAAGTCGGAGTTGCTGCAGGCAGGAAGCTAAGTAGTGAAGTAGCCTGTAAGTCCTCTGGTGGTTGGTGGAAACTGTTCATATCATGACCCAAATTAAAGGTTTTTGTTTTCATAGTGCAATATAAAAGTGATTTAATGTTTTGTAATTGTTTTCTTGGAGAAAAAAAGAAGATATTTGTGAGCTTCAGTTAAAGATGTAGCTACTATAATCCTCTGAAGGAGTTGGAATATTTTTTAAATGTATGAAACAGCTTAAGATAGCTATATTATTAAGAAACCACACTGGAGCTGTAAATCAAAAGGCATCTTTGAATTTATTTTTTTCTTCACTGCCAGGTGTATGGAGAAATCCTGTATCATTAGGCCAATGGGAGTGGAGATTTAAGATTTCAGTCCTTTTCATAGTTTTGTTCTTTCCTTGTAAAGAATCCTGCTGTAATGACAAGTATTGACATCAGAATAAAAAGCTTCAGAAGAATAATTGAAATAACATGACGCATTTAAGTTCATCTTGTGTGGTTAGCAGCATTGATGCTGAGGGTAGGAAAACGTTTACCATATTTTACAACTATCAATAAGTTCCAAAACAGCTTAAAACATCTAAGGAGACCGTAAAATATTCCAGCTGGTGGATGGCTGTTGGTGTGGATGCTTGGATGTAACTGTGTGCGTGTATAGAGGTACAGCCTGTGGATTTTCTGTTCGTATGAAAATGAAATGAGCCAAAGGCACATGAAGTGTTTCACATGAGATAAGCAGGTGAAGATGCTCTGAGAGGAATCATTACCACTGCACTGTTTACTGTGTTCCTGTGCTTGTGGCAAGCTTTAGGGCTTCTATAACAAGCAAGATGAAGCCCAAACAGATCTGAGTCCCCTTTAAACAGAGAAGTTGCAGCTTTCTGTACTGGACAGCCACTCTTTATAGGGCATTGTTGAAAAATAGCAACTAATTATTTTTTTAATCTTAATTTATAGGGCATGTCTCATAACATGGTTTCCTAGAGGAACCTTTGTTAGTTGAAAGCAAAACCAGTACAGCTTAAGTGTTTCCATTTTTAGCCTGTCTAATTCTGGGAGAGTCTTACATAGCTGAGTTGAAAACTGAAGACTAGACATAATGATCTTTTTGCTACCCACAGCTGTGACTCAAAGTCATTCCTGATGTGTTAAAATGGTAAACTTTGTATTATAAAACAAATTGGAGATGTTTGTGGGGCTGAGTTTGCCAACACAGAGACCGTAGATACGGTTATTTGAAGAAGTGTGATATAAAAATGCACCAGCCAGTGTGGCCCAACCGCAGTAAGCAAGTGCATGTATATCCTGGCTCCTTCATTATGTTTTGCAATTGTTTTTCTGATCACTTGTGGTAATGGAAATAATAATCTAACATAGGAAATGGCTTATCTATAAAGTAAAACTGTTGAAATGTTAATAAGCTGAGCTTGTACAAATCCATTGAGGTCCTTTAATACAGTTTTATGTTCCTATGTTGGATTTGCAAGTAGCGTGAATTGGAAGGCATGTCAGCAGTGCTCTAAGTCCACATTCAGATGCTAGATCTGCTTTTTGGGTCATGCATCCAGAATTTCTGAACTATTACTGATGTTTTACTTATGCTGACTTGCTTGATGTCCTGGTTCTCTTTCAACAATTAAATGTGGTGGTTTGTGGAGTGAAGGTTTCTCTCTGTATTATCAAGATTAGGGGATGTGGTGATTACCCAACTGGTAGGTGAAGATGACTCTGTTTTTGCCAGATGGCTTGGACATCCTTCCCACTTCAGCTCGTGCACTACACCTTGAGTAGTCCCTTCTTTGCCAGCAAGGATGCTTCGGTATAAGAATGGGGTGATGGTGAGATTTTTTTTCTCCTTTTAAAACACAGACTGATCTTTAAAAGGCCAGATAAAGGAGCTGGGGATCTAACTGTAGGCGATTGGTTAGAAAACATTGACTGATGCTGTAGGAGTTGAAATCATATAGCTTCTCTTTCCATCAGAGTCTTCTAGCATATTGCATGAGCTTTAATTTTAAATGTCAGTAATTTGACTAAAGCTGTATTCTGAGGTTGGACTTCTGAGTAAGCTGATATTAAGTTTAAATTGATAGACAGAGTTACCAAAAGGGCTTGGATATATTTGTGCTTTTTGTTCTCTCCTCCTTCTTTCCCACTTCTCTGTTGTTGGCAGCTGATGTGACTGCTCTGCAGACATCTCCGCAAGTGGCACAGCTGACCATTCCCCAAGTGCTTGGTGTCTTAGCTGAGTACTTACTACAAGATGAGTCGGCTGCTCTCTCACTAAACTTTGCCTTTCCCTAGGGTATAAATGCTGAGGGAGCCTTGTGGTCTCAGGTTCTGATTGTTTCAAAACAGATGTAAAGAGCAGTGAGCAAGATAGGACACAGGACATGAGGCTTACATGGTCCAGGGTTCAGATCTGTAGTTGATGCTTATTTGAAAGCAGTCTGAGTGTGCTTCCTGTTGCTGTTGCTGCCTGACACCACTGCGTGATGGGAGGGTATTTTTTAAATGGCTTTCTGTGAGATGCTGATTGTTGGTTCCCTCTCTCCCTTTCCTTCCTCCTCAGAATATTTCTAATTCTTTCAGTGCTGTGCAAATAGATAATTAAAGCATGTCCTTCAACATAGATGACAAACAGGCAGTTTCTTTTGAAAGTGTGTACTTCTTTTTAGGCTGCATTTCATTCTGGTGTTGCACTTTGAGATGCTTGCCTGTAGAGGGATGATGACTGCTTTAATTCATTTTATTGCTCTGTTAAGTAGACTCTGAAGAATATTGGAGCTTTTTTTATCCCAAGAGAGCATCGTCCTAGTGACTCCAGGCTGTTTTGGAACATTTTGTGGCTTTTAAATCTTGTAATGTCTACTAATTATGACCCTAAAAGAGGGTGGCTGTATTGGCATTAGTCTATTGGAAATTTCTTCCTGGATATGATCATGCCAGAGACCAAAACCATTTCAAATGGACAAGAAATGACATCAGGCCACTTATGATCTTAGTATGGCCCAGTGAGGCTCAGTGTTGATACTCTGTTTTCACCTGGTTTTTTTGGTGGAAAGATTGGTGTTTCTTGTTTTAGTATAAGCTTTTGGCAATTTTACAGTGTTGAGACTTTTAGCCATCTCATTTCTGACTATACCTTTGGGAGAAAACAGTCACAGCTGGTTCCCTTCCTCTACATCCAAATGAATCTTCAAAGTACTAAGACTCATACAATACTGTAGAAAACTATTAAACTAGAATAAAAAAATAACAAAACCAGCTTTTTAATGAACTAAAAAAGAAAGCGACTGACCTGTACTCAGAATTTCCTAATGCATTTGTACATGTGCCTTCATCAGGAGCGTGATCTGCCCTTTGCCCTTGAACAATGGGTTCTCACTCTGGGATGTGATTGCTGGATTTTTTTTTCTGGCACTAGAGGCTGTTAAGTGTGGAGTGAAATCTGCTTTTATGAACTCAAATGTGAGCATAAACTCTTGTGGCCAGTTTTGGACTGGTGAGATTTTTGTTTTGTAGAACTGTCTTGTACAGGGTTCAGTAGGAATACACTGGATGCAATGAGGCGTCAGAAGGGTTTCTTTGAATTAAATGGGTAAATTGTAAAGGCTAGCTTCCACTTAGAGATACTCACAGTGTACAAGTCCACCTTATTTATGCAAATCTACTATGAAAATTTGAAATGCAGGAATGGTCACATGGGGCAGGAGTGTATTCTATTTTTATTTAGAAATAATAACTTCAGATTTCCCTGAACTGTCACATGTTACATCTTAGCTTAGACAGAATCTTTTAGATCAAGTTATGAACTGTTGAGGAAAATGAGTTATTAATGGGAACACAGAAAGCTAACACCAACATAGTGAGAAGTGGAGGTGAAGTGTCTCTCTGAAGAGAAAATGCAGCATCTAAAGGTAGAAAAATATATATTTTTAAAGAAGGTACTATTTCAAAGGCTGAGGGTTTTTGAAAACAATACTGTGCCAAAAGCTTAACCTGTTTTTCATAAACATGGTTGCTGGTTTGAGCCAAAACAAACAATTAAGGTCCTTAAATGAACTGAAGTGAGGAATCATAGCTACCCTAGCAAACTGCTAAAAATTCTAAGTGCAGCTAAGTGTGAGTCAGAAAGGAAGTTCAGGAGTGGGGGCTCGGGTGGTATGCAGGGTTTCCTGGTCACTTCTTCCTCAGTGCTACTTTTCTTGGAGGTCTATAAGAAATATGCTTTAGCAGTGAAGAATTAGAGGTGATCTGTGCTCTAGCCTAGAAACCAAGGTGGCTGTAACTTGACAGAAGTGGAAGGAAGGCCAATATAGACTGTGTTGCATATGAGCCAAACATCTTACTGTGATGGATATTTTTAATCACTATCTTTACTATCTCTCCTTTTTGCCTTCTGCAGCACCCCCTGCCAAAGACTTCATTTATGTATGTGCAGTATGTGTGTCTCAGGTCAATGTCCTGGTCTCTGTCCGGCTGGATCAAGACCCATTAAGCTTTGTTGGAAAATGTCCCTGCTTTCGGTGACCTCTGGAGTCAAAACAACTTTTCATTGAGGGATGTCTCTTAAGATGCTGAGGGCTACCTGGAAACCTGTACACATAAAGGGTTATCGGTAAAGGCAGGGAGGGAGCCGGCTGTGTCTTTACTCGGAGCACTGAAAGGCTGCAAGATATAATCAGAATATATGATTTTCAGCAGTTTTAAAAGCAACCCTTCCATACCACCTTCCAGAATGTTAATGATACTGTACAGAAGATGATATGGTTTGTTTCTGTCTTTTCTCCCTTTTGTGAGAGACAGGCTGAGGCTTCTCAAGGTTTGTCATAAATCTCATAAATGATATTCCTCTGCTCTACCTTGGGGTTTTTTTTCCTTTTTTTTTCTTTTTTTTTTTTTTGTTGTGTTTCCACATGGTCCATGAGCTTAGGGTGGCTACATCAGATGGTAAAAGATTGAGTGAAGCTTCAGAGAATAGTTAAAGATATCCAGTCTGCTCAAGGCATGGCACACATGTGGTTTACAGTCAGTTTTTGGGGACTTCCACAAGTGACTCAAGATGGTTTCCATGTAGAGAATTTGTGGAATGGATGTAGGGCATTGGGAAGACTCTGGAGCCTGTGGGGATCTTGGGCAAGTCCCTCTGTGTTCTTGCTTCTATTTCCTTTTCTAAACCACCTTTCTAAAGATCTACAGGAAAAGTTCCTGCATTTTGCTTAACTACAGAATTGCAGATATGAGTTGAGAAATGCACTGGATGACCTTAAAATGGCCTCAGCTATCCAAAAGTCTTGAACAGCTTCTTGAGAGATACCATAGCTAACCATTGTAGCAATTGAATTTAATCTGCTTTTTGAACAGTTCTGTTTGGGAAATAGTTCCAATCTATTCCAGAAAGGAGGGGTCTCCATTATAAGCAAAATCCCTTTCTCATGGACAAATATTCTGAATTTGAGAGACACTGTAGTCATAGCATATCACTTACCTGCATGCTCATTTCTTGGCAGATTAGAGAAGCTGGCAATGAAGGTTAAGCTCTAGAAAGCTGTAGGAATACTGTTTTCTTTTATAGTCATAAGTATGGAAAGGACAGGCAGAAGTGGAGATTATTCACAACCATAAAATGAAAGGGAGTTTGAAGTTAATTTTAAATTTACCTACATAAACAAACCACGGTTGATATGGTTTTTTTCTTCTTTTTACTGTGTCTGTGTGAGAAGTCTCAAACTGCATGTTATTTATGAGCTGGTGCAAATATTGGACTTCTGCATGACATCTTCACCCCATAAATGCCTTGTTGGAGAAATAAGAATAGCTGGCACGATTCATTTTCCAATCCTCCAACTCCCACAGACGTACCCTGGTTATCTGACTTGACTGTGTGGCAGCCTTTGGCAGTCCAGAGATTTTTGCCAAGTGAACTTGCAGGAAGTACTCTGAGACAGATCAGATGGATGTGTGCTCAGTTAACTATAAACAAAATATTTGTCTTTAAACATAAACCAAAAAGGAAATGAAGCAAGGAAATGTTAGTAATCCTCCTTAAGGAGTGTAAGTAACAATGTCAGTGTTGGTTCTTTCAAAAAACCCCATCATCTCTGCCTGTTAAAATGTTTTTCTGGTGGATGCAGAGTTTTCATGAATATGGCAGAATTCCTGTACATTGAGTATACCTGCTGATTGTTGGTACAGCATGGCTTTGGCATTTTGAAAATGGGCCATTTCCTCAAAATTTAGGACCTAAATCACAGCTTCAGGGTCTACATATTGCTGGAGAAATTGCTTGAAGAGAGCAGATAAAGCATGCTTAGGAAGTGATACAATGACAGCCTTCTGATGCTGTGAGGCTTGGGTAGTTTTGTGAAACTTTATGGACAGCAACTGTACCCTCTGCCTCCCTGCTCCCTCCCAGGTTGCCAAAACCTCCTGATTTGAGCTGTTACTGGAGGTGACAGGCAGTTGGGAAGCCGTGCCCATTGTCAGTCAACACTGCGTGCAGGAGCTGCTCCGGCCTCCTGGTGCACTGGCACCTGCCGATGGGGAAGTCTTCCCTGTTGTGAGCTTGTGGCACTGGGAGAAAGTAGAGCTGAAGTCTGTAGTATGGAGGACAGAATGAGTAACTGCACTGAAAAATCATTTTATCAGCAGCAAATGCACTGGCCTCTGAGTGTGGGATGGTGCTACAGTCCCAGACTTTCTCTTCGCATAGATCCTTGTGTCAGATGTACAGTGATCTTTTGTGCCTTTAGCATCGCTCTGTCCTCTTTTTTGCTGTGTTCCTACACATGTGCAAGGGTAATGGCCTCGCAGCTTTTCCAAACAGGGAAAGATTTTGCCTTCTGTTGAAACAATTGACATAGGTACTGCGTTCGATCTCCTTGCATAAAAGAGCAAGTACAGTTTGTGTAGTAAACTATGTTGTAGTCCTGTTACCATTTTCTGTGCGAAATGGATTCTAACTTGTCATTATTGATGGTTCAGTACAGGGACCTGTCAAGGTGGGATATCCAAAGCAAGAACCTCTTCTTTTCCCCATCTCCACAGATTTCCCTCTTTGACTGGTTTGGCATTCAAAGCGGTAAAAGAGACTGTATCAACATGTGATAAGTTTTCTCTTCAGTTATTTTGCGTCTTAAAAGCACATTATTTATTATAAAGAAGAAGCTGGGTTTTCCCTTAGAATATCATTACCTATGATCTGGTTGAGTATCTGGCATCAGGCACCATTTGTCTGAGAGCTTGTGAAGGATCTTGGATGCTGCGCAGGACCCTAAACAGGATTTGTGCATTGCTGCTAAGAGCTGCACGCTGCCAGTGTCTGGGTCCTCCTCAGCTGCAGGTGTGTCCTGAGCAAGACTAAAAAATTCTGGCCTGATCCCCAGGTGGCTTCTTGGGGGTTCCCTTACATGGAGGTGGACATATTCCTGGTGAGCTGCAAGTCTCTATTAAAACTCAAACTTTGAATTTAGTTGTTAGAAAGAACATGCTACCTGCAGACTGGGAGAGGGACTTCAACACCATGGGAGCCTTGGCCTGCTGGTGAGGCAACCTCTGTGCATATTTGTAGTACTGGGTTTTTCTGTGTGTATTTTCTTACTGAAATCAATAAGAAATCAAATCTGCTTTTCTAAACGTTCCAAGTTGCAATAGCCAAATTACAAAACCTTTTTAATAGTCTTAGTGGGGAGAAATCAGATGTCAGAACCACTGAGAACAGTGATTTAGTAAGTACTTAAACCTAAAGGAGAATAAACCTTGATTAGTGGGGACAAATCTTAAGGCACTTGGAAAGAGCTTTTACCTAGCTGTTGCATGAGTAAATACTATGCAGGCAGAAGCTGAAATTAATTTCAATGTGAATTTCATGTTGGGCAGCTTCTGCAGTTACTGCAAAATCACAAAATACTGTGATTCCTTCTCTTGTCACCCCACAACCAACAGATGTTGCCCTGGTTGCAGTGGTAGAGCTCTGGGAGTAACAGACTGATATTTGGCAGAGCACAAGAAAATTCTTGAAATACTTGAGAACTTCTTTGGAAAGCAGCTTTGACTGTTATCACTTTGTTTCCGAAATAAATGTTGGGCTCCTTAGCAGACAGAAACAAATGATAAGCCTAATGCTGGATTTTTTGTAGCCATGGCTGTAGTAGGTGGGAGTTTTTTTCCTCTCTCGAAAGGAGGGACTTCTAGCATTTTTTTTCTTTTGGCACATGTTACCAAAGTATTTGCAGTGCAGCAACATGTATTCTTTCATCTTGCAAGTGGGAAATAAAACATATTTGTTCTATATGTAAATACTTTTTTCCCACCAAAAATGTTTGCTTTGTAAATCCTGTCTGGTTTTCTCCTCATAGTGTGAATTCCTGAGTTCTATTTTGGAGGGAGGCACGTGCACTTTCAGGTTATCGTGATGCTGAAATAAAGGGGGCTCATAGCTCTCCCCCTGATATTTGTAAGAATAGGTGAGACTTGTTAAAGAAAGGACCCCAGTGTAGTGGTTAAAATGACCTTCTTAGGAAATGCCATTCATGCCAGAGCACATAACCTTCCTCCCCATCTCTTCCCCTGCATAGGAGAGGCTGTGGGATACAAAGGAGCCTGGGAAAGGGAATGCACATTCTTCTGTACAAAGGAAGCTCAGAATCCTATGGTATATACATGGGTCTCTATTCCTTCCCCCTTAAAAATGTTTTTCTTTACCCTGTAATCAGAGAATTTTGTCCTTATTAATTTTACTTTGGGTGGAGAGAAAAGGGAAAGATCTATTGTTTGGATGGAAGTTGCTGCCGGGGGCGACAATTGGGCTATTGTTGGGCTGTAATTCTAGTCTGGGGCTTCAACGGGAGGTGAAAAGGAGGAAGAGGAATATGAACAAAAACAAGTATTAACTCTGTAGTAATCTCCCATTGTTTACCTGAACAAGGATAGCCAGAGGTTTAGTCTTTCCCCCCACACCCCCCCCCAGGCTAATGAAACACAGTGTTATTACAAATGGTTATGCTGCTCTCCTGTGAGCATCTGGGAGAGGGGGAAGAAGGGAACATTTTTTTCTTCCAGCTGAGGACATGCAGTCATTTTTCTAAAGCCAAAATCAAAACTGTTAGTTGAAGGCGGAAACAGGCCTCAACAAATGCTGTTTCTTCTGGCAGCAAGAGACAAAGATCCTTGTTCTTTAGACCAGCCTTTGTATAATTCAGAACAATAATAATTTTTTAAAATATGTCTGATAAAGAACAAGTACTCATTATCATAATGTGTTAACAGAGCTATAATTAAGATTTTTCTTGTCACTTTTTTAATATACCGTCTTTCTTTGGGAGATCTTAATTGTTGAAAAATTACTGTGTATCTACATTTGGCAAAAAGAGGCTTGGGGACCAAATGTTTTAAAGCAGCGCCGTTTGCTTTTCTGGACTCTTACATGAATATGAGAGAAATGGAGGAAGGAGTGAAAAGATCCTGTGGATTAACTCAGGTCATACTCAGGCTCCATCCAGAAGAGGAAGCAACCACTACACTACTAGCTTCTTAAAAACTTTCTGCCTACTTGATGTTTCTGGATCGCCCCAAATATCTCAGGATTGCGATGGGATCACCCCCACCGCTGCATCCCTCCCGAGGGCATGCTGACAAGGCATTTACACCACCAAACTGGTGTATATGCTTCTGCTTTGAAAGAGAGCGCCTCCTTTTGAGGTTAAATAACCTCTTTTATTATTTTGTTTACAATTAGAAATGTTTATTTTTCTTGTGTATTTGTTTTTTATTATTGATTATTCCAGTATTGATCTGGAATGCTGATTGCTTCTAAATGCTGATGCTCCCCTGGTCCTTCGAGTCTCTTGATGGAGAAGTCACGTGTACTCCAATGAAGACTTTAATATTCAGTTTTCATTTAAACTGTGACTTCATCCTCAGTGAGACATCAGATTTTAATGCTATTTTCACAGCGGCCCTGTCAGGTGGCAGTGCTGGGGAGGGAGGGAGCTGGAGACTTGTTCACCTTCAACTTGATGGCTGGTTGCCTGCCAGAAATAGGGAAGGTTATTATTGATGCTTTTAATTTTTATGAGTGTTTGAGATTTAAAATGTTTACTCATTGGTTTTGGCTCTAAAGCCTTTGTATTTAAAATAAATAATCTTGTTTTAAATTAGCGTTTCCCAGAGGAAACTATCTGGCTATTGTGAAGTGCTTTGTCAACAATGCTGCACCCTTGTACCAGGAGAAGAGGAAGGATGTAGTGTTGTTACCCACAGCTAGGGAGAGCTGACACAGAAGAAATTCCCATGAACAGGGCTTTCTGCTCCCTACTTTTTTTTGCACAGATAGGTCTCTTTGGTTTTGATTCAACATTAATCAAAAATCAATTTATGACTCCATGTAAGTGGTATTAGATAATTCTGCTTTTATCCATGGTAAATAAAAACATTGTTCAAACATGAACAAACAACAGTCTTGGCTTGGTTTGAGTTTAAAAGTAGATTGGAAAAGAAAATTGTAATTAAAATTGAAGATTTCATCATTGAATGTGTTCTTACTTCATGAGAATATTTAGTTTAGCTGTAGGAGGATTAAAAAAAAATAATGGAACTAAACATCTAAATGTTTTGCAGAAGAACACCAAAATAAGATTAGAGAGATCTTTCAGTAGAAAATACCATCTTATTTTATCAGTAAGGAGGAGATTCCTGAGTAGGCAAAGTGTAACCATGAGGATGATGGACAATTTGGACAGCCCGCAGGATTTTGGGGTCTGAATACTCTGATTCACTTCAAAGGTGAACTGAACATCCACCCTGAGAGCTCTAACAAACAAATAGAAATTAATTTCAAATATGGCTGCTGGCTTGGAGGTAGCTGAGGAGACCATTTTCCTGTTAGACTGAATCGTCAAACCAGTTTTGCCAATGGATGTTTATTATGGAAGTACTGAGTCTGGAATTGCTACACCACCAAACACAACCTCTTGCTGTTTGAGATAAAAAGTACAGAGCTTTGAGATACAGAACTGTAAGCTTGGAAGAAGAGCCAGTATGAAGTGGTTGTTGCAAGGTTGGGCAGAGAGAGCAGCTAGCTATAGCTCAGGTTTGTTCAGATTCTCAGAGCAGAGAGAGGAGTCTAAGTGGTAACAACTGTGTCTTCCATGGTGTGTCTGTGTCCCTCCCCACTGTTTAGAGTCCAGCTCCAGATGATATCAGGAAATGGAAGACAAAATGCTGCTATTGAGTATTGTACAGGATTATTAAGAGCTAGTCAGTGTAATGACATATCTGCCAGGGATTGCTTCTGACTTGGATTCTTTTTTCAGGTTTTAGTCTGGTTTTTTAGGGGGAAAGGGATTGAGATACCCACGTTGCCATTTAGACCTAGATGTCCGTTAGACTCTAAGGGTAATGCTGCTAAATTTTACAGTGGGAAAACTGATGTGCCATTAGTTTATAGTTAAAAACTAACTGTTGTGGAAAGCAGTGAGTTCTCCTGTCCCAATTTCAGCATACCTGCTGGTTGTGTGATAATGCTCAAGTGAAATGCTGCTCTCTAAATTAATCAAATACAGTGTTTAAATGGTAGTAAAGACAGCTGGCTTATAAGAATATTGATTAATATAAATACTTTTGTTTGAAATGAGCCATGCAGCAGTTTTAGGGCCTTCCATACTATGTTGCCTTACAGCTTTCCTTACAGCTCCTGGGAGCTGTAATTGACTCTGGTATAGTGATGTGAATTTACATCACTTGAAGATAAGACTTGTCAGGAGACCTGTTGTATAAAGAGCAAAACTGATTTCTGTACACTAACAGTATCTTTGGGTGGTAGAAGGAATGTGCAACTACAGTCCAGTTATTCATAAGAATTAATTGTGGGTTTAAGCATTTTACTTGCAATTAGTCTGATAGTAATTGTGATTTTAAATTCTCTTTGGTTTTTTTCTTCAGGCTGAAGTACTGAAGAAAAGTCTTTGTTTTCACGCATATGTGAATAGTTCTGGGTCTTTGTCACGCTTCTTTGTATGTTTTCTGTTTTTATTCCATCCTTTTTGAGCTCAAGGGATCAGAGTTGCAGCCTGTATTTGAGATGTGAGCAACCTGCATGTTTACAGTGTTTTAATGGAATTTCTTTTCTTTTCCCACTGTTTCAACAAAGTTTTTAGTGGTGTGCAGTATCTGCAGTGCAAAGTCCTCAGTGGTGTGGATTTTGGTGAGGTCACCCCCCTAGGTCCCAAAGGGAAGATGCAACTGTGGTAAGAGTAAGGAGAGGTATTCTGGTGGGCTTGGGCACTGTGGCTTTCTGTTACATGGTAAAAAATGCGGGACGGTTTGTTGTGCACAAATGATGTAGTAGTAGTTGGAAAAACTTTTTTGGCCAGCTTTGACTTGTTCTGTTTGTTAGTTTTGTTTGCACTCAGTGCAGGGAAGAGGATTGAATTAAGCTTTAGGATCCTTTCAGTTATTGGGCCAAATGCCACTACTTTTGCTGCCAATAAAGCCTACAGAAGATGTGTAGGCATGAGGAGTGTGGGAGTTTCAGAATACACAGCATCTTTTAATTGACACGGGATTTGTGAAGTGCAGCTTGTATAACTGGTGATACCTAATCTCTCTTGTCCCTTCCAAGAGGCATGTTGATGATCCATATGCTTGATGGAGGTGTTTCTGTGTTTAAGGGAGATAATAGTTGCATAGTTGATCAGAGATGTCTTGCCTCTGATTTGCCTGCAGGCTTCCAAATTTAAGCCATAAATTCAGAATATTCTCTTGCTAGATGAAAGTTTAATATTTTAATTTTTAAAAAAAGTTTTCCTCTTCCAGAAGGAGACTTATCTTCCTTCATCCTCCCATTCCCCCTCCTTTTTAAGGAGAGAAAGAAGGAAGCGTGGGGATGAGGGAGTGGACTGCAGTGTTTGGTGTGAGATGCATAATGGAAGGTTACACTGTAAAGTCAGGTGCTGTATGGTGTGACTCTTCTTGCAACTAGGTGGATGCATGAAATACTGCTTTGCAGGTATTCTGTTACTTGATATAGTGTCATTCCTTTGGAGTGACTTGGCATGTCTAACCTTGCCTGATCGCCAGAAATTGTTATACCGCTTTCCCAAGCTTCCTCGTGGAAGAACCTGTTAGGACAGCGGTTACGATAGCTTTGGCCTTCAGGGATGGAAGGCAATAGCTCACACAGTGCTGCATGGGGACTCAGGAGAGTGTTTCCAGGAAGCAGGTGATACCTGAATCATAGAATCATTTAGGTTGGAAAAGACCTTTAAGATTATTGAGTCCAACTTTAAACCTGATACTGCCAAGTCCACCAAAAGTCAAGTTTAAGAAGCTGAAAGAGTATGTTTTGAGAGACTATGTATGTCCAGGAGAGCAAAGGAAATTGGGAGAGGGAGGAAAGGAGAACGATTCATAAATATTTGATTACTAGGTATAGAAGCAAGGTATGCTGACATCTGTTTTTCTTTCCCAGTGCAGTTGTTGCTCTGTACTGCATATGGAATAGCTTCAGCCTTCTTTGTGGCACTGTCCTCCTTAAAAAACAAAACCAACACACACACACAAATCCCCCCACAAAACAGTGGAAGTGCAAACTCCACTAAGCCTACAGACAATAATCTTGCTTTTGTTAACTGTTAAATTCTTAAGACTTTATTTTTCCTTGGAGCCTGTGCATCCCAGGTTGAGATTCCCTGCTCTGGGGGTTTGAGGTATCAGCGGGTAGTGAGTGCTGGTGGCTTGGGCTCTTGTTTGGCAAGATCCTGAAGTTAATTCCTAATTTTAAGCACAAGTAATGCTGTGAGATGTAATGTAGGTTCTTCAAAGCCTTAAAGTCAGTCACGGGTTTTCTTGTCTTCACTATGTCAGGAACTTAATGGGCAAGACTTTGCAATGAGTACTGGGTTGATTTCAGGTCCTACTTACTTTGCAGATGCTTTACAGCACGCTTTTTTGGTCCTCATTGTAAGCCCTTCTGTTTTGAATCTCAGCACCCTGACAATCCCCCTGTCTCCCTATTTTCTACTGTGTATTTGAACAAAAGAATCAGTAGTGAGGAGCTGGGCACAAATCTGAGAGCACCTTTTTTTTTCCCCCCCCCCCCCCCCCCCCCCCTTTTTTTTTAAATACACAGATTTTGAGTGTTATGAAAGGCTTCAGTCTGGTTATTCTCTGTTTTGAGAAGATGGAAACAAAATGTCAATGATGTTTCCTTTAAATTTGTGTTTAATTTAGTGTTTCTTGATGTGTGATATGTAGGCAGTGGTGGTAGTGATGTCTGCATACAGCTGTGTAAAAATTAGTAAATGCTGTGGTCTTCTAGAGCACTTGAGGAATAAATCTAGGCCAAATTTGTGCTCACTTACGATACTCTCTGTGTTGCCATTGACTTCAGAACAGCTAGGCTTTTTTTCTTTGTGTAGTTATGCAGTGATATAAAGGAGGACAACTTTTTTCCCAGTGATCTGATTTTTAGATTATTTTTTTTTTAATGCTGCAGGCTGCCACTGGTGTACTTTTTCCTTTTTTCTCTTTTAACATTTCCTACAATGCAAATTGCTTTTAAAACATGATAGGGAGACCATCATGTCTAAAAGACTCCAAATGTTTTCAAAGCTGGCTAGTTACAGCACCAGCACACACAACTCTGTGCCTCCCAAAAATAGTCACCTGAAGTGAAACACAGAGGATGAAATTGAGCTGCTGGGTTTCGGTCTGCCCTGCCGGGCTGTCTCCCCACACGGGCTGCACTTGCATTCCTCCGGCTGGGGGCCTGGGCCTCTCTTGAAAGCAACCTTTCAGGCTCATGAAGCTGCATTGTGTAAACATCTTCAGCAGTAACTTATTCTCTTGAAAGAGGCCAAACTAATCCTCCCATCCTGGTTAGAGCTGCCTTAGATGTTAGTCTGAGCAGCACATTTTCTGTCTTCCAACAAGCGTGACATCACATGAATATAGCAACATAATGTGGTCAAATACCATTTTAAACAAATTTTTAAAATCCTCCCCCGTGGGGCTGCTTTATTGGGAATGTTCTTTCTTCATCTGTATGTTATCAAGCTAAATACCAAGTCTTGGTTTTGCTAGAATGTTTCTATATGTGTAGGAAAAAAACAACCACTGCTGATTTCAGTGCATTGGTAATTTCCCTCCCCCCTTTGTTTTTTGTCTTGGAAAAAAAAGCAAATGCTGTTTGTAAAAGGGAAGAGAAAGATGTTTATAAAAAAACCTAACTGCGTAGAAAATAAGTGAATTTATTCTCTGAAATTCAGAGCATTCATGAACATAGTTAGTTGTAAACAAATTCATAAAGTCCTTCTGGAGAAACATATGACTTCGGATTTTTTTTTTTTTTTATTTTTTTTTTCCCTCTTATAGGAGCGGCATTCTTAACTTTTGCCTTGCAGTTTTTTAGCACAGCCTCAGAAGCTCCCTGTTGGTTTTGTCCTGTAATAACAGTCGCCTGAGCAAGGACATGGTATCTTTGGGGTTTACCTCTGTCTCCAGCCCCTGGGAAGTTGTTTACTAGTTTCTACCTGGAATAACAGGCCAGTCCCAGGGATCCTCGCTGGGGAGCAGGATTATTGGCTTCTGCCAAAATACCACCTCGGTGCCAGGCCTGGCTGCAGGGCTGGCGGCGGTGGGATGCTGCCCTTGGGGATGTTGTCATGGGGGTGGCGAGACACTAGCCATGGGTATGGTGCCCATGGAGCAGCAGGATGCTGCCCGCAGGGATGCTGCCAGTGAGGTGGTGGAATGCGGGATGCTGCTGAGCAGCAGGGCAAGCAGAGCCCCTGGCAATGTGAGTTCAGCCCACGTCTCCTCTCGGGAGGGGTGAGGGAGAAAACAGTGGGACCCTTTTCAGGAGTGAGGTGTGTTTAAGTCTATGTTTGGATGTTGCGCCTCTTCTAAATTTGGTTTCTCCTCATTAATACAGGAGCTGTTTTAATAGCTCTGCAGGGAAAAACATGGGGTTGCTGTAGGGTGGGTTATTCTGGTGGGGCTTTTTTTTCCACCTTTTATAAAAGGCCAAGGTCTGTTTTGGAGGACTAGAGGCGAGGGAAGGGGGAGGAAGGGGGTGGAAGGAGGGAGGGCCTGTTCTTCTGAGCTCCTTTGTGTGGCACAGAGCCCCCCCGTTTCCCTCTTCCCCTCCCATCTGACTGATATGGGGCCACTTGAATAGGGGAGCAGCTCCTTGCTTGCTAATAAAGGCGTTGGGGCAGACATGGCTGTGGAGATGTGCAGTATGGCTGTGTTGTGGGAGGGGGATCTGTATGTTGTTGTTTACCATCTCCCCTTCCCTGGGCAAAGGCAGCCTTTGTGTTTTCCGCCAGGAGGTGGTTGTCCCTGGATCGGGGGGAGCATGGAGAAGGAAGCGTGGCAGCGTCGTGTTAAAATAAGTGTTTTTCTACCTTTTGCAGTGACCCGAATCAGGTTTCCCCCTTCGCAGCAGCACGATGTGCTTGCAGTGGGTGTGATGGAGGAGTAGTGGACTGGAATTATTTGCGTCGGGGCTGCTGGGAACATGTGGAGTGGAGCCGTGTGTGGGAACGGGTGCCTCTTGCCTCCCAGGCTCTTTGCCGAGCCACCGGCGAAGGAAGCCAAGGTGCCGTGCTCTGTTGCACTGTGGTGGTATGCAGGCTTTTGCCAGGCTCGTTGCCCACTGAGATATCTTCCCTTGAGTGCCAGAGGTATTTATAAACTAGGTCCCTTCTGTGACAGGGTTACGGTCAGGATGTGGACGGCAGTGGATCAGATTCGAGCATTGCTCTATCCATCCGGGAGGCTGAAGGGCCTGGTGGTTTCGTCTGCTGGCAATGTCCTAGTGACCTGGGCTGCTGCACACATCCAACTTTGATGTAATGACTAGCAGAGACCTTTGCATCTGTGCAATTGATGATTTGCGGTAATTACTTCCAGTTGCAGCAGCATACGGAGTGTGGCTGGATCTTTTAGATACCTCTGTGCAGGCCCTGATGGAAGTAAAGTTTCAGAGAAGATGCTGATAAATATGAACAATTATGAAAGAGATCTGGGCCAAAAAAAAAGAAGTGTAAAAATACAAGTCCACTGGGGTTTTGCAGTAAAAGCACAAAGGTCTTTGGATACTAAGCTTAAAAATCCAGACACCCTAAGGAAATACAGTAAAATTGAATTAGTTGCAGGCCTTAATTCATTTTTGCTAACTCCTGCTATTAATCATTTAAATCATCCAAGATGGAAATTACAGTTATAATAGTTACTTTTTGCTGTGTTTCAGGGTGCTCCCTCCTCCAGTAATTTGACCTAGTTTACCGGTGTTTTAATTCCACTCTCTCATTTTGAACACTTTCTTCTTGCTACCAGCTTTGTCAAGTCTTCTGAATATTTTAGTGTCTGCTCCATTCCAGGGTCAAATGGGACAAGCATTATCTTCTGACTAAAGAAAAACGGTGTTGAAAAGCAGTACTAGTGAAGTCCCTTAATAGAACAGATGCATCTGACTTGAAAAATTACTTGTATGCTACAAAATTTACTTTTTTTTCTTCCTTCCTTTTCCAGCAGCATCTGATAAAAGATTTTTCTACAGTAAAAATCCTTTGCTTATATCCTTAGACCATTCTAGTTACTAAACCCTATGGCTAGCCACCTTTCTGTCCATATGTGCTGAAATAAGGGTTTTTTTCTGTTTTACACTTCTAGTAGTCTTCTGTAATGAAGACAACTTCATAACTAGGATTTACTTTTCAAAAAACAATTTGCCTTTTATGAAACTTCTGTGGAGTTTCTGCTGGAATTATTTGTTCAATATGAATTTCATTGTGTTGCATAAATGATGCACATGCTCCAGAGGAAGCAGCAGATTCTGGAGGCAGTATGTGTAGGGAGAAATCTTGCTCTGCTGTGATAGCACTTATTTTTAGAACAGATGTACTTAACTAATTTTTTTTAATTAAATGCAGATCTTGGGTAGTGTAGGGTGGTAGTTTACCAGTGGCTTTTGAAATGTGTTTTTCTATGAGAAGTGAAACGTGCTGCTTTGAGCAGCGGTTGGAGTATGAAGAGTTACTTCACGTATTTATCAATGAGCAAACCTGACAGGTCTTCAGATAGAAGATGAAGAATTATGTTGGTGTTTATTCCTTTGAGTTGTGCACTGAAATATTTTGTAGCAGTCGTCTTCAAATGTGCAGAGTATTCTGGATCTGATAAAATCACTTGTAAGGAATTAGGCTCAACTTCTAGAAAGTTAGGATCTATATGGCTAGGATA
Source organism: Haliaeetus leucocephalus (assembly GCF_000737465.1). Taxonomy (NCBI): domain Eukaryota; kingdom Metazoa; phylum Chordata; class Aves; order Accipitriformes; family Accipitridae; genus Haliaeetus; species Haliaeetus leucocephalus. The sequence continues at coordinate 19,469,505 of NW_010972775.1, read as the reverse complement.
GCAATTAATATTTCTACTTCCTGAATTTTGCAAGCAGTATTAAATCACTGAGGTTAAATGTCTGACTTTTTTCCTTTCTGTCCCGTCCCCCCCCCGAGTAAAAATTACAGGTATGTCATTTCTTCTTTTACAAGAAAAAAATGATTTTTGTGTACTGTATGGTGCCTGTATGTAAAGTATCACGTCTTTGCATTGATTGTCAAGAGACACAATTAGTTTGTCTATGATTGTATTTCTGGCTTTCAAAATAATCAATAAAAATTCTGTAGAAAATCATTTCTACTCCATTCTTATTCTCTTATTCCCCCGTGCTGTGCAAGGGTAGAGCTTTTCTACCCCAGGTGATCATCCTAATCATCATGGTTTCAAAAACAAACTTTTTCTACTTTTGAAAAGTCATGATTTAAGTACTGCTTCAAAAAAAAAAAGTGGTTTTCTTTTTAAAAAAAGCTTAAAAATGTTTTCTGCCTTGTGTTACTGAATTTCTACCAGTTTAATAAGATACTTTTCATTTGGACTTGTCCAGGTTACATGAAATTTAGGTAAATGAAACACCTAGCGACATACTTCTTGTTACAATTAATCAATCTCCTACCTTGTGGGCCAGTAGTTTCCATGGCTTTTAAAAAATGCAATAGGTAGACTTTAAAAAAGCTTTTAAATGTAAGTATATCCTATCAAGTGGTCTCCTTTCTGTAATAATTTCCCCTCAAATTGTACCACTCAAGGCTCACGACTTAAAATAGAGCGAAATGCCAGCATGAAGCTCTCCGTGCGGCATGTGCTCCATGCCCCTTGTCCATGTTGGTACTGGCACCACCTCTTTGACCATTTCCCACACTCGACTTGTGTGACTGCACCTAACACCGCTTTCCCGTTTGTGTTGGTGTACTTCAGGCAGTGTTGGCTGACAGGCTTCCTGTTACATACAGAGTTCAGCAGACTTGGGGTTTTGTGAGCAGGAGTTAAGCAGCTTTCTTTTGGAAATGAGTCCCTTCTCCTGTGGAGGCTCCAGGCTGTGACCTCTATCTTCAAGGTTGATGTTTCCTCGCTGTGTCAGAAAGGGATAAAGTCATATTGCTCTTCCAGCTAATGTTTACATTTCTAGTTGATGAGACAACCCAAGTAAAACAGATGCAGACTTCAAAAGCACTGGAGTAGCTTCTATCTGGGTCTTTTCTGGTTTTCTAGCCCAGAGCAGGAGGCCACGGTGCCCGATGCTCCTGCATCGCTCACCGGGCTTACGCAGGGACCAGGGCTGCGTGGGCAATTTGAAAAAACAAACCCAAACCCCTGAAGTCCATCACCACATCAGCTCTGAAAAGCATTGGTGTAAATTATTATTCAGTGCATTTAAAATAAGAGTGCATCTGAAGCCCACTGGATTTGCTACCTGGATCTCCAGATTCATTGGATGTCTTTTCAGTGAAAGAACAGTAACAGCTGAGAGTTGATGGATGGTGGATGGCCTTTGCAGCAAATCGAAACAGGGTGGGAAATGAGGGGTGGATAGCGTATGACTGATAAGTAGCACTTAACTGTGAGGAGCTTAAAAAAAAGGAATAATCTGAGAGTGGCTGTAACTTGGAGGAATTCAGGATATGTCACTTGTGGCTGTACTGAAATCTCTATTGCAGTTCTTTTTATATCTTTTTGTCCTTTGAAATGCCTTGCTGTTAGGGTTCGGCTCTTATTTATTTATTTTTTCCTCTCGGCAGCTGTAGTGCTCAGACTAGTAGGCTGAGATGCTAACAATGCACTGCCTGGTGCCAAGAAAGGAGGTATTTGCATTCATTTTCACTTTCTTATTCCGAATACAAAAAACAAACAACTGTCCTGCAGTCCCACTGAGTCCTGCCTCCCCTGAAGTGTAAATACATGTGCCGACAGATGATTTTACTGGTGGTGTGTTACATCAGCTTACCAGGCAGGTAGTAGAAGTGTCCATATTCTGTAAAACAAAGCAGTCTTAAGAGTAATCCAAAATAGCCGTAATAAAAAAAACCACCCCAAAACCCAGTAATAGGTTTCATAGCAATTATTTAGCAGATTATAAGTCTGATGCTTTACTCATTATTTTTGCTGAATTGTTTTCTTTTTTCTCAAAATTACAAAGTGTTCATATTGATCATATTGGGAGCAGTCTGTGTACAAAACAGGCAAATTGTTCGCATTTTTCACTCTTTAAGTAATTTTGACAAGGATGCAAGCAAGAGGAATGAGATACTTGTTTGAAGTTCCTACAAGAGCAGCCTTTGAGGTGCAGAGCTGGGTGGTGGGGTGACTCCCATGTGGATTTGAAGAGTTCTGTGTGGGGGGGGGGGAGGCAGTGCTGTGCTGCTCACTTCCTCTCTCGCTGGCCATCTTATGAATGGGAAACGAATGGGATCGTAACCTTCCTGAATGTGGAGCTTGGGATATGTTGACTGGATTATGAAGGCAGCAATTTAACTAAAAGGACATAATTTAGGGGAGGGGGGAAGTCAGAGAAGCCTGGAGATTGAAGCTCCAGGTTTTTCATATTGAAACATATTGACTAAAATAGATATAAAAAATAACCCTATTGCCGTGACACTTGTTTTTGTGTGTCTGCTCAGTTTTTAATAAGCCTCTCATTACAATTCAGTGCACTGCATAGAAATCCATCTTTTTTTAATGCATTAAATGATGTACAGTGTGTTTCTTTTGTGGTGAAATCCCATTGCCTCAGCATGAAGAGTGCACAGTGTACATGTGTCTTTGTTTAATTCAACGTGTTTTCCTCTTTCAGTACTGGAAGTAGGACATTTTAGTTCTTCAGTCATCACTGCAGCAAAGGAGTGCGTTTCTGAGAGCGTGCAGGGCATTAGAAAGGGCAGGAAAGGCACACTGTGCATCACTCACAGGTACGTGCTTTGGATCCCTAGGCACACAAAGCCCTTTTGTTTTTTTACAAACAGTTCTTGCAGCTAGGTGCATCTTGAAGAAATCATACCCAAGAAAGTGGATTTCTGCAGTTTTGAACTGCCTCTCTCTTCTGTGCAGTTTGTGGTTGTTTTTTCCTTTCCTCCTGAAACATCAGTGTAAGGAATCAGAGGGCTAACAAAAAAAAAAAAAAAATCTTCTGGTACTTGTTTAGAAACATCAAATAATCTCCAGTGTGGGATTTTTATCTTACTGCCTTTGTGGTAAGAGAGGTAGAAAAAAAGACACTTGAAAGCCTATGACAGCGTAGCCTGTAGGAGCTTTACAAATTGATTCAGATGTTCCATTCAGAGCAGAGATTTGATACAGGGTGATGAAATCAAATGGCGTAAAATAATCTTTTATTGATTTTTATGGCGAGAAATCTATACCTGCAGAATCAAACTGAGGTTATGGTAAGATCTACCTTTAATTTTTTTCTTTGTTTTGTGCATGTGTGTGTTTAAAAGTGCATTTTTTCTGTGCCTTGAATGGCTGCTTTTGCTTCCCTTTAGTTTTAAGCCTGCAGTCAAGAAATATGTGCTGAAATGTTAACAGCGTAAAAACGTTCTGTCCTATGTAATATGTTTGGTACATGTGCAGAGTTTTGAAAGGATATTTTTTTATGCAGATTTGCTGTGCTGCCTTGGTTTGGTTTGGTGTGGGAGCGGTGGCTGTCCCCTGCCCACGGAGCAAGGCCCCGTGGGGCGCAGTGGGGGACGCGCCTCATGTGATGCTGCTCCAGACTCATAAACAAACCGTCACGTGGCTGCGCAGCCCTGCAGAGCACTGTGCAGGCAGGGATAGACAGGGAGAGCATTATCCTTATTGGATTTCCCCTTCCGAACTGGTGCTGATTTGAATGTTTTTGGAATGAGTGGTGAATGAAACAACACAAGATGCTTTTTTTTTTTTCCTCGTTTTCCCGTTTTTTTTCCCTTTCTTTCTTTCTTTCTCTTTTCAGCTGCAGGGTTTAGGATGCACAAAGAGTCACTGAACCTGTAAGAAGCTTCTCTAAATGCACATGCTTGCAAGGCGGCCTGCTTTTCTTTCTTGACAAAAATATATTGGCATGAGCAAGCACTGTACCCTTAGTGTCATGTGAGAGAATGTATAGGTGCAAATAAAGTAATTATTGTACTTGTGATTTTAAAGAATTTTGTTCTACGCGTCTTTTTTTTTTTCTCCATTTAACCAATAGAGGTTTTATTAAAAATGGATTTCTCTGCTGGTGTGAAGTTCCTTAGACCCACCATGTACCCAGTAGAAGCCGCAGCGCTCTGGATGCAAGGTGATTCTTTGGACCAGTCTGCTAACCCTTGATTGTGAATGATTAGACTTCAAAAGCATTTAGCTCTAAATGTAATCATAGCTCAATTTCTCTGTGTTGAGTCTTCTGATTTACAGTGTGCACATGATAAATGAGTAGGATACTGCCTATAAAACAATATATGTTGCGGTACTTTGCTAAGAACATAACTTAGATCATGAGATCAGACTTAGAGCTGAATACTTCTTAGTTGTAATCTTCATCTTTAGATATTGAAGCTCAGCAATCCTTTAGTTTGTTGGATGCCTGTCAGCATTGCTGATTTATCAGGCTAACCCTGATCTAAACCAGCAGAAATTAGATGTGCACTTGCATGAACTTTGTAGCTTCTGGTTATTGATAGGGTTGCCAGTAGATTGTATTGATGTTTGGGAAGTACCAAGTTCATGATGATACTTTATTAATGGTTTGCAGGGAGTAACTCATGAGGTTGCATTTTTAGGAGTCTGGGGTGGGGAGGAGGCTTGAGGAGTGATTTAAGAGCTCAAGAAAGAGACTGCAGAGTGTACAAGCTCTTGAAGGATAATTTAGGCCAACAGGGGAGCAGGGGAACAGCTAATATACAGCAGAAGATGGTCGAGTGAACAGGATGCTGTCCTCATCTATCCAGAGATGAGGCAGATGTGAGCAAGGTTACATGCTGCCATGCAAGTGAGATGAAATCTGAGGGAATGAGAAGCTGGCCAAGGGGCTTGTGGACTTGTAGATTTTCTTTTAAGTTTAGTTTGGCAGATTTCAAACTACATTTTAAAAGATTTCGGTTTCCAGAGACATTGCTACTAAGTTATTTGTGCTGAGCCTATTCTTTTTTGTTATCGATTGCACCAAGAACCACAAAATGCTTCTGAAATTGTCTTTTCTCAGAGGTACTTAATGCTCAGGAACACATTGACCTGGTAATGTCATTCTCTAAATGATAATTTTTAAGCCAGATACATTTGTTAATCTCAAAAAAGGCAGTTTGGAGAAATCTCCCTAGTTAAGATGCAGACAGTTTGGACTGCGTCCCAAGCTGTGCAGCTGTGGGCAGGTCACGTAGACTCCAGGTTTCTTATTTGTGCCGTGGGTGAAATCCTGTTGCTTCCTTACTGGTATGTTGAGTAAGGCAGATGAATCCACCAGTGACTGCAGGGTACTTGAATGTTGTGGCTGTAGGTGGCTGAGAGAATCCAGTCGTGATTGACACTAGTTATGTAGTAGAGGTTATATTGGACGTGGGGACCAGAGGTAAAAAAGATGGGACTGAGAGGATGGGAGTCGTGTGTCTGAAAGTGGCTAAACTATCTGTGTGTGTGCGCGTGTGTCTGTCTGTCCCACAACGAAAGAGGCCACCATCTCTCTCCAGAGAGCATGAAAAGCAGAATTAGATTAACCTTTCTTTTCTAAAGTGCCAAATTTGGCAGTGATATCTCTTAAAAACAATTATTGGTATGAAGTTAATTCAAAGACACTCAATGGTGTAAACTTGCCCATCTGCATCTGTGATTAAAAAAAAAAACAAAAAAAAACCACAGAAGGATGAAACAAAGAAAACAATGTAGTTTAAAAAGTGAAATTAATTTGTAAAGCCATTTGGCTTACTACTAAAAAAACCTCCAAAATGCCCTTGAGTCAAAATATCAAAGATAGAAACTTTTGGAAAAGATACCTTGTGTACATTTTCTTACAAGAACCCCATGATTCTGTTGTATATTCTTTTTGCTAATGCAGTTTATAATACTCCTTCCAGCTAAATCTTACAGTTAAGTGACTTGGTGCTGACTTGTATGGATCTGTCATGTATCACTGTAAAGCTGTTGGCTCGGTACTGTTTTGTCAGACAAGCCTCACTTCTTTCCTTGCTGAAGATGGTGATGTTTGTTGTCATCCTTTAAAGTCTGTAGAAACTTCACCAGAAATCTTTGCATGCATTTGTCACAAGGACCCAAGTCTGATATTACAACAGTATTTTACATTTCAGGCTAGGCTGTTGTCCGCTGTTAAGAGTTGAAATACCTATTTCTTTGTGGTTACTTACATATCCACTGGTAGAATTTTTTGCAAATATCCCCCAAACAAGCTGATTTCTAAAATAATTTTAAAAAGGTAATGTGGCTTCTGCTTTGTCTTTTCTCTGTTATATACTAACAGCCTGGCAAGAAAATATTTGCACCCCAGGTCCTCTGAATAGTGTTCTGGAATTGTGTGCTGAAGTCTGTAATTCAGGGCTAGCTACATTTTAAAACAAAATTATTAGTCATGTGGTGTCAGGGGCTTTTGCATATCAAGACAAACAGCTTCTTCAGTTCCTAAATCTTTTGCTGTAACCTTGAGTAACTTGTCATTTTTTACTGCATCTGTTCACCCCTCCGCTTTAAAATGGGCATCAAAAACAACCACTCAAGAAGATTTCATGCTTTGTAAAGCATTTTGAGAACCACTGATTAAAAAGTGCTGTATAAATGTGAAGTATGTATTTTTCTGTTACTAAGCATTCATGAAGTTTAATTTGTAGGAACCAAGGCCAAGAAGCTGATGTTAGTAGGAACAATCTCTTTAAAACCTGGGAAAGGGAAGCAGAACGTTTGTCAAATGAAGTACTGGTTGAAAAGCACTTCCCAGGGAAGGTATAAATGGATTAAAAGTTTCCCTTGTGGGGACAGACATGATGTGGGGAGGAGGGAGTAATTAGTCAGTTTGGAGATCCTTCTGTAGCAGTTAATCCTCCAGCGCCAGCATGGCCACCAGCGGATACTACATCCTCAGGGATGATCTCTGAGAAGCTGCTTTACTTTCTGTCATCACTTTAACAAGCCACGGTGCCAAGATAAAGTGCATCAAACGAATCTGAGAAATATTTAAGCTGAAGTATGTATTAACGGTAGTGCTAGCCTAACCCCCTTACTCTTTCCCCATGTCATTCCTAATTCATAAAAACAAACCATAGAAAACCCTTGAACTTTGTGCAAAAATCTGTTGCTCTGTAATTTGCAATTTAAATGATAGTTCCCTGTATTTGACTGCAGGCAAAATCAGTTATTCTATTCCCATCCAATTTAATGCTTTTAGTTTGGGGTGTGTGGGGGGGACATCCTGGAATACTAATTATTTTTTCCCCTCCCTGTTTCTTGTTTCATAACCATCAACGAGCAGGATCTGCCATTATTTGGTAGTTCCCTTTTACTGTTTTGCAGTGAAGGTTCTGTCTGCAAATTTGGATGTGGGTGATTTTTTTTTTAATATTTTTTAATCAGTGTGATTTTTAAATAGTGTGTTCAGGCTAGTGTTTGCATAATTACAGAAAACTTTATTTAATGCATATGGAAGTTTCAGTTCATATAACTGCAGAGAAGGCAGGGCCTTCTCTGCTTGAAATAGATCCATTCATTGTTTCATTTTGCAGTCGTAAACATTGGAAGAGAAATGTAATTTCTAATGATGGATTTGGAAAGTGTTTCTCAAACTGAGTGTGGTCTGATGGCAATACTGCACTGTCCCCCTGCGGCTGGCCAAAACCAGCCACTGGGCTCTTTTTATAGTCATGAATATCTGGACCAGAGGTGATAGGTAACTTTGTCATAACATTTCTCAGTGTCAGCATTAAATGTTTCTGGGGATGATACAATATTGATAACTCTAGCATAGCTATAAATACTTTGTTCCTGGTCTGCTTTGTGTATTGTAAAGATACACCTAGAGAACTTCCTGAATGGCATGTCTGGCATTTTCGGAATAGACAGTAAAAGGAGAAGGATGCACTTTTGAATAGTAAAAAGACAGTGTAGCATCATGAGGAGTTTGAAAACAGGAAGCATGCTGATGCTTTCACCCATTTGACCTCTATAACTAAAGATATCTGCAGTTACTGGCTCAAGGAGACCCATAACTGGAAGAAAAGGTAATTGCAGTCTTGTTTACTGCAGTATTACTGAGAAAGCTTAGAATTCATTAAATTTTCCATTTGTAGGTGTTTGTAGGTGTCCTATAAATCTAATAATTTCTAGGGTAAACGAGGTTGTGAGAAGTCTTCACAGTCTGCCTGAAGTCTGCACATTCTGCATGAAGAAGCTATAAATGCTTTCGTTGCTGAATTCTATAGTGCTTAGTTGTTTTGGAAACCTGCATCTTCTCCTATACCTAATACTAACCCTCTGCAGCATAAATTAAATGCTTAGTGGAATTTTAATATTAAAAGAGAATTTTAAAAAACTGTAGAAAAGGGTCAGTCAAATCGGAATGCTTTTGCGGAAGAATATCTGTTCTTTAATTACTGCAACATAAACTTTTTTTTTAATGGTGTAAATATGTGGAACCTGTTTTTTAATAATTTCAAAAGATAATACTAAGCTTTGCTGTATTTAGTTCTTCAAAGCCCTTTTTATAATTTTCCTCCCTGATTTTGATGGGAGAAAAAATATTCCATATTTAAATCCTTCCCTCAAAGTGAAGTGAACTGTAGCTTGGGATAAATTTAGACCATTTTTCTTCTTGCTAGGTAGGAGGAGTTTTTAATAGTTTGTCTTGTGTTATGGGTGTGCAAAGTGATGGAAAACAATTATACCGGTAGCATTACTGTTTAGATGGTGAGAAGTACAGATTATTTTTTTTCTTTGAACATCTGACTCACCGGAGTTGTTTGTTAATCTTGGACAGCTTCATTGCAAAACAAGAGAGCAGTTAAATAAACTGGAAAAAAAATTGCAGCACTGCTGGCTACCTGCAGCATAGACTGAGACCCTGGGATTAAAGGGAAGGAGAGGAGGGTGTTTCCCTTCTGTGCCTCTGACAAGAACTGAATTTGGAAATGGTGCCACTTAGACTGAGATGACTTTGCTGAGATGACTTCAGGCTCAGTGCATTGTTTCGGGTTGTTGTAATTGTTTGCAAAACACATTCAGGGGCTCTCCCCATGCCCGCACTTGTTCTGAGCAAGCATACGTAAGGTGCAAACAAACCAGACACCTTGCACAAACCAGACACAGAGTGCCATGAGGATTTAAAGTAATGTTTCTTTGTCACAAGTACCTGTGGCTTCAGGTGTGGTGTGTTACTCTGCTCAGCATTCACAGCAGCAATTACTTTGAACCTAAATATATCTTCGTTGACCTATGCCCCTTCCTTTTGAAGTCTCATTTTGCTTTATGGGGTGATTCAGGTGATTTCTCTCTCTCAGCTAGAATATTCTAAGGACAAATTTATTTTGCTAGAGGAAAACTTTCTCAGTCAGCTAAACAAATTTGGCCATGTTGGCCACTTGCTTTCCTGGTAATGTTTTTTGGTTAGTAGGTATGGAGGCTTAATCTTTTTAAGCACAGTCCAGATCTTGCCACATTTTTCTATGTGAAGCATGTAGATTCCCAAATAAATTCTCCTGAACTTGAATATGGTCTGACTCCTGAGCACTGGGGGGGTTTGTGGAAACTACCTAAGTCATTACATGGAGGCTAGAGTACAAGGCAATTACGTGGAAAGAGAAAAATGTTTTCCATGCTTCCTTTCCCCTTCAGTTCTTAATTCCTGGTGTGACAGCACCGTTTGGTGCTCTTCTGTCTCCAGACTCCGCAAAGCCTCATAGGAAGAGTTGTGGGTTTCTTGATTTTTGTGGGGGTTTTTTATAGCTTAAGTACCATAATGAATCTAACTCCATGAGAGTTAGATCCCAATACCAGCTACCACAACATATTTTGAATTTGAAAAATCTGCTTGTGTCTTTTTCTCCCCCTGCTTTTTGTATAAATATTTATATTGAACATATGTAGGATCTGCAAATAAGAAAGAGCTTCTGTGCCCTGCAGGTGCCCAGCACATGTTAAAAATGCATTGATTAAAAGGCAGCTCTATCATGACAAAGGTGAGATATGGTTGTGTGATTCTTGGGCAGACCTTAGGACATTCATATGGATTATGAGTGTCACCCAGCCCCCATTTGCATGAAATTCATCTTTTTCCTCATTTTGCTGCATTTAGATACCTAATACAGTCTCTTTCTCTGCCACCCATTTGAAGTCTGTAGTGTGCCAGCATCACTGAACACAGTGTGGTCTTGGGGGGATTTTGGGTAAAGTTTGAGGGTTTTGTCTCCTTTCAATTTTGAGAGGCCAATGAATAGTCTGTTGAACTTCATTGTAATGAGTTGGATTTGCCTGGTACTTCTGGTGTGTCTGTAATGTAGGTGACTGACGGAGCTGCCCAGCTAAGCATCGAAGTGCTTTGGCTTGCAGGCACTGCTAAAATAAATAAGGTAAGTGTATAGCAATAGCAATACCATTTGGGCTGTAAACCAGCCTGGGCTGTAGAAGGTGTATTGGTAGCATTGATACGCAATCCGGTGCCAGTTAGGCATGTAATTGCACAGAAATGGCCTCTAATACCAGTTTCAAGAAGAGCTGCCAAAACCACAGCACTCAAGGCCGCTCCCTCTGCATTCAGCCAATGCTCTAATGAAACAGCCCCCAGCTTGTTCCTCTGGGACACAGGCCTGCCTTGTTAGGAAATCGGTGAAGTTTGGGAACCCACAATACCTCACATAGCTCTGTGTACAGTAACGGAGGGTGGAAATAGGGCCATAGGCATGAGCAACCAGACGAGTTATAAATATAGAATACTCTCTCAATTCCAGTTTTGTTAGTCATGGGAGGACAGTGAGAGTTTTATAAACTTATAAGGAATATACAAACAGTTCTCAATTTAAAATAACTCTGTATAATTTTTTTAGTGCGTGAAAAGAATATTCTTTTTGAGACCATCCATGTAAGTATCTGCTATACACAGAGTGTAAGGATCTGTGTATTTATATGTTCACGTGAATGTGCCTGGAGATGACAAAAAAAAAAGGTACCGGAGGAGAAGGGTGTCGCTCAAATGTGCCAAACTCAAGCAGAAACAGAGTGGGAAGCAGCATGCTTCCTACTTTGTGCCGGTATCAAAAACATGAATTCCCCCTTTTTCTTTAATAAATGCCATCTGATGCTGTCTCTGGCTTCAGAGCAGCCAGGCAGTATCGCTTAGCTGGCTTTGCTGCAGCCTGGAGCCTCTGTCAGATCCAGTGATAAAGCTCACCTTGACTGTCCTTCCTATAAATAAATAAATAAAACTGTCTGCTACTCCCTAATCTGATCACAAATCCTTACTACAGGAAAGGATTTAGAAAGTCCGAAGCAATGTCATTATTATTTTTTTCCAGTCATACTAATAGGAATTCTTCAAAAACATGTTCATGTGTATAAGCAGAGACAACTCATGCATCCAAGTATTAACTGTGTATTTGACTGCATGGCCAGCAGTGGTGTGTGTGCCATTTGTCCTGTGAGTATATTATGTGTGTTTGCAGTTTCTGGAGGATGGCATAGTTAAGCGTGGTTTTCCTTGTTCAGTTTATTTTATCAGTGTGTTGGAAGAACTGAAATAGTTCTGTCTCATAACGGAGGATGTTTTTAAAGATAGTAGTGGACTAAGTGCAGGCTGGACGATGTAATGTCATCCTCCACTTAGGTTAGAAGAAAACACTGAGCAAATTCATGTGCTGTTCCCATTAGTGCCCCTCACTGACCCAAGTCACTTTTTCTCAGTGTCTCCTAATTCAGGTGGTTTAGTCCTTTACTTGGCTGGAGTGAGCTGGGGATTCAGAGCTACTGAACTCACAGTGGTTCACTTGGGGCTTCCTTTGGGGTTGTGGCAATGTCCAGTGCCTCTGCAGACTGGGGGCATCCTTGTGCTTCTCAAAGCTGGCTCTGCAACCCGGCTCAGCCTTTTCTAGTGGCAAGCAGAGCTGTTCAGTAACACACTAGCAAATAGGCAACAGTTGCAGTGGTTTTGTTCTTTGGAGATAAACCATGTAGGATGGAGTATAAAAGTTCATGTCCCATTCAGGATGATTTACAGACTATGAAAGCAATTTGTATCAAGTCTGAAAAGATACTCAACATTTTCCCTTTTCCCTCTGAAACACTTCCATCCACAGTCATGATGTATGAAAAGAAACTAATTTTAATACAGATTTAAGTCAGTTGTATACTTTCTGCTGTCCATGTTGCCTGTAAATTTGTTAAAATGTGTTAAGAGATGGATTAATGTGTGAACTTCCAGTCTGTTTCTGGGTCCTACAAACTCTGTCACCTTCTGTATTCTGTCTGTGTTTATAATAGAGGAAAGATTTAGAATGAAAAAATAATTCCATGATTATTAAAACCAAGGAAAGAGCTCGCCTTTTGTTTGTTGTGGATCTCAAGAGCACAACCTTCAGTTGCTGTCAGATTTGCTTGCACTCTCTTTTATTTCTGGAAGTCATGAAGGACATACTTTGTTTAACCATTTTGAACATAATTGCCTTAATGTTGTTCGAAGTGATGTTGATCTTAGCAGGATGTCTTCACTTACAGTGTGCAAATATCATAAGTGATGATGTACATCCAGATTTACTAATCCGTAATTTAAAACAAATGCAGCCAGGTGTGTCTGTGAACTTTCCAAACCATCAGTATTCTTGCATCTTGTTTTGTCCTTCCATTGTAATTCTTCTCTTTTCTCGGGTTCCTAAACATCTAGATCTTAATCCTCGTTTTAGTGGGCTATCTCACTACCAGGTGAACAGCTTGAAAAAGCTTCCTCTGTAGTAAAACAGTTTGAATGTTCTTGCCCTTTCTGTAACAGGTTTTGTTATTGTTGTTAATGCAGGTATCCTGGCTGGAGATGAGCAAAAACTTTCTAGGTTTGCCTTACTTTGTGTATTGTAAACATTAGTTTCACTGAAGCTTTTTTTTTTCTTTTCATTTTTAGTGTAATTAGCCTTCGACTGGAGCAGTGTTGATGTCTGCCTCTAAGATAAGCATTATGTTTCATTGCTTGTGCCAGAATGGTTAAGTCTGTTGATGGGCTTAATGCATAAATGCAAAGGGCATTTCTGAAACAAAGCAGGAGTTGAATCCCTCTGAACCAGTGACTTCTTTGACTGCCATTATCCTTCAGCATTAAGAGAACTACACCATTTAGGCCAGTGTGATAATGTTATCAAACTGTCTTCCTCCTTTAGAATAAGTCTGGAATACGAATAGTGTTCTTCCCCCAGCTGGGGTTTTGCCAGGAGATGACTGACCAGCACTCCTTGCTTGCAGTATATTAATTAAATCCTGTAAAGCTTATTGCCTTACACTTGCAGCATTTGGAAGACAGGCAGATTAAATCTAGCTTTAAGCAACAACAAGCAAACCCCCAATATATGGCTCATAATCTGGAGTGAAAAGAAAAATAATTTGCTTCAGAGCTGTTCTGCAGCAGCCCGTTTCTTTCATTATGTGTTACTGAAGAGTTCAGGAACTTCAGTTGCCCCTTTAGAAATGTGAACAAATTTGTGCCTGTGAGTGGTGGGTGATTGTGGCAGACAGGGAGCTGCTTTCACTGCTGTGCAGTGACCCTCACTTTCCTGCTTTCATCCCCACTGGCATTGGTGTTACTGTTCTGATTTGCATCTTCCAGTGGGAAATTTCCCTTTTTGTAGAGGAAATGTTTCTAGAACACAGTGCAGTACTGATGGTAAAACATTCCCAACCAATATGTTTACCTAGTGTTGAAGATAGAGTAGAACTGGCCTGAAAGCCTGATAGATGCTTGCGTATATGCCTCAGTTGGGTTTGTTTATGTACTGAATTCATACTGGCATGGAAGGGACAAAATGGACTTGTTTTTTTCCTCTTTCTCTCGAGTGCCAGCTGCAATGATGCCAGTCTGGGTTGTGCTGGGCAACATAAATTGTTTTGAAAGAGAATGCTATTCGTGCTGCCTGGGTTTGTCAATAAGTCATGTTTATTTGCACCTTCCTGGTTGTTAGTATTACACACTTCGGAGCAAATGGAGTAACTGTACTATCTGTCGGTGCCTGTTGACTGTGGTCTAAGTTGTTTTCTTCACTCGGGTTTCCATTTGTTCTAGTTTCGGTGTGATGTGAGTAGCTGTAACACTGCTGGAGCTTTTAGCAGGGTTGATTGCTTCACTTGCAGAAAACCTGAAGGGATGGGAGGTTTTACACTGCCAAATAGTGTCCCCGAGTCCTCTAGTCACTCTAAATAAAATGGATTTAGCACACATGTTGTTATGTGTATCACAGCTGGGAAGCCTGGAAGCTGTTTTGAGGGTATTTTGAGGGGGGAAGAAGAAAAATAATAGGGGGCCAAGAGGGGGGGGGGGGGGGGAGTGTCATCAAACTCCAGTGTGTCCAACTGAAATATGCTTTGGGTTGTTTTCATCGTTGTTTTTAATAGGCTGCTCTGTTCTTTTCAGCTGGGAAGGAGGTTTTGCTGAGGCATTTGTGTGTTTGAGGGATTACAAACCATGCCATGGGCCTCTGGCTCCTCAGGGCTGTGTTGATGCGTGTGCTAGTCTGAAATGCTGTGTGTACTAAAACTATTCTGAGGGGAAGGGAAAATATTAATATTGAAGAAAAAAATTGTAAAACTAGAGGGCATCGAGTACCTCGCCACAACAATATGTTCTAGCAAAGTGTTTATTTCATTGACTGATGAATGTTTCCTCTCTTTTTCATAGACCTTACTTCATCTGGTGGCATCTGAGAGTCTCCAGATGCTGAGTGGTGCTGGGCTTTCTTTTCCTAACCTGTCTCCACTCCTGTCTTATGCTTCCTTTGCTGTAGAATAATCTACAGGTGCTTCCATCTGAGCAGTTGGATCCACCTGCTGCACAACTGGCTATACAAGCATTTAGTGTGGTATTATTTTTCAACCATAAAATCCTGAGGAAGGGAAGGCAATAGTAGATTCCTTTATCAGTCTTTCATATGATTAAAAATTGAGCAGCTAGTGGGCTGATCTCAGGTTGGGCAAATCCTTTGAGGTTATTTTGAGGTTCTGGATGCTTCCTCACACCTACTCCTTCACTTAGGAGATATGATGTACAGCATCTGTGACAAATTGAAATACCAAGAAGCAAGAGACCAAAAAGCTTTGTGTGGAAGCTGACCAGATGTACTTAAACTTCAGCTGGATTTGTAAAGTGGGAAAAAAATAATTCACAGTACAACTTCAGAATAATTTCAAGATCCTTGGAAAGGTCTGCCAGATAAAAATGGGCTGCTAATGACTAGGGTGTAAACATGGAAACACATGATTAGTGGAAAAGATCTCGCGTCTGATATAGCTTGCAGGCTATAGACTTAATGCTGTCTTCTTGCTTCTTGGTATAAGTTTGCATAGACCTATCCAAATATTTTACTGGTGGGCATGACTGTGCACATACTAGAGGTTTAAAGAGGAAGGTGATCACTTTCAAGTCCTAGTATCAGTGCTGGGTTGAACTGAACCTTTGAGATCTGGCAGTTAATTTCAAAATCTGCCAAACTTTATGCCTTAACTGCTAGAAAGCAATTCAATATGGTAGTGGTTTTTTCCTTGAGGCTTTTCACTGAATGCAAGATAACCAGTTTTAGAGTGCTGGGGCAAAACAGAAAAGACAAAGAATATACCATGGCCAGTATGTTGCTAGTACCTGTTTCTGTAGCAATATAAAGATTTTATACAACTGCTCTAAGTAGCCTCTTCAGTTCTTTGGAGATGATCTGTACCCATTTTTCTGTGATTGGAACGCGTTACTGCATGTATTTAATATGTGTATTTTCTTATTGCAGCCTTTATTCTGTAGTTATTTGATTCCAGCCCTGGCCATGAATCACTAGAACTGGGTTTTCTGAATAATGTCTCTCCAGTCTCTCTAGTCTCACAGTATACTGGGTAAAAGAAATCAGGTCTTATATAGGCTGCTTGAGTATTCAAATTCAGCTGTTTGAAAGACCGTACCAAAGTTTAGACCATTAAAATGCAATATTTTAAGAATTCTATCATGTAACAGGGATTAACATTCCAAAAATGACCATTTTTTCTGTCTTTGTGGATAAATTTAGACAGCTAATTTTTTCAGTAGTTGGCTAGGAAAAAATGCTCACTTCCTCCTCTGGTTTCTGCTCAAAACTAGTCTGTTTTCCCCCCTTCTCTTTCTGAAACATTATTTTTTTGTGAAGGATGCTCTAAAAAAGCAGAAACAGTATAAAAAAGGAAGGATCGAATATCGTTTTACAAGGAGAGAAAGAATCTTTAAAAAAATATTTATCCCACACTTGGCAACCTTTTGCTCACCCGCATGTGACTGGCACGGTGCCATCCTTGGCAGAGGCCGGTGCCTCAGCTTGCCAGAAGTCTTCCTCTTCTGGCTGCATTTTCACTCGCTGTGACTGATTGTTTATTCACCTGATTTTTCTGTTTCAGCATTGCTCAAGTAAGTCATGGCGTCTTGGAGATAAGAACACTTTGTCTGTCCAAACTGTACAATAGCCATGATGTCAACGCAGAGTGTTTGCAGCGAGCTTTAGCTCTGTGTGCACTTCAAATAGCTGGGAGGTATTAGATGTCAGACAAACTTACTACCACCTCCTTAGCATGAGGCTGTCCAAAAAGGAACTGCTGCCATAAATACAGAGAGGTGATTTGTTTCTTGCTTTTTTTGGAGAGTTGTGTTTGAGGATTTCCCAACCTTTCTTTGTGTTTGCAATTTTGCTTTAGCATCTTGGGGATTTTAATCTGAGAATAATGAGTCTCTGAGTCAGATTCTTCTGGAGCTTCTCTTGTTTGTAAGATCTTTGCATTTAGTTTAAAACTATCTCCTTTCTGTATGTCAGGTCTGAATCTGATTTGCTCAGTAAGTGGGCATCTTGGAATGAAATATTTTGCCTTTTTTGCGAGTGATCATAGTATCTTAATAGTATTTGGAAAATCTCCTGAATTTTGTTGACAAGGAAAACTTCCCATTTGAAAAAATCTGAGAGAAGGTGAAACATGGATGGTCAAAGAAACTACTGTTGTTGGTTTTGCTCCAGTAAATTTGATTTGTGGCTACTGGTGCTCTTGTAATGTTCTTCTCTGAAGATATGATTATTCAGTACTTTCACTCCCTAAAGGTAAATAGACACTGTGATCTAGTCAAGCCTCTATCGTCTCTTTTAATAAAGTCACGAAGCTGTTGAAGGGTCTGCCCTTTTTCAGGTCTTGCTTTGACTTCCTTCTTCCATGGCTGCCCTCCAGGATCTCTGAAATTTTCCATTATCTTAGTACCTCCACGTGATGACAATTAAGCATTTTTTGCCCTTGTGCTCGTCAGCAAGTATTTGTTCGAGGGTTTGGGTTTTTTTATATACAGTCATCGGCCTTCGTGGTCCAAGGCACTGTTGTACCTGGCTGATAAATTCTGTCCCCTAATGTCAGCCCACTATTTGCTTATGTTTGTCTCTCTAATGTTCTTGTGGACTAAAGTCAACAAGTTATGGAGCCTATTTCAGGGTTGTGTTTTTTTGACAGAATTATTTTGGAACCTGCATTTTAAATGTTTTGGTACAAATCTAGCAGCCCAAGTAGCACAATTTGGGAGGACAGAGAGAAGGATAGATGGGGCTGGATTGTAAGACCAGCCATTGTTGTTTAGTAAGATTTTTATAACAGGGATGTCTGAGGCAACTGGCATATAAGGCAGATAAGTCTTTTGTTGTTCATAATATGTGCTACACACACACACACAGACACAAAAGTTCTTGTTCTGCCTCTTCAAAGAAACAGGATACCCGTATTGTCTCCAGGCTGAAAACTATGCCAACGTTAGCAAAAACAAGTAAAAAGTAGGACTGACAGAAAAGCAAGGTTGCTGAGCTTTTAAAAAATTATCTTTAAAAAGTTTTCAAGACTTCTTGTTAAAATGGTTGTGATTAAAATATTACTATAGTTTTGAAAACCTGTTTCACTGATTGCCTTTTTCATGTGAACTTGTGTATCCGTCTGTGCTTCAATTTATATTTCTGTAGACAATAGTCAGCAGATTCACCAGGAGATGCAGGGAATCCTATTTATATAGCAGACTGTTCATGAATGACATTAAGGGAATACAAAACTCTTTCCCAAGAATGAAATAAACTCAGTCTTTTTCTACTATATTTATCTGAATACTTAATGTAGCAGCATTTTGGGGGTTTTGTTAGCAAATTGTCTAGATGAAAACAAAAAAATCCTGTAGTTAATACATCTAGTAATGAACTTTGTAGAGTCATGGGGGCTGTGTGGTTTGTTTTGTGGTTTTGTTTTTTTTCTTAGTAGGGCTTTGAACTGGAAATGTAGCCACCACACGAAATCTTACTTCTGGCACCCACTCAGAACAGCAGTCCATCTGCTAGCAAGACACACTGATTTTTTTATTTTATTTATTTTTTTTTAAATCCCTTAGTAGTTGCAAATGCAAGTAGTGCTGTATACATTAAGGTGAGAGGCAATTTGTGATGCCTTACTGAGGTGGCATCTGGGCAGACTTTACTCCTTTTACACTGATGCAGGTTACCATCAAAAAAAGAATATACATCTCCATGCTTTTTTATTTTTTGCGTAAGGGTTTTGTGTGTATGGGTTTTTTCCTTTTCAAGAAAAAAAAATAATCCAGCATTTTTACACAATGCATTATTTAGCAGTGATTTCCTCTGCATTCCTGCTCTCAGTAGTCTTTACAACTAACTGGCTCTGCAAAAGGTTCTTAATTTGACCTGCATGTGGTATTTGCACTACCAGGGCAGGCATCAGTCATCCTCATGCTCTTACCTCCTTGTTCTCCTAGTCTCCCCCCTCTACCCCTCTTCTACTTTTTTTGCCTGGTTTCACTCTGAAAAAATTGAGTATACAGGTATGGAGCAGTGTTGATAACAGCACTGCTGTTGGGTTATAATAGCAGTATGTGCAAGGAAAGGGCTGCAGGGTTAAGTTATGTTTCTTTTCTAATTGGAAGACAGATGAACTCTTGGGCAACTTCAACAGTACCTTCTCATACGGTAGACATGCTGCATTCAATTCAGTGTGTCCAAGCTATCTTTAATGCAAGTGGCTTGTGTTAGTGGTAAGTGGCTACGTATATACAAGTAATAGCACTGTCGGATGTTATAAGCAGGTCTGCTGATGATACTTCATAGCTACCTGCTATTATAGGGGAGATACTGTTAAGGCTGTCAGGTTACTTGGGGAGTACCTGCAGGTGGAATTTCCTCCACAAAACCTTTCTTAGCCTTACTTGTATAAGGAAAGCCCAGCTTCATACCCAGATGCTTAAACTTACAAAGTTGGCAGTTAGGACTTTAAAAAAAAAAAAGTGAATAAAATTAAGCAAGATCAATATAGAACCATTTTGATAAGAAATGCAAAACTCTCTGATGGCAGTTGTACAAGTCATTTTCAAGGTGGACACTACCTTAAAGCTAGGAGGAAATGGCTTCTTGTAATCAAAACTTGATGTAGGATGTCTAGATCCTGATGCAGAGCTATGAACAGGTTTTTTTATATTATTGCTTAATAGCACTGTCATGTGTTCAGTCCTGTGTCATGATTGTGGTGCTCTGCTCAGTAGCATTGTAAAAACATACCGGAAAGCCTAGACCTCATTATGGGAAGAGGAGGGGTCAGGATTTTAGGCTGTTTAGTCCTGCATTCAAACAACACTGTAGTTGCAAACTACAATTGCAATTGTAAAAAATTAAAATAAATAAATTGCAATGCAGAACTTCTGTGGAACTGTCACAGTTTCATAAACATTGTCTTTCTCTACAGGCTGGGCTCTGCTGCTTCTGTGTTCATTCTGGGATATTAACTTCTTTGCTGGTTATATGCTTTTTGCTCAGATTGTTCATTTTAAATGTCTTGTGGTGCTTTGCTTGGATCTCACTGTAGTTGTACTACTGAAATTTTTGTTTTATGCTGTTATTATTGGTACTGTGTTTTAGCTAAGTTAGAAATTGGAAAACAGTTACTTAATGCAAACCAGATTTCCTATCTGTGTTTGTTTACAGAGCCTCTGGCACACAACTCGCATGGCTAAAAGGCCATACAATGCTGTAATCAAAATGTTGTTGTTACATAAATATAATGCTGCCACTTCTTTTGATGTAACAGTGGTGAGCTTGTCTGCTGACGATTCTGCTCTTTGTTCATGTCTTCCAAGCTGAAATGCTTTCACATAAAACTAATGTCTCCATAAATTTGCACCCCATTTTTTCTCCCTTTCATATTTTGTTCTCTGAATCCAGAATTTGGGGATAAGGCAGAATTCTGTTACGCTCTTCAGGGGAAAATAGTAGCTCTGTGATTCCTCAGTATTTGATGTGTACCATCTGTACTTTATTAAACCTCATTTTGCGTACATAAGCAACATTGGGATGCTACATTGGGGTCAACCTAACCATGTGTGCTACAGTATAGCAGTGCTTTATTGTACAAGTGTAATTAAGTTTTTTAAAGGAAGCTTGTCTTCTTGCCAGTAAAAGACCAATTTGAAGTACAAATAGGGAAGACAAGAAATGCTTAGAAAGACAATAAGTCAGCACTCAAAAAAAACCCCCAAAAAACTGTAAAACTAGGGCTATGGAGTCGGTTCCAGTACTTGCCTGTTTCCATTATCTTATGTTGATATTGCTTTCAGCAGTTTTCCTTATTATTTAATTGGTTCATGTTATACATTTGATCTGAGAAAAAGATATTTTCAGGCCACTAAAACTGAGAAAAACAGAATTAATTTGTCAGTTTTACAGGAGTTGGTTCTTTTGCAGAGATACTCTAGAGCCCAGGGAATGAAAGCATGGATTATATGGATCAGGGTTTTTCTTTTAATGCTATTTACTTTAATAGCCCTTGTTCATGCTACCTTGCTTTCTGTCTTGCAGTGTGCCCCAGCTCATGTGGCAAGCGAGCCTGTACAGACCAAAATGAGTGTTGCCATCACGAATGCTTGGGGAGCTGCACGGCACCTGACAACAACACCGCTTGCGTGGCCTGCCGCAATTACTACTATGAAGGAGTCTGCATGCCCACCTGCCCTCCCAACACCTACAAGTTTGAGGGCTGGCGCTGTGTGACTAAAGAGTTTTGCTCCAAAGTCCCTGCCACTGAAACAAGTGAATATGAGAGGTTTGTGATTCACAATGATGAGTGCATGGCAGAATGCCCCTCTGGATTCATACGCAATGGGAGCCAAAGGTAATGCAGCTTCTGAAAAGTCCATTGGAGTTGTCATGTTCGGGTTTTTCCACCCCATATTTTGTGGCAGCTTGTGACGCAAATTGGAGTAGGTAGAAATGAGAACATACGATGGGGAATTGCATGACTTCCTGATAAAGGCTTGCTTAGATGAAATCACCACTGAAAGGTCTGGTTCTGTGTAGTCCTGTGCATTGTCAGGTGCCACTGATTGTTCTGAAGGGCTTGGAGGTCAGTACAATGCAGAACTGGGTCTTCAAGTAGATAGTAACAAAGGAACAAAGGAACACAAGGTTGGAGGTTGGCCGATGACCATTATCACACAGAACAAACTGTAGGAGTTATCTTGCTTCCTGTATTACTTGCTTTATGTGTGCTTGCATTTTAGACTCGTTTTCTTTAGTGTATTTAATTTTATTTTCCTTTTTTCACTGTTTCCAGAAGATAACAATGGTGTTTTAGAAGGGAGCAATCATGTAGATGATGACAAAAATAATGCAGCAGCTGACAATATTACACAGAATAATTTCTTGCAAGAATGTCATTCACCTACTCTTACTTAATTCTAACAGTTGGAGTGATGCATGCTTATGATTTTCTTATTTTGCCAGTGGTTTAAGCAAGCAGCCTTAGTTGCATAGTGACCCTTGGAAGTCGTGGAATTTGAGTAAAGGATAGTCAGCATGCTAAAATCCGTAGTGCTTCAATACTGTGCTGAAATGATGTCTTTGTAGGCTGTTCTAAGATGTTGGGTTTTTTGGAAAGGTGGCTGTGATGATTCCTGCACTAGTTGTGTGCCTGTGCATGCATGTGTGTCATCTGTTCCTTTGATCAAATAGTGAGGCAGTCTCTGGTTGACATTTGGATGTAAGCAACTTAACACTGCCTTTGCTCGAATCCAGATATTCACATGAGAAATGTTTCTTTTGTTATCTACTTGAGCTTGTAGTACCAGCTGTTTGAACCGCTTACACTGAAGTGCATGGCCATCCTATCTTATCTCAGTGTTGTGCTGCAAAGCTGCTGCAAAGATTGAAAGGAGCTGTAACTCAAGGCTAGTGAATGTTTTGTTCCCCAGAGGTGGTGTTAACAAATAGTTGCAAATGGAAAGCGTTTCCAGCATTCTTTGTACATTTAGTTGAATGCCTCTTGCTTGTGTCTGCAGCTTTTAGTGGTTTGTGGCATGTTATAGTGCAGGATTTTGAAATAGGAGCTTACTAGTGAGAAAAGGAAGCTTGTTTCTTTTATTGTTTATGGATAAAAAACTGTTGATATTTTACCTGTTTCTTTAAGCCTCAAGAAAGTGAGTCAGTTTCTTTTAAAAAGAATAAATATTAAGTCCGTGTTCATTGGTGTTGTCATCAGAAGCCTTTGTCTTTGGAGCTGGGTTTGCTTTTTTCTTTTTCATTTTTCCCCTCTAAAGCAATAAGGTGGAGTAAGTAATAATGAAATATGAAGGAAAGTGCTAGAACAAATTGAAAAATAAATATGACCTTGAATTGGGAAAGACATTTACCAAGAGGAGTGATCAGAGGGCATGTTTCATACATACATGGAGTGTTCAACTTTGAGATGAGTATGCAGACAGTATAACATGGAGCCTTTAAAAAGCTGCTGTAGCTAAAGGCTAGTTTGACCTGAGTTCTTGCTCCTTGAGTTTGGCCACTAAATAATGCTCGGGAATGCTTGTGAGTATAAGAAGCAGAAGTGAGCCCGTGCTTCAGTGTTTCCTCCCAGCTTCTGGCAATCTGATTTCTCCAAGTTCGGGGCTATGTCTGTCTTGGTGTTTTATAGTCACTGGTGGACCTGTTCTCTTTCCATCTGTGTAATCCATTTTGAACCTGCTTAGACTTCTGACCTGTCACTCCCAATTTCTGTTGCAAATTATTTTTGCCTTGCATCAAGATGCATCCTTCTGTTTGCTTAAACTTGCTGCTTTAATACCTCTTAAGCTATTAAGAAATAGTGACTAATTCACCACTTGCTTTCTCCATATCACTCCTGACTGTACGCTCCCACAGTTGTCTTTCCTGAGTTAAAATGTCCAGGAGCTTGGAATTCCCTAGTGCTGAGCTTCAAATGTTGGTTTAAGGGCATCGAGACAGACAACATTTATAAGATCTTGACCAGTATTTTCCCATCTCCAGTTCCTGAGTGGCCTATTTTTGGAGGTTCGGCCTGGATTAGCATGAAACTTCACAGCTCTCTGAAGTTGTCTGCATAAATGAGAAGGGTGGTCTTTCTGGGTATAATTAAGTTAGAGTAAATGCACAAATACAAGGGCACTGGGTTTTACCTGAAGTGCCCTTCACTTTGGAAGGACCACAAAGCCTTTCAGAAGCGGACAGTGGGTATGGGTCCATTCATTCACTCCTGTGTTGCTGTAAGTGGGAGGTAAGATGCTGCAGCCTCTTAAGTCCAGTGGGCAAGTGTGCTAATTTATCTGCAGCCCTCTGCAATAATATGGTAACTTTCATTCTAACTTGAAGAATTCGTTTAAGCTTTGGAGGGAAATGTCTTTCAAAATTTAACTCAGAGCAGTCCATAGACTCAAGAGTTGTGTATTGTTGCTTATTTTCAGTCTCCCTTTCTTTCCTAACAGCATGTTCTGCAGTCCTTGTGAGGGGCCTTGCCCCAAAATTTGTGAGGACGGGAAAACAAAGACCATTGACTCTGTCACGTCGGCACAAATGTTGCAGGGATGCACAATACTCAAGGGAAATCTGCTGATTAACATCCGTCGTGGAAGTAAGTGATTGTCCTCCCTTTATGAACCTCTGATAAGGCTGCTTTTAATATTTTTCCTTTTGTCTGTCAGCATAATGATAAGAACATTAAAAACTCAGCAAACTGTTTGCTTTCCAGTCCTATAGCAGTGTTCCTGTTTGATTTGGCCCACTGTAGCACTGTTCTCCAGCATGCGGATGGAATAGGTATTCAGCTACCGAGTTGTAAGGCACTGAAAACTGGGTTTTTTGTTAGCTTTTTTGGCAGGACAGGGAGCCAGGATTAGGCAGTGAGATGAGCAGTAGTCCCAAAGGCATAATAAAGGCCTGAGAAGGTGGAAAAGTCAAAAATCCTTGCATCTGGGTAGGTAAATAACTTGTCTGCAAGTAAGGCATGGCACTGTAAGACTGCATAGCCTCACTTTTTAAGGCAAGGTGTGGTGTCTTGCTAAAACATGGAATCCAGAGTGCTGAAAGCTCACATAAAGCCTAGCACCGTGCCTCTGGATGGTCATCATTAGTGAGCTGGCCACCTTTGTCACATGTCTAGAACAAGCTCTGGATTAAATTTGTCAGAGCAGTGATTCATCAGCCAGGGAAGTGTTGACAGTTGATGAACTCTTAAAAGCAGAGTAAAAATCACTGTTAGTTTTTATTGGAAATGTATCTCTGTATGGAAGGTCCCTTTTGGTTTCCTGAATAAGGTTGGAAGATTGAGATATATTTGATTCCCTTCCTCCTGCTGAATGAAAACTTCAGGGTTTAGAAGCAGCAGCATGTGGATTATTTCACTTGTGGTCCTGCTGCTACAGGTACAATCTTTCCCTTATGGGAGATGTTCCAGTTACCCGGGGAAAGTGTGGGTTTTTTTATTTTTTAAGTATTATCTTAGAGTGCTGAAGAGCATCTGCTTCCTCCCAGCTTATTTGGTATGGCAACCAAGCATTGGTATTTGGTAATTGGGCTTCCCAGCCATCTGTTAGGACTTCAGTTTATTTATGGCAGCAAACATACCCCATAGCAGCTTCTCCCATCCTGAGTGCTTAAAACCTTCCCCTCACAACTGCAGTGTAACTCTGCAGGATAATGACACCATGCAGTGGGCATGGGCTAGGGGTTGCTGGAGGTAAGGACTTCAAAGCTTCAGTCTTGTGAAGGTTGGGGTGTTGCAGACCTAGGCAGGGACGGTATAGTTCCTAGGGAGGGGGCAGTACTGAAGAGTAGAGCTTGCTCTGCAGTCATTTTAATAATTTATTATAGAAAATCACCTTTAGTGAGCTATATGGAACATGCTCCATGGCATGAGGACACCCTTACAGTTTTATCTTTGCTGTTTCATCAAGAGTTCTCAGTTTTGTAGCCAAAGCTTTTTAGGTCACTGAAAGCAATGCTTTATGCCCCAGAGAAGACCGATAGCATACCTCTTCATCTTCAGTCTCATTCTCTGTTTTCCAATGGAGCTTTCTGCCTGAGCTTTGCTCCAGTCTCATGGATGTGTACATTTACACAAGGGTCTTTTCATCCCTGCCATAATGCTGGCTCAACATTTGGTGCTGGCTTCAGAGTGCAATGTCCATGGAAAAAGCAGGTATACCAGTATGGAAAAGCAAGACTGGTTTTCCACGGTTGCTCTGTGGCTTTATTTTGCCCTTCAGCCATCTGTACAGGCAACTGTTACTGGGGGAGGACTACCAGTGTCTCTCATTTTCAAAAGCAACAAATACAAACATTTTCTTTTACTGACCTAATAGTGGCTTAAGCAAAATAGCAGTTAAAGCTATGAATTCTGCAATAATAAAATTACATTTTTCTTACTGTAGATAACATCGCCTCAGAACTGGAGAATTTTATGGGCCTGATTGAGACAGTAACAGGATATGTGAAGATTCGTCATTCCCATGCATTAGTCTCCCTGTCTTTCTTGAAGAACCTGCGGTATATTCTGGGAGAGGAACAGGTGGATGGGTAAGTGTTCAGATATCTGTAGATGCAATTTTACTTTAATAGAAAGCTGCAGAGAATAAGTCCCCTAGTAAACAGTCACGTACCATTTATAGAATCTCCTCTTTCACTAATACACAGTGTTTTTCTCCTAATGAACATCATTGCACAGTCATTGCTCATTTGGATTGCTATCCAAATCAGCATATTAAATTGAGTATATTAAAAGTATTTTTATGGTGACTGTGCTGCTGTTTTTCGCTTTAGGTTTTTCTAGGGAGATTCTTGACATTGATAGGTGTCTTCATTTGTTCTTTTTGCTCTGTTTGAGAAAAGCATCTTCAGAAACAATTGGATTTCCTTGCAATTCTTTACTGTTGGCTCTTAGCAGAGTTTTATGGAGAATGTCAGCTGAAGGGAAACCTGAAGTTTACTAACTAGGGAGAGCAACTGGAAGTGACCTAACTAATATGAAATAGATTGCAAGTTGCAATTGTTTGCAACTCCTTGAAATGCTAACATTAAATGAACTATCTATCGAGCAGGAGAAAGACTGGTTAGGAAAAGTAAAGTTGATCCCTTGTAATGTTTGCTGTGGGTTATATTGCTTCTATAATTACACAGTGTGTGATATTTTTTGCCGTATGTAACTCTTGTTTTCCTACAATGGTAAGAGATAGTTGAGACAAGCTTTCATCTCCGCAAAACTTGCAATGCTGAGGTGTACTGACGGTCCTTCAGCCAACTGCTTTGTTTTCTCTTCTTCAATCAAGTAGCCATCCCAAGTTTAAACCAGTGTTCTCTGGAAGAAATAAGTTTCCCTCAGGAATGACAGAACTATTAAATGAAGGATTTTGGGAAATCATGTAAGAAAAGGTGGTGGGAGGGTCATGGGAAAGGTTGCTTGAGTCTAATTTATCTGCTCCGACAGGATAAGGTTACAGTGTGAGGGATTCTTCACAACCTCCCTCTTTCTCTCAGGCTAGTCTTTGGTCAGCCTTAAATTCTTAAAATTCCACCATCTGACTGAGTGAGTTAAAGGGCAGCTCTTCATCCTGCACTTGAAAAGCACGCTGTCTTTTTCAGTAAGAACACTGGCTCTACGGAAAAGCTTGCTTCTAGTTGCAAATCCTAGAGGCTTGTCACTTTGCCGAGCACAAGGCTCATTCAGCCCACTTACGATGTGGTGTGCTCTCACAGATAACTCCAATTATCGATTTGTCTTTTCTTCTCTCACCCTCTCTTTCTTGCTCTCTTTAAATTTGGGTTTAGCTTTGTGTTTCAAGTAGTAATTATGTCCTTGGTACCTTGTATGTCAGCAAGCAGAGCTGATATGAAGGGAATGGCAGGTTTTTAGATTGGATACCCAAATAGAGAAGTAAATAGGTGCAGCTTTGAAGAGGGAAAATGGGGCTGAGTGGAGGAGGTAAAATAGATCTATAGTTAAGACCTACTTGTGCTAAAATTCACCCATGCTAGGACATTCCTACAGTTACATACTTTGGGTCAGGGGCAGGTTCTTTGCTTGGAAAAAGCCTAGCATAATTTAGGCATTACCACGTTTCCAACAATACTTAGATGGAAGTAGGCACCTGGCAAGGAAAGACTGAGCTTGAACAATTACTTTGGCAGAGTTATGAACAACAGGGAGCAGGGTCTTAACCTGGGAAGTACTGGTCTGCTGGAACAATAGCTGTTTATGCTAGCATTGCCTTGGGGGGTGAGAAGGAGGTTAACTTGAGATCCATTATGATAGGTGTTCATTACACAACTGACCCCACCACCACCATCTCTTTTTTTTTTTTTTTTATTGAACTGGATTAACAAAACAGTACTTCATTATTTCTTTCTTCCTTATTCAGTTTCTGGTGCCTGCCTTGGTTATCACAGAAAATGGAAAGATTACTTTGGTTTTGGAGTATTCATTACCTCTTTTGAACACTATGTCTGTAGTAAATGTGCTCCCATGGCAATAAAAAAATTTCTCTTTGGAAATAGGGAAACTGAAATGGAGGTGTGCTGGAAGGGTCTCGGTGTCTGTTGCAGGATTTTGATTCCTAGTCTGGTGTTCACTCTGCCAGGCCCCTCTCTCTCCTCTGCTGGGGCACTGTGTGTTCATTGCTGTCATCGACTGCAACTGCCATGTTGATGGATGGCACGTGGGCAGCACTTCTCAAAGCACCTCCAGGTTAGGTACCTGGAAAATGAGTAATTTGTGGCCTTCAGGAGCAAGCAAGGAGATGGTGACTGAGGAAGAGTGTCTGTTGTGGCACCGACCGGCTGCTGATGTTGTGTTTCAACTTCTGCAGCAAACTGGGGGCAATCTTTATAAGAGCAAAACGCCCCCCGTCCCCGACCTGTTTTCTGCATCATTTTGAAGCAGAGACATCAGTAGCTGTCAGGCTTGTTGGAAGGTGTGAACAGGATCTCTAGCTGTTGTGTGGCTCCTCGCTGAAGACTTTACTGTTTGTTTTCTTGGGATCATTATTGTCAGATTATGGTGAATTCAGGCAGTCAGCATGATAGCAGCAGGGCTTGTTCTAGCCACAGCATTTCAACAAAGCAGTCACCCTGTGTGTGAGAGTGTTTTAGGAATGAATAACACCCTCTGGGTTGGTGGTAAACACGGGTGGTGAGCATGTCTGCAGTGGCAGGCTTCCATGGGGGAATGCTCCTCAGCTTGTTTTTTGTTTTAAGAGGAGTCTGTAAAAACATTGTTTCTCAGCCATCCATGTGCAAGTGAACTTTCAAAAAGTGAGTTGGGGAGTTTGTACAACTGAGGTGTGAGGCTGGATTTGTGGGGGGGTTTAAGAAGCCGTCAGGTCACCTTTTCGAACCAGACAAGAAAACACTGAACTTTTATTAGTATTAGTAAGGTACATTACTTCCAAATCCATGGGTTAGTATAAAAGCCCCTAGTTTCCTACCCACGTATTTGCCTGTGGAGATGCAATTCTTGGCCAAAATCAGCTGTTTCTAAGTTGCTTACAATTTATGTTAGCAAGGTGTGTTCAAGTATCTGTTAGTGACAAGTATTTTGTTAATAACCTCAGTGGTTCTGTTTGAAGTGTTGGTGGACAAACACAAGCAAAAGAATATACCAGCATTATTAAAAAATTAGCAATGTTTTGGAAATTTGATAAAGCTCAGGCTTGTAGAGAAATGCTGAAGAATGAACCTGCTTGAAGAGAGACTATCAAATGGAGCATTTTGTTCAAGTGTTGTCCTCTGTATTGTTCTCTGTTGTGGTATTGTGTTATATATGTTTGACTTTGTTGTCAGGTCCTCATCGGAGATCAGGGTCACACTGTGATACAGGTGTAGAACATATACCATGTTAATACACAGTTTCTAGCCAACATGTGGCATGTTCTGTGTATTTAAAGCAATAAGGGTTTTCCTTTTCTCCTGTCTCTTTCTGGTTGATGTCCCAGCTATCTGGTCTAGTGGGATTTTTCTGTCTTTCTCATCACTGTAGCACTGAGAGATGAAAGTTTTCTATTCTATATGTCCTGCAGGGTTGCTCGTCTTGTCCCAGGGTAGTCAGCCTGCCATAAACCTTTGCTGTTTGGTCATCTTCTGTAGCCAGCTCATCCAGTGCTCTCCTTCACAGTCCTATGCCAGTTCTCATTCCCTTTTTGGTGCAAATCACTTCCCTTTACAGATCATGCATTGCACTCTTATTAACAGTGCACTTATCTGGTCATTACCCCTTTCAGGAGCTTTTTGTGTCCTGTATGCTACGGAAGGGATAAAGGTTGATTGAAAGCTTGTTGAAATGTTTTCGTCACCCACGTCTCCTTTTGGTTTGGATCTCATGTTCTGCTTAATAGCTTTACAGTGGATGAATGTGCCAGATCTAGCATTGTGTGCAGATACAGTGTGAAGCAGGTTTTTAATGTATGCAGTCAATAATTAAGTGGCTGTGGGTGCTCTACAGTTGGGGATACACATCATGTAGGAATTCTCTCCTGTGGGTGTACATGGGTTATGCAGGTTGTCTTGAGGCTTTTTATGGCAAGCCTGGGACCAGATGTGCCTCCTGCTCCTGTTCAGAGGTTTAGCCTGTCCTTCAGGCAATAATCTCCAGTCACTACATTAGTTACTGTCTCCAGGGTTTGACTGGCAGTGCTTTGTTTTCCTACAGTGAATCTTGTATTCTTTCCATGCTATCTTCTTTGGCATCCTGATTTTTTCCACAGCTGTTAGAGCCAAAGTCTGATATAATGTTTATTTATAACTTTATTTAAAACCTAAGGCCTAAGTGCAGTCTGGTTGCCCTCTGCTCCATCTTTCAAGCCATGCAGTGCTGCGCCACTCCTGTGACTGAGACTATATATAGCCCTCCAAATGTGGTTTCCCTGGTGCTTTGAATGATGCTAGAATAACTTCCACTAATTTATACTTTCATTGTATATATGAACCCTTAGGACCTGTTTGCCTTGCTTCAGATGGCTGCTGAAACTTGTGCAGCTGGCTTTGACGTACAAGCCACACTAACTCCCAACTCTGGCCCAGTCACTGTGCAGTTGTGTAAAGCACCAGCGTGTACTTGATTTGCCTCATTTATTCACACTCTTGAAAGCTTAGCCACATTGCTTTGATACAAGAATTATCCCTAGTGTC
This sequence comes from Haliaeetus leucocephalus, assembly GCF_000737465.1. Taxonomy (NCBI): domain Eukaryota; kingdom Metazoa; phylum Chordata; class Aves; order Accipitriformes; family Accipitridae; genus Haliaeetus; species Haliaeetus leucocephalus. Next base: position 19,438,912 of record NW_010972775.1, on the reverse strand, counting down.
TAAAGAATAATTGCCGCGGTTGTGAGCAGAAGCTAGGCTGTTATTTAAGATGGTTTCTGTAGTCGTGGAGGCACACCTCTGTTTATTGTGTTCAATCTGAGTCCAGTTTTTTGGTCTTTCCTGAAGAGCTTAGTTGCCATCACTTAATCATGTGGTTAATTATGGTGAAGTGTCATCTTTTCAGCAGTGCACAGGGAGCTGCGGGGATTTTAGTCATCTATAACAGAGTAATAGGTGTCTCAAATAAACACAGTTTTTGGTGATGTCTGTCAAATCCCATATGCAGTTTAGCATCCTTGTTCTCCCCTGACAAGATGCATTTAAAGCACAAATGTGTATGTACTCCATTGTCAGCTGAGCACATTCTTCTTGGCACCTGTCTGAAGTGGTACCAGGTATATTGACTTCATCAGCAATCAAGTCCTGAATAATTAGAGGACAGCTGGAAATAGGAGAAACCACTTCTCTTTTGCATTGTTCTGAAAATACACTCAGCATTTTGGTATGTTACAAGAAACTGCAACTGTGGCCAGCGCAGACTGCAACCAGAATGCACAGGTTTCACTTCAGGTTGGGTGAGGGAGGAATTAATGCGAAATTCTAAATGACGTAGTTGAAGGAAAGCCATAAATGAGTATTAAGTCAGCTTCTTCTGAGCCCCATGGTTGTCTGCCATGTTACCCTGCAGAAACTCTGACTGTAGTTAAAAGGATTTGTAGAAAGCCTAGTTTAACTATGTTGACGTGTGCTTACCAATGCAAAATGGCTTGCAGAGGTTGCAAGGCTTCGTTGTGTTAATAATGGATTTCATGCTGATGTAGTTAACGTTGGTGGGACTTTCTGCAGAAATATAATAAATGCTGCCATGATGGGTTGGTTTGATTTAGGTTCATCAGGTACACAGACCTTTAACTCATTTCCTGATTGTGCATTCCTGTCCCTGCTATCCCAAAATGTGTCTTTGCAGGTGTTGTCTTGCTGCTGGTGTAGAGCCTATAATCTTGCTTCGGCTGCACCTGGGTTGTTTTGGTTTTTTTTTCCAATTCAGGACAACTGAGTGGTACTGGGAATTTCTTCTTAACATATAATAGGATTTCCGCACACAACTTTGTATTTAGTTTCTGTGGAAATAAAGGATGTTCATGTTATTCCACTGCTGTGCTTAGGGAATAGGCTCAGCACATACTGCTGCCTGTGTTGTTAGTTCTGTACTTTGAAGTCTGGATCCTGTGCTGTGCAGTCAGTGCAACTGTTTACTGTCAGGTTTTGATGTATAGGTGCAACTGTACTTGGCACAGTGTAGGAAATCTTTATTGGGCCAACAGGTAAACTAAGACAGAGAGGCAAGGAAACCTCACTATGCAAACTCTTAGAGTTGCTTTTGTAAATGTAAGTTCGTGATTGTATTTTATTGTCAGAACTGCATCGTGCTTTTCCTCCCATGAGGTATGTAAGGTTATTGCTTCCCATTTGCCACAGAATGGAAAATCCAGTGTAGAGACCTGCTGTTCAGAGGACATGAATTTATATTCCTCATAGCAGCTTCTATACAATTATTAAAACACGTGTTGGAGTGGGCTTTACATGGTGTGGTGTCAGCCTTGAAGTCCTGTGTTAGTCATTTCCCTGCCCTCTGACCAAAGTGAGCATTCAGGGAAAACTTGCTCCATGGGAGAGAGGAAAATCCTTTAATCTGCTGAACACCAATTTAAAGTAATAAGAGGAAACATAGTGTTTTAAGGTTTTCTTATATTAAGGTATTCTTGGTTGGAATTGGCTATGAATTAAAACTAAAGTTTTTCCTTCAAAAATTTCCTTCTAGGAATTATTCTTTCTATGTGCTTGACAACCACAATCTTCAGCAGCTGTGGGACTGGAACCATCATAACTTGACGATCAAGGAGGGGAAAATGTACTTTGCATTTAATCCTAAATTGTGTGTTTCTGAGATTTATCGTATGGAGGAAGTTTCAGGAACCAAGGGACGACAGAGCAAAGGAGATATAAATCCAAGGAACAATGGGGAGAGAGCCTCTTGTAAGTAAACAAACAAAAAGAATTTCAAGGCAAACTGCATAGGAGGGTATCACAAAAAAAACCAAGCCAACACACTGCCATGTTGCTGACCATTACAATATTTAGAGTTTAGAAATTAAGTAGGCTTTTAGTCATTCTACTTGTTCAGTTTCTAAAATGTAGCTGCGAAAGTATGTTTGCATGTATGGAAAATTGTGTGGTTATGTAGTCAGTCTCTCATCTGTAAAAAAAGTTTGATGAAGGTGACTGCTTTCCAAATACCATTTTTTGTGACAGCAGCATCATATGACAATAGGAACATACCTGGGAAATGAGAAATAAAATTCAGTGTTTTGGTATATCCAATGAGGAGCAGTTTCTCGGTTTCCTTTGCAAGTGTACATCAATATAGGTATTTTCCTCTCTTAGATATCTGCTCTTTCTTGATACTAAGGAAGCTGCTGAATAACAATTCCAGAGACACCAAAACAAACTTTATTACGTTCATGCTTCTCAGCTCCTACCAAATATTGTACCTTGTTGCTAGAAATGCTTGTTGTAAACTCAGTTTTCTGTGCTTTATTTTCAAATTATTTGCTTTTGAATTGAGAACACTTTTTAGTCTTCTACAGTATTCCTAAATGTCAGTGTCTCTGCATTTAATTTTGGATTCTGCAATGGTCAAAGTTATTGGAAAGTCCTCTTTTGGCTTCGGTGGTCTGCATGTCAGGTCTCCAGGTGTAACCAACACATGTAAAAGCAGTCTCTCATCTAGGAATTAAGGTGACAGAACGCTTACAAATTTGACCTCATACTGAAACTCTTAGAACTGACAGTGCATTTTTCTTTGGTCTTTGTGGTGTTCCTGGAGCTGAGTAAATTAAAATGGATCTTGTGTATAAGTCAAGTCCCCTTGTTCTGGATGGTGTTTACAAAAGTAGGACATGTACTCTGCTGAATGTCTCTTTAGGCACAATGCATAAATGCAAATGGCATAGATCCTCGTTGTAAGCACACTCCATTCTTTGCACATTCAATAGAGCAAAGGCTTGCAGTCCTGGAGGAGTTACAGACACACAGCCAGTCCTTACTACCACTGAGGCTAGTGCCAGCCACTGCCTGTTTTTTTCAAAACCATTACAGAAAGCTTTCTGACTCTGAGAAGGGGAAAAGAATCAACAAAAGCTAAACTGCCTTTGAAAAGATAGCACCAATAGTGCCAGTGTACATGAGGGTGAAAACCCCTTTATTTTCAGAGACTTCTATGGAACATTAGAAACTAAGTCACAGTAGACACTTAGAACACAATTTTTTCATCCAAGAATTAAGTTTTTAAAATGCTATTTTGTTTTGGATCGGAAAGCTCAGTGAGTTGGTAGGGGGAAGCCATTCATTTCAAAACTGCCAGCTTCCATCCAGCTCTGTTCAGAAGAGTAGCTGGAAGCTGCTGCCATCAAATGGTTGTGCTGTATATGAACTGAGTTTTGGAGTTCTTGGTCCAGCCTCTCATGAATAGGAATGTAAACTCCTTTGTCCTTCCCTTGTTGTCCATTCCCCAGAAAAACAAACTGTATTTGTCGAAAGTTGTCCTGGAAAGTGAGAACACACAGGCCAGTTACTGCTCTGCACGTACATTGGAGTTCGGTGATGAACTTAGTGCTTCTAAACCAGTCCTGTGAATGACCAGGACTTCATTCCTCAGTCAGGGAGAGTCTGAAGTAGTTTTCAAGAGCTTTCTGATGAAGCATTACAAGAAAATCTGCTTCAGAAAAAATAATAACAAGTAGCTCCAGCATATTCTAAAACGATTGCCAAGGTCACTGCTTGCCCTTAAGCACTCAAATGTAGTAGGATGAAATATGAAGCTCTACAGAGACAAAGGCTGTTGGTGTACTGTGCTATCATAGGCACTACTGGAAAGGCTAGTTAGCTAAAACTGATACCGAAGAAATAGCAAAAACTAATAGGCCATGTGATGCTAACTCTGTCATGTCATGTCCTGTCCTTTTCTATTGCAGGTGAAAGCCACATTCTGCGTTTTGTTTCCAACACTACACTCAAAAATCGGATTAAACTAACATGGGAACGGTATCGCCCTCCAGATTATAGAGATCTCATTAGCTTCACTGTTTACTACAAAGAAGCGTAAGTAGATGTCGTCAGAGACTAATCAGGGCAGTCCAAGAGATAGTAGACAATTCTACTCTGACTGTTGGATATCTCATCCAGTTTACATGTTTCATCCTCAAATCCTGCTTTTGTTCAAATTCTTTTCTTGGTGGAATACAAACCCCCTTTAAAAAGAGTATTGTTTTGATTGAAGCCTACAAGTGAATTCCAAATCCCTCAGGAATGTTTAAATGGGGGGGGGGGGGGGGAGATGGATGGCTTGGCTGTTCTCAGGGGCCTAATTTGGAGCTCTTCGTAAGTCATGTCATGTTTACCAAGATCTTTTCCTTTTCTAGTCATGGTATTGACTAGAGAGCATCACAGCTCACGAGTTTGCCCTATCGCCTTGATGACTTGTCTGCTCAGGGTTTGGGTTATTTAGATTAACTAGCATTGGTAGTTTTCTGTATTAGTGTCTCTTGATAATGAAGGAGTGGTGCGGTTACTGGAGACACCCCAATTTCTTGGGAGGTGTCTCTGCCTTTGCACATCCTTCTAGTGTCTCAGATTTAAAATAGTAAAGAACACAAATAAGCACACTAATAACTCTCCAAGCAGTTTGGAGGTGTGAAAGGGAGGTTCAAAATGTTGATAATGACATTCTGCGAGACACAGAAGCACAAATTGTTAATGTCCAGCATGGCTTGAAAGAGAATATCATTGTGACGGTGTACTGTCATGCAATAAACTTAGTGCTGATAAGTCTATAGTAATTAAAAACAAGAACAGTACTTGATATGCTCTTGTGCCAGTGTTGTAACTTACAAAAAGTAGAACTATATGTGTTTGTATTGTGTGGAAATAAAATGGGAAAAAAAAGCCTGTTGGATTGGTCAAGGCCAGTCATGGAAGCTTGGGTTCTTTATGGTAGAAAACTCAGCCACTGTCAATAACTGTTTTGAGTTGCTTCTGTTTCATTTATGCTTAGCTAAAGTCTAAATATGTCTGAAGCATTTCAGTGTCTGTTTTGGATAAAAAAAGATAAACATAGTGTTTTCTTGGAGAAATTTACCTTATTACTAGTGACTGAAGGGAAGACCTGCAGCTAAAGCTGAACTCTGAGTTTTGTAGTGCTTAGAAATAAATAAGAATTTTATTCTGTTTTATTCTGCTATGGAAAACAAGTAAGCTTTATTTGTTTCATTGAGCAACATTGAATCGAGGCACTCTCATAAATACATGATAATTTTTAGGAGAAAATATTTTGTACTATTTTTTTCTTTTAATATTTCAGACCATTCAAAAATGTGACAGAGTATGATGGACAAGATGCATGTGGCTCCAATAGCTGGAACATGGTTGACGTTGACCTGCCACCAAACAAAGAGAACAATCCTGGAATTCTACTGCAGGGATTGAAACCTTGGACTCAATATGCCATTTACGTGAAGGCTGTTACCCTCACAATGATGGAAAACCATCATATTCATGGAGCAAAAAGTGAAATTGTATATATACGAACCAATGCTGCAGGTGAGATCCTAGGCTCTTGGGTAAGAAGTTGGTAACACTGCAGGTATGCTACTGTATTATTATGTGATTTCTGTTGTTAATACAGAAATTGAATTTATGTGCAGATGACATGCATAATGCTAGAAAGTTTCAGTAATTATGAAAGCAACATTAAGATTCGAATTAAAACTCCGTAGTTGCTCAGACATTATTTTCGTTGGGAACTATGGGAGTTTTTTGGAGTTAGGATTTTGGACTTTGTTCCATTGGTGAAGGTGAATTTAAGTACAGCTTTGGATTGGGACTGTACGTGGTTGCCGTTGAATCCTTAATAACTGTTGTTGGTGTGGCATAAGTAGGAAATCTTTTATAGGATGGTGTTTTTTCTTGCAGCGTAGAAATGGATTGGGATTCATTTTGAAAGCCTGCATTGAAATACATTGTAGAGTGCTCTAGACTTAAATAACTTCTTTTTCTTTTTTTCTTCTTTCCTTTCCAGTGCCATCCATTCCCTTGGATGTTATTTCAGCATCCAACTCCTCATCCCAACTGATTGTGAAATGGAATCCTCCCTCTCTTCCCAATGGCAACCTCTCATACTACATCGTACGATGGCAGCAGCAACCTCAGGACAGTTACCTTTACAGACACAATTACTGTTCCAAAGGTAGGAAAATGAAATGCGGTTGTGTTGAAATGCCTGTGACTCTTCCCTGCCAGTGCACCTTATTGACAAGAGCTAAAGCCTGTGCCCTGCTTCACAACTCTTTTGTGAATAACAGCAAGTAGAAGGGAGTAGGTAAACATGGATTGTTGCTGTATTCATAATATGGAGAGAAAAGAAACAAGCTGCCTCTGTTCTTTTCTTTTAAGATAAAGTCCCAATTCGAAGATATGCTGATGGGACCATTGATACAGAAGAAGCTACTGAACCCACCAAGCCAGAGGGCTGTGGGGGAGAAAAAGGACCTTGTTGTGCTTGTCCCAAGACAGAGGCAGAAAAGCAAGCTGAGAAGGAGGAAGCAGAGTACCGGAAAGTCTTTGAGAACTTCCTTCACAATTCCATCTTTGTCCCCAGGTGATGGATTTTGGACACTTTCTCTTTGCAAGTGGGGCTAATAATTGTATTTTTTACCATTTCGTAGAGCTGAATCTTCCTGGATGTGACAGCATATGTAGATAACATCTGAAACACATAAACGATGCCTTTCCTTTTATGTGAGACAGTCCACAGCCTTTGCAGTTTCTCTTATTCACTAATTTTCATCTCTTTCTCTTAATTTTAGCTAGTAGCAAGGGTTCTTACCTACATTGTTCAAGGACTTTAGTGATGGTTTCTTTTCAGAGTCAAGAGTCACTTGAGGAGCTCATTGTCTGTAAGGGTTTCAGAGATGAGCAACATGTGGCAAACATAGGGTTTCAGATGTGATCTTTCTCTAAATAGCCATTTAAGTGCTTGTGTTCCTAATCTGAAGATTTATTTGCCTTTGAAATTGAGGGCATAGTCACCTCGCAGAATTGAAACTGGTCTTCCTTTCTCATTGCACTAATTGCAAAGGCATATCGGTCTGTGCTGCAGACAAGTATTAAATATGCCCACTCTTCCATTATAAACACTACTGCTTACACATTAAGTGGAATAGTAACGATTTTGTGCTGCAACATAGAGTAGATACTACTAAATTAATTGGTGATTTTGATCCTTGAGTTTCCAATTTATCCTTCATGTAAGTTGTTCTTATTTTAGATAATTGGATCCTGGGCCTAGCACACGTTGTTGCTGTTATGTTACAGTCTATAAGCAATCACATTTCAATCATGCATGTTATCTCATTGTCTTTCTGGGCAGGTGAAGTTTATGGTGAAGTCCTGTGTTTGAGAGCTCTGAAGTGTGGTATTGCTTCTCATTAAAACTGGTTCATATCACTCTCCACTGTGATTTTTTTTTTGGACCTTTATTCAAGGATGTGTTGGATTGACTTGTTTGGGTTTGGGACTGTGATATGTGCAGAGCTTCTTAGCTTTATCCAAAAAATGAGGGAACTAAATACTGCCTTTCTTTGGAAATGTTAAGTATTGTGTCTGAGCTGTGTTTGAGTCACATTTGGCATTTGTGGTTGAACTTATGCAGTGTTTCCCTACTGATGATGAGAACCATCAGCAAAGATGAGGTAGAGAAGTAACAGCTACCATGAGTGGCCAGGATGTAATTCTTGAGCAATGTGAAGTCTCATAAATGTGATCTGATTTTGGACTTTATGAAGTAGCACAGCAAGGAGTTGTGAAAGGCATGTGTCAGGTCTAAATTACTTGAAAGTCTATTGCAAAGGGATTTTTTTATTTCACTAAAGCTTTGTCATTTAAAATGTGTTACCTTCTCCCAAATTTTCTTGCATTCCCCCTTCTCAAAGGAAAGTCACAGAACCTTGAACTCAAACAGTAACAAATAAACTGACCAGTTCACAAAGAATTTCCTGAAAGCTTGTGCATTTCCCTTTTTTCTTAACTTACTGACATAAGGGTGTGTTTTGTAACAGCAAGGGCAGATAAGGTACAATGCTCAGAAATAGCTGCATAGCTAAGCAACTTTAAAGAGACTGTATGTCAGGGAAATTAAAGATTATGAGCTAGTGAGATGTCTCCGTGGGACAAATCCAAGCAGCTTGTTACTTGCTGATGTCTATTTTTTTTTTTTCCTCTTTCCCAAGGGAGAAGTTAATTAATGTGTTAATGCAAGCCTCAATAGTAGTATTTGTTTCCAGTGTTCTACCTGTCTCCAGGATATTATGAAAGAGATGCAGCATGTAATACAGCATGAAAATATTTGACTGAGTGGTTTTAAGGCAGTTTAAAAAGCCTGTTGATCTAATCTTGTGTGCAACTTCTGGATGACCCCATGTGTATTAATGCAGCGGTGAGGTAGATTTCAGACATTAGGACTCTGGCTAGTCTTGAAGAGACACTCAAAACCACAGGAGGATGAGTTATTCTTCAAGGTTTTTGGTTCTCTAATGAGCAGGATGAGATGGGCTCTGTGTGTAGTAGAAGGTATCTGAGAAGTAACATTAAAAGTGCCATAAAGTGTGAAAACAGTTAGCTTTTATGTTAAATGACCCACATTTTTTTTCTTCTTTTTAATTTCAAATTGATTTAATTTTTTATAGTGTTATTTTTAATTTTTCTCTTGCATTTCTCTTTCTTCCTCTCCTTTAACAGAATAGGTGAATTTTCATGTTTTATGTCTAGACTTTCCCTTATTTCCTTGGATGATTGGTTTTTGTCTTTATGCCTTTCATGAAAGCAGGAAGCTGCTTGACCAAAATGTGATGGTGTCAAATCTTTTGATGTTTTAATCATGTTTGCCTTGTGGTTGTCCTGCAGGTCTCTTTCTCTGTTTTAATCATGTTTGCCTTGTGGTTATTCTGCAGGTCTTTTTCTCTTCCTGATATAACTGTAGTTTTCATGAACAAGTTTTGTGTTGCTTTCTCTTTATGTTTTTCCCCAAAGGCAAGGTAGGACTGTACTTCCTACACTGCTGGCCCCCCCCCCCCCCCAAAGTTAAAACTTCATGCATCCCATAAAAGTAGTGATAAAGTCATGCCTTTTGGGTTCTTGCGTTGGCACATGCTTTTGTGGTTGATTGAAAATGAACTTTTTGTTTTCACTGCTTTTATCACAAAATCTGTGCAAATGTTCACCAGTTCAGTGCTAGGCATCCTGCGTGCTTTTACTGGTTTGGAAGTTTCTTCCTTCCACTGAGTTAAAGCAGTATGTGAATACTCATCCTAAGCAAGGTGAATAGCTTTAGTAACTTCCATAAATACCGGTGTAGAGGAGGCACAAGTGCTTACATCCATGAAATTCCCCCGTGCTCCACTGACAAGTTAAGATATTCACTTGTATGTTGCTTAAAACAATTTCTTGGTAACTTAAGAAGTTTTTTTCCTTGTCTTTGTATATTTCTGTGCTGTGGTTTACACGACATCTGAAAGTGTCAAAATGACTACTCAAGACATAGTAAAAGGATTTTGGAAAATTTTGTAGTGAACTCCTAAAAAAAAAAAAAAAAGTCATCCAATCTCTGCCAGAAGATTTCAAAACCGAGTCAGTCTGGTTTTGGCGCTCTCTGCAGCATGCTGTTTTGTGGCTGAATGTACTAAGATGGTATATTTGACAGTGAATTAACTTCTCCTGTTGAGTCATCTTTCTTCCTGTTGTGTGTTTGTGGGAGGCCTTATTTGCCTGGTTTGTAACTCTCTGTCTGATCAAAATGTGTTAGGCTGTCTGATTGAAATGTGTTAGACTTCACCTTTGCCCTTGATAACTGTTGCACTGACCAGGTGCTAAATGGGCCCTGGCTAAGTGATTTCAGGTGGGGTAGGTTTCAAGCCAAAACTGTGTAGTGTGACTCTTCTTACATTCTTTAACTCCCCTGGTGCATTGCTTTCCAGGTGTGAGCAGTCCTGCAAATTTTGGACACTAGGAGAGCAGGAGCTGGAAAAGCCAGCTTGCCCTATGTAGTTAGTGGTCCTCTGCAAAACAGCCTTGGATCTGACACAAGACCAAGTGACAAGTCTAACATGTAGCAATCGTGTTGGTTAGCTAATACCATCCAAATGTTTATAAGAGTTTTTTCCATATTGATGCTTGTACTGATATTCAGGCCTGTCCACTACAACAGTTTCTTAGACTTGAGAAAGCAGTAGTGTTGCTGTAAACCCTCAGTTTTTTAACTCTGCTTAAATTTCATATAGATGCCTGTAAGGCAGAGCTAAGTTGCTTGATGAACTCTTTGCTATACACAGTATTAGTACTGTGTTTTCTGATGTAGGAAGATTGTTTCTTTGCAGAGCTTTTGTTTGGGTGAGAGAACTGGAGATATTACCACACATTAGTGTTGGTTAACATTCATGGTCTTCAGCTGCCTTCCAAGGTTTCTTTTCTCAGTGCAACACATTCAAAGTTCTGTAATTTCATTGCAATTGAAAAGAAAGTTAAGCCTTCTGAGAGTTAGCTTTGCTAATCCAGCAAACTTCAAAACATTTTTTCCCCTAACCTTTTCAACCTTTAACATCTGATTTTTATTTTAAGCATCAACATTACTGTCATTAAATACAAATCTAGGATGCTTATTGAATAACAATGAAGCCATTTTTGTTATTTGGTTTATTGTGTGAGGTCAGAAGTTTGCACGTTTATCTTGGGGTGCAGTGTGAGCTTCAGAGCTTTGATTGGTTTCTGACCACAAGAGAGATTAATAGGATGTGCTGACATGCTGCAGGTTCAGATTAAGAGAAAGCTTTGATCTTGTTTTGCAGTTTCCTTTATTCAGCTTTTTTAATAGCAGAGTTACCTATTTTACTGGGGTTTTTTTCACAGTTTTCCTGGAGCTCGAGAAATGTGGATTTTCTCGAAAGAGACCTTTTCTATACCTGTCTGTTTGCCCCACAGACCCGATCGGAAGCGGAGGGATGTGTTCCGAATCGCAAATGCCACTTTGGCTACTCGAAACAGGAATGCGACTGGGACAGATCACTTCACCAATGTTTCTGATGCAGAGGAGAGTGAGGTGGAATACCCGTTCTTTGAGACCAAAGTGGATGGCAAGGAGAGAACTGTGATCTCCCATCTCCAGCCTTTTACTCTTTACCGCATTGATATTCACAGCTGCAACCATGAAGCTGACACACTTGGTTGCAGCGCTTCCAACTTTGTCTTTGCAAGAACCATGCCTTCAGGTATGCCCTCACAAGTATAAAGCTTTGTTTTGTTTTATGGGGAGAGATCAGTCTCAGGGAGGACAAACTCTCCAAAAACAGTTAGAAAGACATTGGGATATAATAAATTATATGCAAGAAAACAAATTGGAAGTGTATAAAGATCTGTTACAGTAGTTGAATGTCCTTGCTTGGTCTCGTGTGTGTACTGCGTGATACATATTAAGTCTGTCCTGTGACCTGGAGAAGGGTAGAGGTGTGTGCATTGACTACCAAGATAATTATGAGAGAATCCATTTCCCAGTGATATAGGTGAGACCCACAGACATGGAATGTTGAAAGGTTTTATTCTTCAGTTCCGTGTATGCTGAATGGAGAGGGGGAACATTTCTCTGCTAATGTTTAGTTTTGCTGTGTTCACTCTGAACTGTTTGCAGATGTTAGTTTTGCTGGTGGGAATGTTTGCCAAATGTTTCTTCTGTCACAGAATGACCATGCATTTGTCCAGCCTGGAAACAGGAGGAGTACTGTGTTGCTTTGTGCCCAATCGCCAGCATCTAGAGTACTTCAAATAGGAAGCATTGAATACTGTACTCATGTTTGGGACTTTTACAGATTGTACTTTTTCTGAGAAGAATAGAGATGATTTTAGTGCAAGCTCATATGCATCCAGCAAAGAGCTTCTGACTCCAGCAGATGTGTGGGAATATTTGATGCAGAATGGTAGCAATTTTGTTTTGTTTCTGGAAGGAGAGACTATCATAATCCAGATCCAGCTGTGTCAGTAAAAAAGCAAAAAGTATTGCTTATTTCAAGGAAATAAGGAAATCTGTGAGATCAGGGAAAAGGAAATAAGTGTTCCCAGATTTTTAGCACATGGCTTTGAAAATTACAGGCTAAAGAATTCTGTTTTCTTCTAAACCTAACAACTGTATTTTTGAAAAAGTGGTCTTTTTTCTTTGACCGAAACAGTCTTCATATTCCTGTTAAGTTTTGAATAAGTCATAAAATTATCAGGAATGAAATAGGGATAAAGCAGTTCCTGAATTGCTGATGAGACTTGGTTTTAAACTGTGACAGATTTCCTAAGACTGGCTGTTTTAGGAAAGGGATGTCACTGGGGCAGATTTTATGTGTTTACAGCCATTTGCAGACAGGTTGCTGTTCACAGCCGTTGGGTGGGAATAGCTGTCTGCACTGTTTTGGTGTAGTGGAAAGTTTGGAAGGAAGAACCAGATGCTGATAAACAGGTTTTTTGGCACACAGAGCACAGTGACTAACACAGAGCCCGTACCCGGTGAAGCTGTGTACACTGCACTGTTGTTCAGGCAACCAGCAGTTCAGACTCCGCTAGTCTGTCCAACAAGCCTCTGGCCAATGCATTTTGTTCTCTGGATCTTTGAATAGCACTTACTGCAATGCTTTGATACCTAAAGAATAGCATGAACTGTTTATTTTCCTCAATTGTTGCATAAGTTCCTGTTTCAGTATTAAGTGGTGTTCTCACATCACTTGTAAATATTTTACAGAGGGAGCAGATAACATTCCAGGAACGGTAGCATGGGAAGCAAAAGAAGAAAATACTGTCTACCTGAAGTGGTTAGAGCCTGCAAATCCAAATGGGCTGATACTAATGTATGAAATCAAATATGGGCAGCATGGAGAGGTGAGGATTTGACATTTCTCTGTTAAGAGTTACTGCTTGTAACTAACTTATACACAAAATGGGATCTTTCTTAACATGCTTCTGTGCAGTGCTGCAGACCCAAGATAGAAATTGTGATTTCAAACACCCAGCACCAACCAGCATGCCATTCCTTTGTTTTGTTTATTTTGACAGTTTTTGAATTCCACATACCTCCTTAAGGTGTTTGAAGAAAAACTGATCAGATGGGGCTTTTAGTTATAAAAATTAGCTTATCCTGCAACTATATTGTTTTCTCAAGAATGAAGGTATGTGAAGATATTAACATGAACAGTGAATTGCTTTTTTTTCGTTTAGGAGAAGCGTGAATGTGTTTCCAGACAGGAATACAAGAAGCTTGGGGGAGCTAAACTAACTCATCTGAACCCTGGAAACTATTCTGCTAGAGTTCAGGCCACTTCGTTAGCTGGGAATGGGTCATGGACTGAGCCAGTCTCTTTCTATGTGCAACCCAAATGTAAGATGAATGTTTGTTGGCTGTGTCAAACTGGGGGACTATTGCCTTTTTAATAATTCTTGATGTTTACATATGTAACTGAGCGTATAAGCCTCTTGCCTATTCTCTGAATACTTCTCTTACTTGCTGATGCTTCTTTGGGAACTCTTCTCTCTTCCATTTTCTTGGCAAGTGTTGACAACCAGGAGGTGTATCTGAGGTGTGGTCCTTTTCTTGCATGCATTGTATATAGATATGAGAGGTACAACCAGGTGGTGGGCGTGTAGAACGCACTACTGTGGCTTCCTGTGGTGTACAGCTCTGTAGGGGATGTAATGTTAGCCATAACAACATGGAGTTGGATTGTACAGAATCTGTGGTAATAAGGCAAACCTGCTTTAAATTGCAAAATAATACAAGAAACAAATAACTTGTTTAGGTTTTTGGCTGGCAGGTTTTTTAAAATACCAAGGTGCTTTTTCATATGACCTGTTCTGAGTGATATTTGATACAGATAACATCCTGACAAAAGGGTGATGCTGGTCCTGACAATGGCAGTAATTTATATTTTTGGAAGAACACCACCACAGTGTCCACAGAGACCCTCCTAAGAACTTCTGCATTTAGTTGTAGAGCAGATGTATACACAGAAGACTGGAACTCCATCTGTTATTCCTTTTTGGTTTTCTAATTGCTGGACATCGAGGAACTTAAAGTAAAGAGCAGTGTGTGTATATTCTGAATATAAGTATAAGCAATTGCAAGGTGAACAAAACGTAGAAAAAAGGTGAATATACAAGTGAACAATTACATATTGTTCACTGAAGAGTGCGAGTCCTTAAGCATAACTTGTGAAAACAAATTCCAGACAGACACTGTTCTGTACAAAATTAATGCTTTTCACTGTCTGTTTTCTTGTTCCACTCATCTGCAGTCAGGGAGTGTTTCTGAGTACTTTTTTCCACATCAGACATGAAAATAAGTACTTTGATTTCTTCTCTGTATGGAAATATACCGAGTGGGTTTTGAATGTTTCTTTGTTAATGGAGATTTTATAGAAACCCTGATACAATTGTTTTCTTGTTGGTTGCAGCAGCAAACTATGGAAACTTCCTGCACTTGATAATTGTGCTCCCTATTGCTTTCCTGCTCATCATTGGGGGATTACTAATAATGCTGTATGTCTTTAACAAAAAAAGGTGAGTTGTATATGCTTGTGCTTAAAACTGCAGAAGAGGAATGTTTATTTTCAAATCTGTGCCCATGGAGCAAGTTAGAAATTAAAAAGGGAAATGGCATTCAGAGGACTCGAGAAGCTAAAGTAGATTCTGTCTTGTTGGTGTGTAAAAGGAGGTGGTTTAGAGTTACCAGCAAGCATCTGGCTGCTGCTTGAGATATGAAGAGGCTTTTTATTACAGTATCATGTTTGAGAGGGAAGAGGAAGGCTTGTCAGGAACATATCCACTGGGGCAACCATGGCAGACACTGGACCTATATAATCAGAAGATTTGACTGAAATATGGGTCAACATAAATCATGAAAACTTAGTTCTATTTAGATTAATTTGATTTCTTGCAAATTCTAGAGGTTTTTTGAAGTCTTCCACTTAAAAAATTACGTCCTGGACAGAACAGTCTAGGGGACTGTTCTATTGATTTGTTTTCCTCTTTTTTTTTTTTTTTTTTTTTTTAAATTAGTATTTTTTTTTTTTTATTTAATTGAAATACATAATGAGAACTTAATAGAAGTCAGTGCAAATGTTCAGCCTTGCAACTTTCTAGGTATGGAGGTTTTTTATTACACTTACAGTAGTACCAATTCTTCTCAGGCACTCCAGAAAGGGCTTTGTATATAGTGAAGTACCATACCTGCTTGGCCTTCCCTTGGGCTTTTGTAGGTGAAATGCCTGATAACTCATCCTTCTTTAAACTGTTGTTCTAGCCCACAAGAATGTTTTGTCTTTGATTTTCTGAGGTCTGGTGGATAATTTTATTTTCACAGCCTGCCTCCTGCAAGAGCTCTCACAGTGCCAAATAAATATGTCTAATTCTGAAAATCACCCCAGTAAAATTGAGGGGGGGGGGGATGTATGTGTGTTTTTAAAATAAAATAATAGAAGCACTTATAAAATAGTTGAATGGAATTCCCCATTAAAAACAATCTTGCCCTTTGCTAGATCACTTCTCTCCCACAGTAGAGCAGATGATGTTATAAAGTATGTTCTCAGCCACATGTCTCCTGGGTGTACCACCATACAGCTGCCTTTCTTAAAGGAAGTTTACCCAGCAGCTAAAAGTACCTTGTGTTTACACTTTTCTGGTGCTGATTTGGTATAGAGAAGACTGCAGGTTTCCTGGGAAAGTATTCTGGGCTGTTTTCCCATTGATTATGTGAGGTAGAATGAGAACTTGGTATGTGCCCTTTGAAAAGCTTTCCACATACAGTAAATCATATTCTGTGTTTGAGCAAATGGTGGAAAAGCTGTGGAAGAAGTGGTCTGAAATTTACTTAAGTTTAAAGATTAAAAAAAAAGAAAAAATATTTCAACAGGAACAGTGACAGACTGGGCAATGGAGTACTTTATGCATCTGTGAACCCCGAGTACTTCAGTGCTTCAGATGGTAAGTGTGGCCTTACACTTCTGATGCTTTTACTTTCATATATTCTATTTGTGTCTGACTTTGAAAGGTGTGAAACTCTAAAAGGGGTGTTGTAAAACCACTTTCCCTCTTTTTTTTATTAGGACAGCTGTGGAATCTATCATTGATAATAAGTAAATGTCACCTGTCTATTGAATCTGGGGAGTTCTTAGAATTTTTCCTGTAGTTTATTCAGCTGAGGCAAATTTGGGGACATTAGTTTCAGATTCTCATCTGCTCATCCAGTGATGTTTTCACTGGAATGAAGGAAGAATTAATGAATTTATGGTCTTTCATGTTTGCCCTTTTAAGCCCTATTATGACCTATTGGATCAAACCCACTGCTTGTTTCTATGTACTTCTCACGTGGAAAATAGTTAACACTTACAAAAAACAGTACTGTCTCCTCAGTATCTCCTACTTCCCATCCCAATAAAACTCTCCAACAACTTTTCACAGTTAGTCATATGCAGAAATTTTGTGTTAAAATGAGCAGGGATGTTTAATGTAATCCATATTTGGTTTTCTTAATATCTGGAGTGTAGATAAGCCCATCTTTCTCTAGCTGGCAAAACATTTTTTTAAAGCTGGTTTCAAACTGGTCTAATATATTTGTGACTGATGTATATACTTGGCAATGACAATATTTAGAGGTTTTAGACTATGGCAGTGTTTAGATCCCAGCTGGTATATTTGTGTTGAGTGCTCTGCTAACAATGAAATAATTGTAGTTCCGAAGTCAGATATGGGGTTTTGGGGAGACATCTTTAATTTCTTACAATTTTCTGTGGGAGACACAATATGGATAGTGCTCAAGTGTTTAAAACCATCCAGGAAATAAAAATTCTTTAAAACAAAATTGCTGTTTCTAGAACAGCATGCTTTTTTTGGTTTTGCTTTGTGTATGTCTTTATGATTTTTCTGTACTTCACTATGGCAGGAGGTTGCGCCGGCTAATGGTGTAGATGAACTTCTTGCCAGTTCTTGTGTTGGCTGTTCCTGAACAGCAGCAGGAGCCGAGTGAGCATGGCAGTCCAGGGATCCTCAGCTCTGCATCTCCAGAAAGCCTGTGGGCTGCGATTGCTGTGGAATAGAGAACCCTGGAAATTCAGCTTTCTGGCTAAATGAATTGCCTTAAAAAAATAATACAATACAAAAGGCCACAATGTTCTTACTGGAACCCTACTTGCTAGATAATTAATCACCGCCCCCCACCCCCGCCCTGAGGTGTGGTTGTCTGTAATGAGCATGTACCCATACTGTACAGATTATGTACATGTGGAGCTCTTCAAGTGCAGGAGAAAATTAGAACATCAGATGAATTTCCTTGAGGTATCAGTTCTTCTATTTATGGTTTAATTTGGTGCTACTGCTGTAGACTTCTTGCTGGAATAGTCTTTCCAAAAGCCTCCAGGAGGCTCATGGGTTTAGCCAGAGTAGCAGCGGACTATTTTACTGTTATGTTTTTCTAGTAGCACCATTAGGGCTAAAGGTCTGTCAATGTTCATGCTATAATCCTCTATTTTTGCATCCTGTCATTTCACCCATCCAGAGCATGTGACACAACTGTCCCCTCCTTTGGTGACTGATAGGCAGCAGCATCAGTGACTACTCAGATGTCTTCTTGCCTGAGGCAGTCGTCCCTCCGGGCAGTCACCTTCTGAGATCTCTCTTCTGCCTCAGATCAAAGACTTGCAGCAGCAAGCTCTGCCTTTACTGATGCAACAGTGTGTGTGCAAATGATCAGAATAGTTTCATGCAAAGAGCCTACTAGATCAGAGAGTCTGTTTCCTTCTAGTCATAAAATCAATCTATTAATAGAGAATACAGCAGACACTAAGCTGATACAGATGATCAAGTATGTTTGATACTGTCTGGAAGAATTAGAAAAGCAAGGATCCCAAGAAAAGTTCAAGCTAAAGTATTGATT
The DNA here is from genome assembly GCF_000737465.1 of Haliaeetus leucocephalus. Lineage (NCBI taxonomy): Eukaryota > Metazoa > Chordata > Aves > Accipitriformes > Accipitridae > Haliaeetus > Haliaeetus leucocephalus. The sequence continues at coordinate 19,420,848 of NW_010972775.1, read as the reverse complement.
CAGGCCTCTTCCGGCTCTGGTTTTGTGCTTTGAGGTTGTTTATTTCCATCCCATTATGTCAGTACCATTCAGGTCCATCTACATATTTCTTTAAGATTTATTTGTATGCCAAGCATCTACCTATCTCTGTATGGAAAAGACGGTGGACTATATGCGCACATCATGTAAGGTCTCAGCATTGTGTATAGCATTTTTTACAGTAAAACTGTTTGGGCAGTTGGTGTTGTAAAGCGGTGAGTGATCGCACCACTTGCAGAAGTGGAACATCATGGCCTGTTCTCTCTCTCTCCTTAGTGTATGTTCCAGATGAATGGGAGGTGCCCCGTGAGAAGATCACCATGTGTCGGGAGCTTGGGCAAGGCTCCTTTGGAATGGTGTATGAGGGAATAGCCAAGGGAGTGGTGAAGGATGAGCCGGAGACCAGGGTGGCCATAAAGACTGTCAATGAGTCTGCAAGCATGCGTGAGAGGATAGAGTTCTTAAATGAGGCCTCAGTGATGAAGGAGTTCAATTGTCACCATGTGGTAAGTCATGAAAGTGTAACAAGGCTGTGATTCACACAGCTGTGGTGCTTATTGGCATGAGGGTGTTCAGGGCACGTCTTCACTGACTGAAGCAGGAACTTGGGAGTTTTAGCTTCAACTCTGTGCAGCTTTATAATGTTATTGTGCAACAAGGGTCAGAGAGTGGAACCACATCTACTTTCAGACATTTCCCACAGGTTCACGGGTGTTTGGGGCTACATAATGGACATGAATAAATGATACTACAGTTCAGTTAGCTGTATTTGTAATTGAATGTTTGTTTTGCCTCTTCCAGGTTCGGCTGCTTGGTGTTGTTTCTCAGGGCCAACCTACGCTGGTTATCATGGAGCTGATGACACGTGGGGACCTCAAAAGTTACCTGAGATCATTGAGGCCAGACACAGAGGTGAGTCATGAATTGCTGGATGTTTATTTCTTTCTTCAGTTAGAATCATCTTGAATGAAACAGCGTCACATTGGAAGCAGCAGGCAATCAGCCTTTCTTGCCCTTCTCCTTAAGCTGTAAGAACAAAACATGAGCTGCTCTGTGATCTGCAGCGCCTTTTTTCATGAGGCAGCTATTGCAAATAGCCCAGTGTACTGCATGGAATAGGTCCCTTCTTGTGTTTTTGAGTCCTGTTTTCCAGATTTGAATTAAATCTCTTGTCTAATCTAATTTCTCATCAAGATGTGAAAAAAAAATTGGCTAGTTGAAGCATGCATGCTAGGATAATTGTTTCATGTTGTATACCCTGCCTGTTGCCTCTGTTGGCAAGTACAAATCTAATAGCTAATAGGCAGACTCTAATATGTAGTCCGTCAGTCTTAAGAGCTAAAATTGCCACATATGATACAGGGTCTGAAGGATAAAGTTGACACATAGGTCACTTGCCACTGAAATCATAGTAGACTATGTAGAAAATGAGCTCAGCAGTTTTTGCCCTTGATCTAGAAATTCTGATGTGAATAACTGAAAGGAACAGAACAGGAGCACAGTATATGCACAGGAGAATGAATATGGTATGAATGGAGGGCATCGCATGTAGCATGAGGAGAATGCTTAAGTGATTGGATACAGAAAACAATCATACTGAATACAACATTCAGAAAATACCAGTATGACTATGGACTGAGGGCTTGACTAGCATTTATGATTAATAATGTTTCAGGTTATATTAAATAGTTTTGGTTGAATTCAACAAACTTCATAAAAAGAGACAGTGACTTCATATAGAACTTAACAAAATGATGAGCTCTGTACATGGCTTTTCTGTCTTGTATGCTGGTGCTCTTTAAAGCAGTCTGTGGTAGGCCTGTGCCTGAATTCCCTGTCTTCCTTGATGGGCAATGTAAAGAGTTGAGCAAAGTCTTCTGAGGACCTGTATGAGGGGGAAGGCAGGATACTTCAGTAAGGTCTGGATGGAGGGTTTGCCTGATAAACTGGCTTTACCGGTACTTTAACCACGCAGCTCCCATACCTCTCTCTTGTTCCTGGGGATTCAGTTCTCATTGGTCCTTCTGGGCTTTCTTGGTTGTATCATCTTGGCTCCCGTAGGGTATGTTGCATTCAGCACTTGGGGGCCTGGAAGCAGTGGGTATGACTCATTATCTCAACACAAAGTAGCACAGTTTGAAAGTGATGATGGAACTGGACATGAACACTTTCCATGGAAGTTGGGTAAGGGACCGTTGAATCTCTGGATGGGGATGTGATAAAGTTCAGTGACTTGGTCTGTGTGCTTTAGGATTTTTGTCATTAGTAGAATTCAGTGTAGGAGGCTGTGGTTTTGGTTACTCTGTCAGTGATGATTATCCAAGGGGTGTAAAGTTTATGCAAATTCATACTGGTAAGGGATGGTGGGACTTAACTGATTGTGTATAAATACCTGAACTCCTTCATCCATGAGATTGAGAGTGGCAGAAACCATATATCGATGGATGCTAAGGAGTGAATTTGCTTCAGAAGAAATTGTCTGATAAGCTTTTCTCCTACTTGCAAATAGAAGTAATTCCAGAGACATCTGGTTATGGAGAACTGGGCAACAGGAAATGAAATCATTTAATACCTTCTGTTTGTTTGCAAAGATGGTAAAACAGTAGAAATCTCTTAAAATAAGCCCTCTGCTTTGTATCTCAGCACTTGTGTGGCACAAAAATGGACATTTCAACTCCATAGGTGTAAGATAACATCCTTATACCAAAAAGTCTTTCTGGCTTGTATTCCCTAAAATAGAATGGCCTGTTATAAAAGATATTTGGGAGTTGACTTTGTAACCTAGCTTGATATGGCCAGTTTTCCCACTAAGCAGATGCTATGGTGTACATAATAATGAGTTTCTGTTTAGCCTGGATCACGTCAGGCTGAATTGTGATGAAGTGATTTTTTATTTTTATTTAAAGTGTGTTACAGTTTGATGTAGAAATAGTTACTTTTTTGTTTCCCCCTTACCTGTTTTATCTTCGTAATCTTGCTCAGAATAATCCTGGCCAGGCACCTCCAACTCTGAAGAAGATGATTCAGATGGCAGGAGAGATTGCTGATGGGATGGCATACCTCAACGCCAACAAATTTGTTCACAGAGACCTTGCTGCGAGAAACTGCATGGTGGCAGAAGACTTCACAGTGAAAATTGGAGGTGTGCTTTCTTGACTTTCACACAAACAAAAACATCATCCTGAAAAATCAAAGTCTTAGAAGGCATTTTAATTTTTTGCAAGATGCTTGAAAGACCTTTTAAAACTTAGCTCTAGTTTAAATTTCTGCAGAATGAAATATGTTCCTTATGAAGGCTTGCTGTGATTTAAGACCTGTGAGCAGTCAACACTGATTGGAAACTCTTGGAATACCTCTACTTGCTGCTGTTCCAGTGAGGAAATAGTATAGCGTGTGGGTTTAAAAAGAGCTAGTGAAGCAGTGATTTGAGGTGCAGATGCTGCAGACATCTGGGTGGATGGCATAGTTACCAGTAGTGTGTCACTTGCTTTTCTGTTAATGCGCAAAAATAATTCCACCTCTTGTTTATTGATTCAAGAATTAAGAATTTTAGGATTATTTTAAAGCATATCTGATTTGGAAGTGGAATGTAAGGCTTGACTTCAGCTGGGTGCTTTCCAGTCTGAACTGGAGTTCTGCTTTCCAGACAACAGAATGGCTTTTCTTCTGCTCTGCTGTTAGAACACCACTTTATTTTCCCTTCACCATCCCTCTAAAATAGTGTCAGATGAGTTTTTTCAGACTTCTCTCCAGAGAGAGTGATTTTAAGCTTTTGGCTGTTTTTGAGTTGTGCATATTAAAATAACATGTATAGCAGCAGCCTTCTGCTGTAGGAAACTAATTCTTTTTCTCTGAGCTTAACTCAGCTATTTTGATAATTTGTGTAAGTAATCCTGTCATTTGGGAGAAAGAAAAAATGATTTCATTTTGAGTCAGTTAATTAGGAAATAAGATCTTTGGGGGATTTTGTGCATTTTCTGCAGGTTTGGGGGAAGTCAGCCTGAATCCTTCCCATGCCGGTTTTTTCACTCCTCCTCCCCCCACCAGCATGTTTTACAATTCTTTGAACTGAAGATGGTGCATTTCTTCCCTTTAACATGGTACATGGTTACCCTGAAAGCATTTTGTTAAATATGCTGCACTGCTGTCATTTAGGTACCAGTATTGAAAATCTCTACATGCAGAAACAGTTTAGGAGCATCTTGGCTGGAACACACCAATTCAGACTGTTTAGATCTCGGAGGAGGAGCTTTATGCTACACTGTCCTATGCTCTTTGAATATCTGTTTCTTATTTGCATTACATTTTTAAAGAATTTTCCATTCAGCCAGGATAAAGTCACCCTGGTGTGTGGGAGTGATAGAATAGCTGTACAGATGGGCTTTTTAGGCATAAATCACTGAGGGTACTAGTGTCTCTAGCAGACAAGGAATGAGAAGGAGCAGTGGTCGGTCACTCATCCAAGCCTGTAATAATGACATCTGTACACTGGTAATAATGACTGTGAGAACTGAAGGTATTCTGTCCTTTTTTCACTCTGCTTTTCCCAGAAAAAAAAGAGGCAGCTACAGGTCTGTATCGATAAAATGGATTTTGCCCTAGGTCTGCTGTGTTAGCAGACAGCATTTAATATTAGTAAGAGATTTGATGCCACCTGATTTATTAACTTTTTGGTTAGTGTCTGAACACATAGTAACTGGTTTAAATAGGCTAGTCCAAGACCCAGCAGTTTGTGTGCACCAAGCTGATTGTACAGAAAAAAAATGCTGGAGTCTCCTGACTGTAACTCAGACTTATGAGTATTGTTAGATCCAAGTCTTGCAAATGCTTACATATTTACAGCTAAGGACATGCGTATAACCTGAAGTATGTCTTTAATATTGGTCTGTGTTAGTCATAAATGAATAGCCTAATCCTCTAGCATTTGAAATGGAATATTATACAGGAACTGGAAATTACCTTTGGAGAGAGGAAAAAAAAATGAGGAGCATTCCTCTCAACATATGAAGTTCTTCAATTAAAGACAATAGTATTAAGTACTAAAGGAGCTCTTTACACTCTTTAAAAAGAAAAGCATTGTATTCAGAGAACAGATCTGTAAATTACATGGCCATCAGAATTCTTAGCTTACTGCAAAGCTTGAGCATAAATCCTGGAACTTCTCATATTAATATATTTAAATCAGTCAGAGTTCTCACCCACTGAAGTCAATGGTAAAATGGTCTGTCGGTTTTGTTGGGAGGGAAGCTAACCAACCCTAAGGCAGCAGGTAAAGTGCCTGCAGAGTAAAGTGTCGTGGTAACAGATAGCAGATTCTTTGCACCAAACTGTGATTCTCTGCTAGCTACGATGGCCTGTAGTAAGGGGAAATACTCATCATTTTATCATGCAAACTGAAAACATTTATACCTTCTAGATTTTGGCATGACGAGAGATATCTACGAGACAGATTATTATCGTAAAGGAGGGAAAGGTTTGCTGCCTGTCCGCTGGATGTCTCCAGAATCACTGAAAGATGGAGTCTTCACAACACACTCCGATGTCTGGTAACAAAAAAGGGACTCTGAAAAACTGGTTTAGCCCCTCTTCTTTCTAGCCTCTTTTTCTTGTTGTAGTAGTATACTGCTTTTCCTGTCTCTTTTTCCACTGTGAAGCATTCTGCTTTGTATTTCGTATTTCCATTGCAAAATCAAGAACTCTTGAGGTTAAATTCTGCTCTCAGAGAGAGCAGAATTAAATGGATTTCCAAAACGGGAGGTGGCAGCATGTTTCCTGGTGTGGGTTGTAAAATCAGTTGTGCAGTGAAAAACATTACCTTCACCTGGAAGAGCAAGTTGTCATTTTTCAAATTGCCCTCCTTTAAGAAAAGCATTAAAAGTTGCCAAGAATAGAGAAAAGTTCATAGTGCTGACCTGCTTTTCTATCAAAACCTTCTGTGTAAATAACTCTACTTTCACGCAGATGGTTTGTGTACACTAGCAGGTTTTTTCTTTGGAGTTCTCCCTTGTGTATATCCTTCTCCATTTGGAACTTTGTTTGCTTGTTTTATATAGTGCAAGATGCAGAAATAGGTTTTTCTTTAAAGAACATTGCCTAGCTGCTGTATCTGTGAAGTTATTAATAGAGGCCTTCAGGAAATTTCAAAATATACTTCTTAGAAGAAATAATAACTCTGGAACAATTCTCCCCCCACCCCCCAAACTTTTGCAGATAGGTGGGGAGGACTTGGCAGAAGATTAACATGTACTGGCAAAACCTCTACTCTGTCTTTTATGGTTTCTCTGCCTTCCTAACAAGATGTTTTTACTGCTGATCTGTTACAGAATTGGCAGCTGATTGCCTCCAAATGTCTAGAAGTCGGTAGGAATGATATTTTAGTAGTAAACTGCATTTTCTTTAAACAGCTTGAGGATTTTGGAGTCAGTGGACTGTGGTCCACAGCACCAGCTTTGAGTGAAAGGTTCATAAGAGTAATTATGTAGCAAGTGAAAAAGCAAAGCACCAGAATGTTGCTTCAAATTTTTTGCCTATGGTTAGTAACTTATTTATGAATCCAGTACCCCTCAAACTTGGAAATAGATGAAAGTAACCACTTTGAGTTGAAATGGAAGCCCTGTATCAGCCATTTATCTAACGGAACAGCACAGACATGCTTTTGTCAGTCCCCCTGCAGTAAAAGAATTTGGGACTTGTAATGTCTTCACAAAGCAGACAGAAATTTGGAATATATCACTAGAAAATCCCCAGATGTAGAACTGAACGAGCCTGGGGTGAAGGGCTGGCAGACCTGCCTGTTTTTACCACACAACAGTAACTTTAAAGTCCAGCTGTCATCTCCAGCCATTGTATCAAAAGTGGACTACAGCAGATCAGGTGTTCAGCTTTGGTGACGTACTGCACTTATTCCATGCATGCTTTCCTTTTAACCTATAACTGTTAAGTGACATTATTGTTTAAACATAACTCAACTTCCAAACAAAAAAACCCCACAGATCTGACGCCAAATCAGTCATCAGAAGTAAATTGGTACTTTAGTTGTTGCAGGAAGTACGTGAATTCTCTCTTCAACGTTAACAAGATTTGGCATTCATCATCATTCAAGTCCAGAGCAGAGTTGAGCAAACAATATTGCAGCTTATCAATGGGCCAGTCTGAGTGAAATACCCTAGCCAGAACTCACATCAGGGAAAGTAGCTTACTGGTTATAAGGTTGGAAAACTTAAGAGGAGGAGGAGTAAAATCTGACAGATTTTTACTTGAAAGCATAGAGAGGAAAAATTTTTTTTATGGAAAGGAGGTCCACAGCTCTCTTCAGTATTTCAGACAGTTCCTCCTTGGGATGGTTTGTCATCTTAATTGTTAGAAGTGACTTATTCTGAAATTTGGTTCACATAGTTGAGGTATTAAAAAAAACCTGGTTTAACATGAGAAATAGCCAGTTGTTTAGAACATGTATACATTTGCATTTGCCATGTATCCACAGCTATAGATTCAGAAATTTCAATCAGAATTCCAAATGAAGTGGAGCTTGACTTTTCACTGTCATGAAATAATGTTTACTTGATCTGCTTATGGCTAAAAGGATTATTCTGGTTTACTTCTCAATAACTTTTAGACCAAACACTATGCACACCAGGAAAAATTACCTGATTCCTTGTATTGATTCAGTTTTTGAAGTTGCTTTATGTAAACCGTGTAGCTTGGCTGTTTTGGGGGCCATTTATTTTCATCAAACAGTAAAAAAATATTGAGATTTGGTTTTCCTGCCTTTTTGGTAGGATATTGTGACATCTGGTTCCATGTTCTTCGAGATCAGTTTTAGAAGCCAAAATGTCAAAAAGACAAAACTGTGTGAGTGGTCAGAGTCCAAGATTTATAAGCTGTAAGGTGAAATGGCAAACTGCAAAAAGAGTGTCTGGAGGTTTTGAAGGGTGGAGCTTTATTTTAGCAATTCATTCTTTTATTGCTTTTCAGACTGAAGAATGAGGTAATTAGACAAGACTGTTTTTGTTGTAGTTAGGGAAAGAGAACATTTTAAAATTAATATAATACTGTTCAGGGTGAGGGTGTATTTCTATAAATGAGTCTTCGGCATCTTGCTGGTAGTTGCCTTGAAGGAGCAACCTAAGTTTATTTGTTATGATAATATGACTAGTAGGTGCGCAAGACTTCTTATTATTATTCCTGCAGTGATCAAAGTAGCTTCAAAGGCACCAAAATGTTGAGTTGACCCTCTGTCCCTGCCTCCCCTGAAAGGCAAACAATTGCAAGTCTGTTTGTGGCTTCTGGCTCCAGATGCAAACCATTTTAGATTGAGTAGATAACTGAAAGATAAAACCACTCTACCATAACCAGCTAATAATACTGGACTCCTGTTTTCACAACAATACCCTATTGAAACTATGCTTTTTTCTCTTAAGCTTGACTCAGCATTTGAGCCACAGAAGACAAGAGAGCATCTAGTTTCCTTTCTTTGCACAGCAGCTCTAAAAGTGGATGACTCTTTGGTGCAGGGCAGACAATTTGAGCCATGTCTGCTCAATAAACTACTTTTAAATAGAGTTATTTTTAGGAAGTGTCAATAGTTAGGTCCAAACTACCCAATTACATAACTATGCTTATCTTTCTTCACCAGTAATCAATTCCTATTATTAGACAGACTTACTTTTTCACTTTTGCTGTCCTTTGTAGTAAATTGGAAGGAGCTAGAACCTCTGTTTCAAGAAGGGGTAACTGAGTTTCTCCTGGGGGCTTAAATGTTTTGCTGCTGAAGCGGCTAATTAGGGTCTTGGTACAAGAAGTGGGAGAACATTCACATTTCTTCCATGTCTTTTTCAAAAATTGGTTTTGTTGCTTGCTGCTGTATGTGGATGATCCGTACTTTGCACCTTTGACTTAGAATGTGGAAGAAACCAAAGCAGAGGGATAAATGGAAAGTATTACCCAAGAAATGTTTTTGTGCCTGGGGAATAGAGGTTGGTTTGTTTGCTTGCTTTTAGTGGTAAGGCAGATGAGATGCACAGGTGTGGTGGTGTGCATTTGCTCTCTAGCTCTCGGCTTGCCGGAGCAGTAAGAGGAAAATGCAGCTTTTAAATTGGATTTGTGTGACTTGAGTATTTCTGATGAAAAGCAGCTTGCACTGGAACGAGAGCTTACAGTTCTGCATTACTGCCTTCTCAACCGCTATCAGGAGTGCCTGAGAGATGTTACATGAAGATTTAGAGTTTAGTTTTTTAAATGTACAGAATTTTTTTCTTGTTATATCTGTGGCTTGGGGAGGGGGGCTTGTCGAGCTCACTTTAACCAGTCTCTGCAACTTCTCCACCTGCTTAGAAGGTTTGATTCCCTGCACCCAGCCACACATGGATCTTTTTGCAGACTTTAATGATCAGTTGTCTATCCAGCCTGAGGTCCTCTGTACAGAAAGTACAGAGATAGGAACAGAATTTTCTTCTTCCCACCTCACAGTGCACTTGAAGTCTGAACTCAAAGCCATGGGAAAGGGAGATGAGCTGTGAGCTGATTCTCCAGGCAAGCTCACTGCTTAAATCTCCTCTGAGTTGGAGGCTTCTGGTCAATGCAGTGAGCTTGCAGTGGCTTTTTTACTGATTGACCTGTACAGATCCAATGTAACCAAATAATGTTGGACAACTGAATGATCATAATCATGACCAGCTCTGAGCTGTAGATTATAGCATGAGAAATGGAGATGCAATATTACCAGTCTTTTCTTACAGAAGGCATTCTGAAGAGTCATTCAGAAGTGGGAGCCTGTTTCTCACCATTGACTAGAGGTGTTTGAAGTCAACAATCTCTTATGCTAGGTGATGTGGCTACCACCATAGCTGCATATTTTTGAGCAATTGGAATTTTTTGGTAAAAGAAAATACCCGTGGACACCTACTGGTCACCATCATCTAAGAAAAATATCTTTGTAAAGATTGCTCAGCTTTCTAAAGTTCTGATTTGTTTTCCAGGTCTTTCGGTGTTGTACTTTGGGAGATTGCAACATTAGCGGAGCAGCCATACCAAGGCATGACCAATGAACAAGTGCTCCGCTTTGTGATGGAAGGAGGTCTGCTGGAAAAACCCGACAATTGTCCTGATATGCTGTAAGTGTCAGCAGTTACCACTGTTTTCTGTGCACAGTTAATTCTTCCTGATCCCTTCAAGGTCTGCTTCTGTCCTATCTACCACAGGAGAGGTTATTAAAGAGTGGTAGTAATGTGAGGTGCTTCTTGAACAGTCTCTGTCAATCTAGTATTTTATAGTAGTTAGACACAGCAGAAAACAACTTTGCTTGTGGCCAGAATCTCACTTTGGGCTATCTCCTCTAATAAAGAAACAAACCCCAATCTTCGTGTTCCTGAATAAAATTAGACTTAATAAAAGCTCCTAAGTGACATTTGCTACAGCAGAAGACTTTGTGCCTAAATCTTGTCTCTTCTGCTTAAGGTAATTCTGTTGAGCATAAAGAGAAAAAAGAACATAGGATGAGATGAGATGTATTGTGTGTAAACTCTGTGGAATTTTTAGTTCAGCATACAGATAAATGGAGGTATTGGTCCTTTATCTGAAGCAGTGTTGGATCTGCTATTTCGGTCACGGTGCTCATCACGTAGAGATAAACAAATCTTCCCTGCTAAGTTTCCTTTCCTATAAGCACAGAAAGAAGTACGCAGAAAAACCTTTGCTTACCCCTAGAATCAATACAAAGCCTTGCAGCCGAGGAGGGCGTGCAGTGCAGCAGGCTTCAGTTTTTAGCTTTACATTGTTGAAATACTTCTGCTGGCTTTTGTGTACAGCAGTTTCAGTTGTTCAGACTTTATTACTTTGATATACTTCCCAAACTGGCTTTTGGGAAGGAAATACTGTGTCTTGCAGTTATTGAAATTTTTTGGAGGCCCACAGAAGGGATACAATCACTTAAGGGCCTCAGCTGCTTGGGATTCTTAGGAAAAGAGCTTTTTTGGCTGGAGCACTGGCTTTGGTTTCAGATGACAGGCAGTGTTGTTTTGTTGTTTGAGGGGGGTGGGTGGTATATGCAGGGGGAGGTGTAGCTGCCATGTGACTCCTCAGTTTCGCATTCTTTCCCTTCCACGATGCTGTGGAGAATTTCTGGCAGTCAGATTGACTGGAGATTGTTTAACATGGTCTGAGCTGTGTGATGGAGGTGGGGAGTAGGCAGAAATGGGGGAACAACAGGCTGTGTGAAGGGGTCAGCTCCTCGAGTCCATAGGAGGAAAAAATACCTCTAAAGTGAGAGCAAACTCAGCAAGAGATTCAGCCTTAGATATTCCTCATTAGCCTGGGGCATGTGTGGTATGAACAGGGGGGCGGGAGGGGAGTGATAGCAAGAAGCTCTTTGCTGCTGCCCACCTGGCCCATTCTCCTTCCTCCTCCTCCTCCTCAGAGATACTTCTCTGCTTGCTGGGTGTTGCTACTGGATGAATCCACTTTAGGGTAACTGGCTTGTGAGCTGGAGGAATTTGGTTAATGTCTGGCAGAGCAAATCTTTGCACCAGTGTATAACAGCAAAGGCCTTTTTTGTGCTGATTTTAATCAAGAACTGTTCACACATTAGTTATGACAACCAAGACTTTAATCTGACATTGCAGAAGTGCAGAATAAAAAAATTTTTTAATTTAGCCACTTCTCTCCATCAGAACAAGGAACAGAGCTGAACTCAGAACTAAGGCACATCCAGTTTAGTGGTGTCTTTATTTTTTTGGTGATACAGTGTGTATAAAACATCTTGACTCTATCCAAAATGAAAAAAAAAAAAAAAAAAAAATAAAAAAATTGAAAGCATTGACCTCAGAAGCTTATTGTGACTTGCTTTAGCTCCCTTTCAGCTTGTTTTGTCTTTGTGTTAGGACAGACACCCAAGTCTGCTGAAATTCAAATATGCTGTTGTAGGAATAACAGTAGGGAGCTCCAGGAATAATTTTCACCTTTTTTCTATGCACATACATTTGGCATTCAAAGAACCTATTTTGCGTTACTATAGTGCTTTTTTCTTTGCATGTTTTTGCTTCTTTCCCTGTCTTTCATCCCGTTTGCCCAAGATGCTGTAAAGAGGCTGTTCAACACTCGGTAACCTGACAACTACTGCCAGTCTTGAACCTTGCATGTGTTGCTGCTGGCAAGCACAGAAACCTGGTCTGTAGGCAGGGTTCCTCTCCCCTTTCCAGCTGTCTGATAACCTGCTCCTCAACATGGGATGTAACAAGAAAATTACTGAATGGGCAGAAAGGTGCTTGTAACAGAGTTGCAAAGAGCCCTGACATTGTGTAGGGATCTTGCCATGCATCTCCAGCATGTTTCAGGCAACTGCTTTCGCAAGCACTTTATGAAATCCTTTGTAAAATAGGGGGTCCTCTTTTTTGTGGAGGTTGCTAAAAGGTTCTGTTTAAAGACAGATTTCTTGGCATGTCTGCCAGTGGGAGGTATTTTTTAGACAGCACAAATTCTTACTGGTGGAGACTGACTGGTCTGTGATACTTTAGTATTAACTCACAATATTAACTCAAGATGTCCAGAAAGCAAAGTCCACCTGCTGCAGGGAAGTCAATATACTTCTTGTGCTTGGTACTGCGTGAAACCAAGTGAGAAGGGGAGCCAAGAACTGCACTTCTGTATATCTCATGTGGTAGGCTACAAATGCAGAGATACTTTTATTTTCTTCTTCTTCTTCTTTTCATCAATTTGAATTGGAAACAACTAAAATTATGGGCAGAACACAAATTTACCTTTCTGTAGAGACAGGTGAGTATGCTGAAATATAAAAACCTCCAGAACAAGTGGAAGAGGTAGACTGCTGTGGGGAAGCGTAGATGGGAATAGAGAGAAGAATCTTGCTGCAACTGTCACCGAATCTACTATTTTTAACCTTGCAGATTATGTGTGTTGACACAGCCATGCATGCTCCAGCCACAGTGCAGTAGTTTTCGTAAAGGCCTTTTATTGCCGGCCACGGCGTGAATGCTACATGGTGCAAACAGTCTTGGACGTTCTATCTCTCCTAAGACTGCAGTGCTAATAACACTTGTTAGTGGCTGTGCTTTGCTAACCCCTGGTAGCAGCAAGTCTGTAGCTTTTAGATGGATCAGAGACCAACGACACTTGAAGAACTGGAGAGGTTCTGTTCTGCAGCTTGGTTGTATTGGGTGCTTGCACAAAGGGGGATTTTACGGCACAATTGCCTTGTGGCTCAGAGAGGTGGGAAATCCCTGTGAAAGGACTAAGCACAAAGGGGATGGTATTTCTTGAGGCTTTTTACTCTTAACACAGGGTGAAACAAGACTCAGTTCTGTTTATGCTACACCCTCTTGGCATAGTTTGCATGGTTTTACAGACAGAACTATGCAATAAGACAGATGGTTCAATAAGACGGTGCCAGGAGCAGCTTTGCTGCTTTTCTTCTCTTCCTGTGTAATAAGTTATGTTTTTATGTACTATCATGGTTATGGCAGTGTTCATCAGGTGGTGGCTGCGTGGCAAGAAGGCTTGTTAGAGCTGAAGCTCTCAGATAGTGTGTTCGCATGGGGCTTTTTAAAGTTGTGGAGGCTGGAATTCCACTCTGTTTTTGAAGCAGAATTGCTTGCCCCATATGTATTGTCAATGACTAGGCTATTTATGCACTGCTGATTTTCCCTTTGTTCCTGGCGAGCCCTGGGTTAGAAACCAGGATCTGCTATGTAGAGGTAATGTCAGCATGTAGCAACAGCAGAATGGGAGAGGTCCCTTCACTTTTCCCCACTAAATCAAGTCTGATGCAAAGCACAAATGCACACTCAAATGGAATGCAGCTTCTATAGTAACTTTCCATTTTTTGTTTTTTACTGTCTCAGTGCAAAAAGTAACTCTGTTTCTGCTCAGTTCATTCAGCAAAAGATGCATGAGAGAGACTGGCTATTCCTCTGTCTCATGATGATGCCTCCAACTTCCTTCAGCTTACTTGCCACAAGTCAGCAACATACTTTATAAAACTGCTCAGGTTGTATTAACAGCCTGTAAATTCTTCCATTGTCTACTGGAAAGGTTTTTGTTGTTGTTGTTTAAGATAATGTAAACAAGGTCTTTGAACCCACAAAGTTAAAAAGAAAAAAAGAAATCCTTTTATGGGAACTGTGTAGGGTTTTTAAATCTGGAATGGCTTAAAAGAAACATCACATGTCCTTGTTTGTGCTGATGTCACATGCATTACTCCACTGCTTGTGGTATCTCCTTAGCATTGCCCTTAGGCCTCAGGGCAAAGCGCCAGCAAATATCCAGTGTTCTTGGCTCCAGCTAACGCTTCTATTCAGGGACGCAGCAGTCAGCTGGAAAGGAAACAGCAATGAAGTAACAGAAGTGGATTTTATATATTTATGTCTCAAGCTTTCCTCCTTGTTTGTGGGTGAGGGTATAGTGCAGTTTTATAGTTTGGCTTCACTTTCGCTATCAAAGAGTTTTTCAAGACTCAAAAACAAGCAATAGTTTAACAGTGTTTATATGTCTACGTGCCTGTTACAATACAGTATTGAGTACTTGGGGAGTTCTCCCAGCACAGACTGGTTTTGCCAGCTTCTTTTTTGGGTGTCACAAGGCCATGCTCAGGTGGCTGACTTTTGTTCATGCAGTTTTGCCAGCTGAGCTCTAACAGGAATATTTGTGACTTTAAAGACACTTCAATTAAGATTGCTTTTGCTTTGGTTGAAGCGCTCTCAGCAGTGTTTGCATCCCAAACACAGCAGCTTTTTCTGTCTCTTTGCTGCTTTACGTCAGCTGAGAACATAGTGCGCCCTATGAGGAAATGCAACAGTATTTCCCAAGGAGTGAGTTTCTGGGGGAGGGGATTTCTTTGCTTTGGTTTTGTTTCAGGTCAGCGTTCCCAGACTCTCCAGCCCCCGCTGTGCGCAGCAATGCACAGCAACAGGCTTCAGAGTCCAGGGTTTTCCAGCTCGGTGACAGTCCTGTTGAAAGGTTTGTTCTAGAGCAGGGCCTCTGGAGACATTAAGACATTACTCTGTGATGGACTTAGGTGCTATTCAAAGAAGGAGTGAATTTTTGTTCATTTGTTTTTGTCTTTTTTTAAATAAAAAAAATAATATAAAACCATTCCACACACTGATGCAGAGATCTAGTAAACTGCTGCCGGGGGGATAAGGCAGTGAGAGCTAATTAAAGCATAAAATAGCATTGCTTGCTTACTTTCTGAAAATCTGTGGAAGTTAGGAAAATGGTGGTGTTGCTTTATAGAATCAAAACTAAAATTTTAGGTGACCTGGCTAACCTTACATGGGAAGGCTGGCAAAGGTGGGGAAACGAACCCAGACTGGCCACTGGACCAGGCTGCTGGGCAAGCAAGGAAAGGGGGTCTGGCAGGAAAAGGGCGTCTTACTGGAACTGCAGGTCACAGTGCTGGCAGGTAAGTCAGAGATGTGAAGGATTCTCTAGTGCGTTACCTTAACTGAAAGATTTTTGGTTTTTTTCTTTTCTTTTTTTTTTTTTTTTAAGATCCATTCTTATTCTAGCACAGAAAGTCATTTTGGCCAGTGTTGACTTCCTATGCACAACATGTTTCTCTGAATATTGTGTACACAGAGGATTGGCTCGAAGAATTAATGTTAATCTTCCTTTTCTTATTTAAATTTGTCCTATTGTGCTGTATTAGCAGAAGACATCCCTCTTCCACCTTCATAGAGAAATCCTTTCTTATGTTGTGTTTAAAGCTCAGGGCAATCTCTCAGGAATATCCAATTTTGCTGTGTCATGAAAATACTGTTTTCATTATGCATGTATTACTGTTTCATTTTGTGGTTTTGTTGTGCCAGCATGGGACATTGTACAGATCTAATCGTGGATGTGCTTAAACAGATGATCTCACACTCTGTAAAATATTAATGCATCCCTGGCCGTAAATGAAAACAACATAATTTTAAAATAAAATATTAGAGAATATCTTTGGGATTGGGAAATGTCTTTTGGGGATTACAATTAATTTTAATGTAATCTTCTTCTTTCAGGGGGGAAAAAAAGTGGTGCTTTGCTTTGTGTGTGTTTTCTATTTTAATTTCTTCCAAGGCAATATTGATAGGGTAGGGATTAGTTGTTTGAAAAAGATACTCCGAGAGGCACTATCATGTAGTGGTATGATTGAGTAAGCACAGGACGTTTGGAGGAAAAATGGAGAAATACCACGTCAGAATAAAAATACAAAATGCTTCTGGATGTCAGGTATCTATGAGACTGTTTTATGGGCAAGCGTGTGGAAGGGAGTGGAGAAGGTTGACATAGGAGCTATGGAAGTAAATCAGTGATTAGAAGGTGGAAGTGCGGCACAGGGATCTCGGCCTGTAAGAATTCGGTCACTTTGTGTTCCTCAGAATTGAATGATTTTCTAAAACGTGTTGTCTGATTCAGTCACGGTTGGTTGGGCTCCAGCCGAGGCTCATAAAACACCTTAGTAAATGGTTTTGCTGTGTGTTTCCTGTCCAGGTTTGAATTGATGCGCATGTGCTGGCAGTACAATCCAAAAATGAGGCCCTCCTTCCTGGAAATAATCGGTAGCATTAAAGACGAGCTGGATCCAGCATTCAAAGAGGTCTCCTTCTTCTACAGTGAAGAGAACAAGCCTCCGGATACAGAAGAGCTTGACCTGGAGACTGAAAACATGGAGAGCATTCCTTTAGATCCCTCCTCCACCCTCCAACCCACTGACAAGCACTCAGGACATAAAGCCGAGAACGGCCCAGGGGTGGTGGTCCTTCGGGCCAGCTTCGAGGAGAGACAGCCGTACGCACACATGAACGGGGGACGCAAGAATGAGAGGGCCTTACCGTTGCCCCAGTCTTCGGCCTGCTGATCCTTAGAACCAGAATCTCACAGAAATAAAACACAGAGAAACACATGCATTGGGGGAAGAAAGAAAGAAAATTACAATATATTCAAAAGCCTACTGTACCTCAGTGGATCTTCAGAACTGCCATAGCTGCACTTGGGAGAACCCTTTTTTCAGTAAACAAGTTATCGTATTTTTCTTTTTTCAATATGCAAGCAGATGTTTGTTTCAGTAAAGGACTCCATTCGTGGGGCACACAGTTGGCCTTTTAAAACTCTAATGTTAACACTTAATAGCAACAGAAAACTTGAGATCTGATGTCTCTCTCTTCTCTCTCCTCTCTCTTCTTTCTCTCTCTTTCTTTCTTTCTTTCTATCTCTCTCTTTGCTTCATAATGGGAAACATATCTGCGTGCAAGTTCAACCGTACAGCACTTTTATCAGATCAAAGATATTGCAGGCCAGGTGGCTCCCTGGTACCCTTGCAAGCACCTGCCTAACACTGTAGGTCTTTATAAAAAAACAACAAACAAACAACAAAAAAAAACCCAAACAAACAAAAACCCACACAAAAAAATTAAAAAAGACTGGATTTTTAATGTTGCTCTTTAATCTTTTTAGGAACACGTTAAATAAAAAAGGGCCATCATTCGTCCAAGGTTGTTACCATTTTCAACGCTGCCAAATTTTGCCAAAAAACTGAACTCTTTGTTTTTTGTTTTGTTTTTTTTTTTGTAGGCATGGAAGGAGCACAGTAATCAACTGCTCTGTTTAAAAGAGATCCTGACCAATACGTTCTATTCAATCATACACTGGTATTTAAAAAAAAACCTTAAAAAAAAAATCAAATTGTCTAGATCTTGTTTCAAAACTGGACAAAATGTGATTTTTTTTTTTTTTTTTTTCTTATGATGGAGAAGATAAAAGGGATGGGGTAAAGAAACAGCCCTCCCTCCACCCCTATTCCCATCCCAATGAATTCTGGACAAAACTGGCAGTGGTGAGCTAAACAAACACGTGCATTTCGTACAAAAAAAGTCAACTGCACGCCAAAAATGAAACATGAAAAACATGAAAATAACCGGCAGAGATCTCCATCGTTGCAGCCTGCCTTCCTTCACAGGCTTGCAAGGAAAAAAAACACCTAGAAACATAAATTGGAGAAGACAAAAAAAAAACAGTAACCGGATTCAAGTATATGATGCTTTGTTGACCTTTTCTCTTTATTAAGACTTCTCGAAGGGTCTTGCAGTTCTATGTTAGACCATGGATCATTTGCATACGCATTGTCTTTTGTGTCACTTTTATAACTTTTTTACGGTTCAGATACTCATCTATATGTCTGTACAGAAAAAAGCTGCTATTTTTTTTGTTCTTTATCTTTGTGGATTTAATCTATGAAAACCTTCAGGTCTGCCCTCCTTCCCTTCCCTTCCCTCCCACTTCAACAAATTTTCTTATGCTTTTTACTATAGTGTGTAACTTTCACTTCCTCCTTCCCAGTAACTGATACCTTTCATATGATTTGCCATGAACTGTTCAATGCCTTTTTATAAATACATTTCCTCCTTTTTTTTTTCTTTTTTCCTTTTTTTTTTTTTTTTCCCCATTAGTTGTTTTACAACATCTTGGCTGTGTGGGCTACAGGGCTTTTGAGGGACACATGGAGAAAGAAGGGACACCCCGCATGGGAACGCTCTAGCAGTGCTGTGGTGTGGTGTTCTTAAACCCTGGTTTTCCTTCCTTCCCACTAACCTCTGCCCAGACAGCATGCGAGTCTCTTACAGTGCAAGGCATGATACAAACTCAGGTCAGAAAAAAAGGTTAAATATTTAGTACATTCTTGTTCAGTGTTTATATTCATTGTTGTACAAGGGTCCTACCCCTCCTTCCCTTCCCGCTTGTTTTGGTTGTGGCACACATCCACCCACCCATTCCCACACACACTCCCCACACAGACACATACACACATACATATGTGGTTTTTTTTTTTATTATTATGATTTGTTGGGTACAACAGCAGACACCAGGCTTTTGGGTCACTGATATTTAAAAAGACTATTTTAACCCTTCCATCCCGTGAACAAGAGCTATACCAGTTGCAGCTGGTGATGCCAGGCATTCTTAGGGTGGCCATTGAACACCTGGCTCCAGCAAACCCCAGCTCTTCACCTTCCTGATGAGGAAGCCCTTGTGGAGAGCACCCTGGGCTGCACTTCGCACCCCTGGTAAAAAAAACAAACAACAAACCCAAACCAAAACAAACAACAAACCCACCATGCCATTTCCATGGGGCTGGGTGGAAAGCATGTAGCTGGGGCCGGTGGCTTGGCTAGCAAATATTTAAGTCTTGGCAGCTATGGAAACCTGTACGTGTA
The DNA here is from genome assembly GCF_000737465.1 of Haliaeetus leucocephalus. Lineage (NCBI taxonomy): Eukaryota > Metazoa > Chordata > Aves > Accipitriformes > Accipitridae > Haliaeetus > Haliaeetus leucocephalus. The sequence continues at coordinate 19,401,628 of NW_010972775.1, read as the reverse complement.
CAAGCTCGTTGCTTAAATCATAGACCAAACCTCAGAACAAAAGAAGATAAGTAAGCTTGTTTGTTCAGTTGCAGAAGCCTTGCTGAAAGGGGAAGGAGGGGGCCATCAGACAGTCTACACAAGGATTCATACCAGTTGCTCATCTTACATTAGTTACAGCGTCTAAGCCTTTGTTTAGCACTGATCCAACCAAATGATGGCAGTGAAGAGGTGGTTCTGGGATGGGAATGTTTAAATCTTTTGAGTAAGAACAAAGAATTAAAATATACTGATTGCTAGTTTTGACTGGAGATTTTAAAAAGTTTGTAGTGCTTTTTGCTTGTGTAGTTTAGGTCCCATTATCTTCTCTTGCCTCTGTCCCATAGTTATTTTTCCCTTTTAAAAAAGAAAAAGACAAAAAAGTTAATTAAGAAGGTATTCTATGTAGGATTTTTTTATTTATTTTTGTGATACCAGTTTAAATCACTGTAGAGATGCCCCATAATAAATTTAAATACTGAGATAAGGGTTTTTGAGTATGACGGGGGACAGTTTTTGATTTTTTTCAAACATTTATCTACCTCACTTATTTTTTTTATATGTGTGTATATAAAAAAAATACATCTCACATTTCTCAGCAGCCAATAAATGCCGTTGATACTGGTAACCTCTCACTCCATATACCACATGCTCTAGGTTCTGGAGGGGAACAGTCGCTGCCTGTCACAAAGGGTCACTTCAGAATATTTGCCTCAATTCCAAGGAGTTTCTCCAATTTTTTGGTTCAGATTCATTAATTGTGAGGGGAAGTCCAAGAGTTGTCTGACTTGGTGTGACCATTCTTTAAGGAAACACAAAGGTTTTTTAATGTGCTGTCATGGCAGTCCTCAGGTCAGCAACAAAATGCTGCGTGTTTAGATGAGCGGAGACATGGCTGACCTGATACAAGAACTTCAAATTATGAGTATTTGATGAAATCTGTTACAGAAATCAATCATTTACAATGTTTGAAGGTCCAGAAGAATTACTAGAGTAAAGGGAATGGTCTTTCTGTTTGTCCTGTGGAATGGGCTAAGTCATTCCTGCCAGTTTTTCCTCGGATGCCACAAGCACCAAAAAGACATTTGGCTGAATCCGTACCTAAAAATAAATTGGCTTGTACAGCAATAGCATTGCGTTCTTGACCAAAAAAACAGTGAAGGAACCTGTCACAGGCTGCCTGATGATACTAGTACATCAAGTTTACAGCTTTGGATCTTTGCTGCTTCTGTTTGATGAGAGCACTGATATTTTTTTCAAATCTAACATTGAATTGATTTCTTTTAACGTGCCAGTAAAAATTCAGTTCCCTTTTCTTGCCCTGTTTATATGCTTCATAACTGTGGATTCTGATGGACCAGCCATCAAATTTTGACAGCCCTCTGACAGCGTGTAACTGGTTTACAAGCACACAGGACTAACATGAGCTTACCATCAACTTGGTGTATAATGTTTCTCTTTTTCCAGCTCTGGCAGCTGTTCGTGCAGGTGTTGGTTGTGGTATCTGAATAATGTGGTGCTTGGCTACTTCAAGTTGTACACGGTTTCTTGAATACACAGCACTGTGGTTAAGTAATACAGAGTTTGTCTTTGGAGGGAGTGTTTCTCTCTAGCCCCAAGAAACCAGCAGCATTTGAAGTTTTTACTTGGTTGTTTTGGTTTTCCATTTTTTTATTAGGTTCCAGTGACCTTTTGGAGCAGTGGCTGTTCCCCTCTCTTGCACATACTGATTACCACAACTGGAGATCCTCAGATCTTTCAGCTGGCTAGGAGGGTTTTGTTAAAACTGTCCGAGTTACTGGTTTTTATAATTGTATGTAGGTGGTTTTAAAATGCATTCAGAAGAAACACTAATGACGTAGCACCCATCATGATAAACATTTCAAAAAGCACTTCAGTAGAAGACAGTCACGTGACCTCACGTACGCATGCGTGATGACAGTCAGCTCTCCTGGACCAAACCACCTTCATGATACCATTGCGTTCTGTGTTTGCAGTTCAAGCTTAATTCCTTTTTTGTTCTGTTTCCATAGCTTTTTTTTGTTGTGTTTTGTGCATTTTGAATAGCTTTATTCACATGGGTTTTTCATGCAGACTTCCCTTGGACAGTAAATCAAGTCGTTTGTGCATGTGAACAACTGAGAATTAATGTTGGCTTGATAGAGTCATAATATGGTTTGTAATGTTGTTCTTCCCTGAGACCACTGGCTTGTCTGGTATGGAAAATTTATTTAGAACTTCAGCTATGTTTGAATAAAGTTAAAGTAATCCAGTTTGTTTATAAATTAAAACCAAAAGCCCACCCAGCCCTGAAAACCAGCATTTTGACAAATGGTACCAAGATGTTTTAATGCAGTAGGATAAAGAATTGGTGTCACTGTGGGGAGCAGGTGGCTTTGATTTTAGTGCTTGGCCATTGTTCTCACCTGACTCACGTTTACACGCCGCTCGGTGGCACAGAAGGTGGTTTGGTTGCAAAGGAATGTGGCTCCTGCATAAACACAGAAGTGTCAGCTGTGTGGTACTAAATAAGATGCTCTTTTGGGGGAGTGATAAAGCAGACGCAGAAGCCGAGTGTGATGGAAAGTGTGAGGCCAGCCTTTGTGCACCAAGTCTTTCTCAGCGTGATGCCTCTGCTCTTTAAAGCTGGTTCCAAGTGATGTATGATTCGAGGTGTGTTCGCACTGATGCTCCTCTCAGTCTTCAAAAACAAAGGAAAGCAAGCCCAGTTTGCCAAGGCGACTGGTCACCAGATGGAACTGCTCTCAGGTCCTCTGGGAACTGCTGAAGGGTGCTCAGTACAATCTGAGTCTAAGTGAACAACACTCCTATTGTTGGTATAACTCCATACATATATATCTATATATACATATAGATATATCTGCATATGTATATCTATAATATAGATATATATATATATTTAAACCCTTTTCATTCCATTAATACAAGTAACACTTGTTTCCTGTTATTTTGTTTGTCAACAGTGTATTTAATCACTGGGCTGAACAACAGTGGAGGAAGGTGCAAGGGATCCACTCCTTACTAACCAGTGATAAAAGCCAGATATTGCAACTTAACCCATGAGTAGTTGTGCAGACAAGAATTTGAGACTGATATGTAGAAACAACACTAGTGGCCAGGGGTGCTGAAGATACAGAACTATAAATAGGCAGGAGGGCTTCGAAGGATGCCTCAGTTCAGAAACTGGTTGCTCAGAGACGATGAACAGCCTCTGAAATTGAGCGCAGCCAGGTAAATCAGAATTGAGAAAGGTTTGTGTGGAGGCACACAAAAACAAAAGGATATGGAAATGGGTATTTACAAAGACACAGGGCTTGGCAGAAGTTTGAAGTAGTTTCCTGAGCTTGGTATGTGGGACAGCATCAGAGCTCAGGTATCACAATTCTGATCGTTGGTACTTGTAAATAAACCTCTGGACTTCCCAGCTGGAGTGGTAAATTCATTACCGGGAGTTTAACGGTTGTTATCATTGGTCTGTATGAATCGGTCTCAATTTACAGTTGGTCTGTTTTGCAAGTACCTGAAGACTATCACTAGTTCGTGTGTGTGCATATGTGTGTGTGTTTTTTGTTTGGGGGTTTTTTTTTGTATGCGTTTCGTTGATTAGTAATCCATTAGCATTTTCAATAGGGCTTTAAGTCCAGTAGATTACGGGTAGTCAGTTGACGAAGATCTGGTTTACAAGAACTAATTAAATGTTTCATTGCATTTTGTAAGTACATAGAATAATTTTATAAAATGTTTGTAGTTTATAAATGCCTAAAATATAATTTAAGGGCACTTTTCTGTGTCTGTGTATGGGTGTGTCTGTATGTGATCAGGTTTTTTTGATGGTACCAGTTTACTAGCTAGCTTTACAATATGCCAAAAAGGATCACTAACTTGTCCAATTCATGGCATGTCCCTCTCCCCCTACCCGCCCAAGCTTTGTGTCCCAGTATACAGCGAATGAATAAAGGAGTTGGGGAAATGTTCTGTATCTTCAGTATCCTGGTCTTCCAGAGCCCTCTGGTTGGGGTGGGATCATCTTAACTGGTCATTTCACTTTACTGTCTAGGGCAGTTAACTTACGGATTACAAGAACCTCACTGGTCGGGGAAACAGAACAGGTTTTGCTGCTACCCAGTCTCACTTGTGCTGTTCAGTACCTGCTTTACGGTGGCCATGTGGTTTGAAGGATGTGACTGCGTTAGAGAAAGAGGGAAGACGGTTCTCGTAATTACTATTGAAGAACTTTGCAGATTTCTTATCACTTGAAAAGTTTGTGTGCAGCCTCTAAAGATGTTGAGCACCATTTGAAGCTTTGTTGAAATGAGCAAGGCAGGGTCCCTATTTATTTTTATTTAAGAATATTGAAGATCCCTTCCCCCTCACTCACCCCAAATTTGACTAACCACATTGCTGAAGGGTGATTTAGATACTGTTTAAAAATCAGCTCTTCTGTTTTCTGAACCAGTGAGGTTTGAGATGAAAGGATTGGCCAGAGTTTGTCTACCTCTGGGACAAAAACAAAACTAGAAAGTGCTAAGGAATGGATGCAGTTGCAAATACAACATTTTCCAATTTTTCTTGTTTAAATTTTTTTAAGACAAAATTAAACAATAACATGGCCAATTTATTACATAAAAAGACTTGCTGTGTATAAATTATTCCTAAAGAAATTCCTGTGTTTATATTAAAATGAATCAGTAGATTAAAAAAAAATTTCAAAATGTTTTTGTATATTCTGTTGTAAGAATTTATTCCTGTTATTGCGATATACTCGGGATTCTTTACATTATGAAAAGAAGAAACTTTGTCTATTTTGAATGGCTGAAGCTAAGGCTCCTTTAGTTTCTCTTACTCTGCTTTTTTCTAGTAGTTTCAGTACTACATGATTTAAGTTAAATAAAAGAATTCTGTATGCATTTGCCTGTTTCTGAATTTTTGTTGCTCCTTATGCAAAGCAAGTACAGGTTAGAAAACTCACAGTAAATCTTCTCTGTTTTTCTTCTGCCCTTTTTGGCTGCATTTAATTTAGCTACTCTGAATAAATCTTAGTAGAGGTCAGTACTGCCGTTACGATGTGTTGAAATCAAAAGTATTTTCAGCCAGTGACACCGAGCTTGTGGGCCCTTTCTTGATGGGACTTTGAGTCCTGGTTTGCAGTAGGTAGTTGCCTCGAATAAGGTAAGCATTTTTTTGAAATTTATTTGAAGAAAACCTGCTTATTTACCCTTACAGCAATCCATAGATGAGGCATTCAGCCATCCAGCATGTGGTTATCAGTTTTCTGTAAGTGTCACTGGGAAAGACAGTGGCAAGAAAACTAGCGTTATTTCAGCATTTCCAGTTCCTCTGACTTTTGTCATCGAAGTGTTGACTAAAATAAGGCACGATGGTGGCCCAAAGCTTCATCGTGTGCCTGTGCTGTTAGGTTTGTCTGTTGTCCTTTTTAATGATGTGTTGCTTGAGGAATGGGCTTTTGTTGCCCTGGAGGAATCCCAGGTGTCCAGATTAAGCTGCTGCTGTCCTGTTCTAGTGACTCTTTCTGAAAAATACCTGCTAATTTTATCTCGTCCTTGTCTGTCATGATACTAGCTATCAAGGAGAGCATGCATTGACATTCCCTGTGTGCTAAAGGGGACATGCCGTAAACCTCTGTCATACCCAGCTTTCATGGCACAGTCCTTGTCTACATAGTATTTAAGACATGGGGGAAGCACAGAAGTGACGTGTCACTGTCTGATTCAGTTTTACAATTTGGGGTCTCATTTGTTTCCTGTTTTGTAACATAATGTGCCACAGCACAGGGCTTCAACGATTGCCTTTCTTGGGACAAGTTAGCTTTTTGATTTTGATGTGTAAGCCCCTGAATAGCCGTGACCTGTCCTACTGAAAGACCGTTGTCTTTGTGCTGTGCTCTGTGGAAGGACTACGGTATCCTCCTTTGGGACAGGCACTGAGCGTTTGGGGCAAGTGGTGTTTTCGGGCAGCTGAAGCCCGAATTACTAGTAGCATTACAATTCCTGCTGGATTCCAGCTTGTTCACTTTCTTTTAAGTCACCCTGGGTTCATAGCCCATTTCTGATGTGGAAACCAGCATTTAGAGCAGGTCAGTAAGAGATAATGATAACACTTCACATAACAGGATCCATATGTGTGTTTTGTTTCCCCCCATATTTACATTTTTTATGTGGACACGTTGTACACCTGAACGATCTCTCTGGACTTGGGCAGGGGCTGAGGGGACCCCTATTCTGTCCATCTAATGCTGAATGTCCTTACGGCTGTAAGCACCCATCTTGGTTCAGCAAGTCTTCATTAATGTCTTTATAATCATCAGAACTGGGATTAAGCAGCTAAAATGTTTTAAGTCCAGTTTTATGCCTTCTTAAATCTGAGGCAACCTTATCATTGTTAGCACTACATGCTGCCATTCATACATTTTTTCTCTCAAACTTTTTACACCACAAAGATCTTGACAGTTGCTTGGGTTTTGTAAGGAAATTTCATTCAACATGGAATATAAAATCCTTTCTGTAAACAGGTTTTTAAATAATCTTTAGATATGCTTCATTTAAGAGAGAAAGGAACTGCATTCTAAGAAATCCCCATTTTTTTCTTATATGATCCATCGTACTCTCTTTCTTCCCCACACTGTTTTAACATTTCTAAGATAATTGTCTGTAATGCTTTTCCTAGAAGGTCCACTGTTACCAGTTTGGATAGTGGAGGCACATGGATGAAGGCTGCTCTTCCATTGCCGTAATACAGAGAAGCGTAGTAGGTATAATCGCAGATATACCTGCAATGTTCAGAACAAAACAAAACCAGAAACCTGAATTAAGTAACAGTAAACTTTGATTAAATTTAAATATTCTTTAAGCAGCCAAACCAAATCTGGTTTATGAAATTATTGAAAACATATTTGCTTAGTGAATAAAGGACATGCTGAAATAAACCAAGTTTGAGAAACGTGTTCCTTATCTGATCGCTGATTTCTCAGACACCCACCTAGAAGGAACTTTAAAAAAAAAATCATAAGAAGCATTCTTTTCTAGGTGTCTATAAGCAATGTGAGATAAGAAAGGCAACGCAGCTCACTGGAAACTACAACCACGCCATTCTAGTAGATTACTGCAATACTGGGTTTTGTGTAAGTCATACAATCTCATCATCTGGAGGCTGGGTTTTTTCTTATCACCCTACCCTCTAACTTGCAGGTGCAAATCCTGAAATTAAGGGCCAAAATGAGAAGATTTTTGGTTGGTTGTTTTTTTTTTTAAATGAGATCATTTTCTGTTTTCTGTGTGTTCCTTTTCAATGAAGACTAGCATAATAGAAAATGGCTTCAGTACTACTGAAACACATAATGAGATCACAGACATCATTCTAAAGGTACCTGTAATTGCGCTGTTCTTCAGTGTATGTATTTACATTTTGTATCCCTCCCAGCTGGGAAAAATAGATTAAAATCTGCTACTAGTCAGTATTGCTTTCTGACTCTCTTAATAGCTCAGGTTTACTGGGGTTGTTAATCACAGGGTGTGCTATGTTGAAACTTGTTTCTTTTAGAATTTACAAATCCATGGAAAAATATCTACTGGCTGTAGTTTTTCATGAAGGCTGCTTTACATAAAATTTACATTTATCCCAATTTCCTACTTGTGCCCCTCTGAAGACTTTGCTTTAAAGCAATTTTGGTTGGAGGAAAAGTGACTGCAAAGATTCTTCAAGGTTAAATGAGTTGAGTTACTTCTGCTTTTGCTGTGAGACCCCGATATGCAACGTTTACCTTCCCGCATCTCTGGAAAAGATTATATCAATCCCTTCCACTGAAACGTTTTTCCAGAGAGTCTTCATATTAATTGTAGATTCAATCTTTTCCGGGCCATCTAGCATGCAACAGTCACCTTCTGGGTGAAAACCACAAGCATCCATCTCTTGGTAGCCTTTGTTCTTCCCACACTGCTCAAGGATGATGATTGCTTTAGCAGATGAAGCCAGCCCAACGTGAACAGTAAGCTGTTTTTTCCCACCAGAGTGAATAACAGGAAATTAAAAATGAGACCTGTTTTTTAAAAACATGTAATGCAATAGTGCCAAGCATTATGTGAAATACTAGCTGCAAGGTAGGGAGTCTTGCTGTAGCTCATGCCTAAAGAAAACTTTTTGATAAGAGATTTTAAATGAGAAGAAGATTATGCTTTAGTTTGTTTGTGTTGTGTCTAGTCAGCTCAGGACTTCAGAGCTGTGGTACCTTTTTTGCAGTTTACGGTGGATTTTTTTTTCCTTTGTTCAGTTTAAATGGCATGGGGTTAAAGCAGCATGCTAATTATTATGTGCTCCAAATTTCAGTTTGAAACCTTTATCACAGTTTTAATAGTCACTTTCCAGAGCTGTCTGATGCATTTATTGTGCAATACTCTTCTGGAGATCTTTTTAGAGATCCACTCAGAATAATAATATTCGTAAATGAAGAGTAACTTTCTAATTACTCACCAGTGGCTGAAGAGTTTTCCATATCTTGAAGACTTGCTCCTTTGCTTTTTGGTAAACAACGGGCAGCTGCATGATATGGAGATCGATGTTTTTACCAAGGCCTCTCTTGGACAGCTCCTGTGTTTACAAAAAAGCCACCATGGACTTGCAAGAGCATTGGATTTCTCAGGCTGTGATAAAGAAATTGGGCTGAACCAACTAAGAAAACATCTGAAAGAGCAGTGAAATTCATCTGTTTGGTAGTAGCTCCCCCTTTTTTAACTGGAAGAGACTAAAATGTGCTAAACAATTTCCTAATGTCACGTCCATATGGAGCCATTGCTGTGTTTTCCAGAGAGATGCTCAGTCTCCAATGGGTGGGAGTGGTTATTGCTTAGGGACAGCTCCATGGGGAACCATGAAATACAGGATCTCTCAGAAAGCATCTAAATAGGCTTTGATAATAGGTAAGAGCTGTTCCTCTGAAAGGTCTAGTAGATAAACCTGCGCTATCAAGAGACAGAAATTAAGGAGAATTCACATTAGCTGTCCACTCAAGTGACACGCGATCTGCTGTCTTGAACTGGTTCAGGTAAGCTCTGCTGGAGGTGACTGTCAACATTGAGGAAGGTTACATTTAGAACAGGTTTAATTTCTTTTTTGGTCTAGCATATGTTTCCCTAGTAAAAGGAAATGTCAGTTACTGGCATGTCACTTTTCTGTCATTTACATAGAGTTGAAGTTCCACACGGGACCTTTTCCCCGAAGGAAGCAAAAATTATGTCCAGGATTGAGGTGAAAGGAACAAAGGCACCCTTCAAAGCAGCAGATTGGCCAGATGGTTGGAAGATGGTCTGGAGCACAAATGTCATGTGGAAAGGACTTGAAATTATTTTGTCAGTGGAGTAGGGCTAACAAACAAGGCATAAGCCTCTAAGTAGAAGGTAGGCTGCTGCAATGGCAGGATGCAGAAGGAAGGCATCTGAGGTAGAAAGCTTTGTCCTAGAAAAGTAAAATGGTCTTTGAAAATCCCTGTTGCATTTGAGTAGACCACTATCAAAGGAGAGTACAGATGAAGTTTCTATGGGGTAGCATAGGCAAAAACTCATCAGCAGAGGTATCTACTTAGCCAAAGAAACCTGTAGCATTTTATTAAATGTCATTGTCTTCTCAAGTTTTCATTTCTCTCTAAGGATGCTCGTGTGGATGAGGCCCACAGTTCTAAGCTGTGTTAACTGGGAAATTTGCCCTTCAACACTGGCTTTCTATATAAACTGTTCCAATTTTCTTGTCAGCGGAAACATTGATTAGCTGTGCTCAATAAACTATTTGACACAAGCAAGGAAACAATGCCTGCAGGGAAGTAAACACATTTGGAGAATAGTGCCAGCCTTTTTTCCTCTGGGCACTGACAGTCTTTGAGAGACCATTGCATCATCTTGCTTAAGAATGCTGTACTCTGTCTTAGCTTCCAAAAAAGAAAACCCCAGCTGGTTCACAATTAGCATTTTCTTTTCTAAAGTATCTTTAATTTTAACGTTTAATGAGATTCTTCCTTTTTGACTGTAAGGCTTAGAGGATTCAACTACCCATAACTTTGATACAGAATGTGGAGACTCAAGTAAGTTGTTAGGCTGTTCTCCTCTCATGCTCTCTGGATTGACATTCTGTTGTCACCATTTGTCATGGGAGAAACATGCAGAAATACTTTTGTGCAGGACAAAACCAGAAGCTGGCCAATACCAAAGAGCTAAGAATTTGTGTCAAAGGAATATAGTTTGCTATGTGCTAAGCAATTTCAGCATGTTGTCAATAATGTGTATTACTCTGTTGTCTAAGAATCCTAACCATGGGCTTACACCCCATTAGACCAGGTGTTGTGCAAACATGGAACAACAACAGCAAAAAAAGGTTCTTTGTCTCAGCCAAGTTTCAGCCTTAACCAAAACCATTTTTGCATTTAAGGTGAGAGACAGAAGATGGTTAGAGGAAGATGACTGCATCTGGAAACTAGAGCTCACACTGGTGAGTTAATTCAGTAAACAAGTGCCTGTCTTTTGTAGTTGAAACTTCAAAGGAGGACAAAAGCTTTGGAGGACTTCTTTGTGGGGAAAGTGGTTCAAAAGAAAGTATGAAGATTCTTTGTTGGGAAGTTCCTCTGAAAGGGAAATGAAATTCAGCATTATCAGCTGATGACCTTGAGTTGTTGGTGAGTTATGGTTGTAGTCCCAGTCCACTGGAGTTCTGGCCCATGGTGTTACACAGCCCTCCCCAAAGCAGTGATTTGCACAGAACCGTTGTGCTCAGATGCAGCGGTTGTCTGTCACATGGCATGTTGGAAGCATCTTGAACTTTTAGAAAACTCCAGAAAATTTCACTGAATTTGTCTGAGTTTTTACTGATTTGGGTTGCAAGGAAAGGGTGAGGGGGGCAGGGGGCTTGCATGTGTTAATTTTGTGGACCTCATTCAAAAAAGCATGTGTTGGTGCAGAAAGAAAACCGGAAGTTTTCAGTCCACCCAGTCAGTCTGCAAGTGTGTTGCAAACAAAGTTTATTTGTTTGGGTTTTGGGTGGTTTTTTGTTTGTTTGGTTGGTTGGTTTTAATCCTGCAGATGCCTTTTTAAAGCTTTAGGGATGTAAGAAATTTCCAGAACAGAAATGAAGGCACTAAATAGCAATGTCATCTTAGTTTCACAGACGATGACACTAAAGCAGAGAGGGAGAGAGAGAGATTAGATGTCAAATTTCCAAAGACCACATGACCAGTGGCAGGATGAAAACTGCACTCGGAGATCTGATCCTCATCTCCTGATAGCAAACATAGTTCCCTGAAGCAGTTGGAAATGTGACCTGTTCTTTGCACGAACAGTTTAATTACTATGAATGCTGTCACTCAACTTAAATTTGTACCCTATTAACTGGGGACTTTGACCTTGATGGTAGACTGCCCTGATAGGTGGTTTAGCTGCCAAGTTGCATACAGGAGTTTCTGGAGGAGACAAAGAAACAGGGTCAGATCCAGGGTTATTAGGTGGGACCGTCAATCTGTAATAGGGAATAAATAATTCAGGGGATCTGGGATTCTGAGGGTCCCATGTGGTACTGAAGAACTAACACATCATGGTAACTCAATGTGATCTGTCAGCAAATGCAGAGTAAATACTTGGGGGTGTTTTCCTTTAGAGAGAAGGTCTTGCACTTCCAGAGTTAAAAGCGCTGCTGGTGGAGCTTTCGTGTGTATTTTAGGAGGGTATTTCAGGTGAATGGAGTTATGAGAACCATAAAAAACTTAGTGAGACAGGTTTCTAAAAGAGAAGCTGTCTTTCTAGTGCTAGACAACCATGTTGGGCCATGTGACAGTGTCTATAAAAGCTCTGAAGCTTTTCTCAATGACCCTGAATTGACAGGTTCACCTGTACTTTCAGATCCATTTGACTATCCTTTTCCCTGAACACTCGAGAGGTACTTGCTGAGGAATGAGAACTCCGTGTATGCAATGCTGATGAAAGCCTTGTGAGTCATCTTGTGCTGTGCTGAGAACCTGGGTTCATGCAAAAACAACAGGGTACTTGTCACATTCTTGGAAAATTATATTTTCATATTACAAAAGAGGCAATGCAGGACGATGCACTGCTACATAGTATCAATAAGAAATCCAAGAATTCAGAATAAATGCTTTTTCTAAACCAACAGAAATAGAGGTTTGGAGAGTTTTTACTAACATTTATCATCTGATTACTGGAGATTTCAGAAAATGAGAATTGGCTTATTCACCAAAAAGGTAGTAGTAAATAGTTAATTTGTAAGAAAAACAATGTCACACAACCATTTTTCTGTGTGTCCAATGAGGGCATAGAAGGGCTGTGACTGTTGGAATGGGGTGTGTGCTCACTGGATCAATCTCTGATCCTCCCTACAGCAAGAAAAGAGGTTTGGGAAAACAGCTGATTCCATCAGCAAGGCAGAGTGCAAGAGCATCTTACGGAGAAGCTGGTAACAGGGATTTTAAGGAAGCAGTGATGCGTAAGAGCAAGTATTGCTCACAGAAGTGAAGTCATTGCTCTTTGGCAAAGACTCTATTTCAAAAAGCATGAAGGGTGAGACTATGCTTTGAGAATTAGGACCCTGGAACTCCTGTTATGTGTGTTTTTACAGGATTTCGGATGCTTTTGGTATGAGGACCCTTCTGGAATGTGAATTCTTAAGATTGCATGTATCGGCGTTACAACATCACTGAGGGTGCCATGGTATCCAGGCTTTTGATAAGAACCCAGTTCATTTTGAGGAAGTAATTAGGATAGCTCTGGATAACGCTACAAAGGCATGAAGCCTGAGCAATCATGTTTAGTAGCTCTGGTCTAGCTGCTCAGTACTTTCTTGAGGATGAGTTGGAGTGTACTCTTGCTTCATTCTCAGAAAAGAGACTTGGCAGGAGGGCTTTATGTCACTTTAGTGATCCATGCAGGAACCCCAAGTCAAGACAGGATTACTTCCAGACATAAACGCTAAATTTTGCTAACTTTAATATATGTGCATAAGCTTCCTGAAGACCATAGGGCTACTCTTGTGAACAAGGCCAATGGAACAATACCATGAGATTGCTATTTAGTGTGGAGAAGCCTATCAAAATTCAAAGTACTTCCAGATTTGCAGCAAATGTCCCTGAATTGCCCGGATTAACCACCTTTGCCAGGGAATAGGAAAACGAAGTAGCATCCCCAGTATGAATACAAATTAATTCCACACAGAGGGTGTCACATCAGAGGGAAATGGATTTGTTCTCCTCCATACACAAGAACTGACATCTGTTTCATTATGGAATGCTGTAGCCCCTGTTATATAACTTCCTGGCATAGCCAGCACATGGCATTGTTACAGAAAACTCATCTCATCGGTGCATTTTCGCTTTAGGCTGTTTTGCTTGCAGATAAAGAACATGTTTTATTTTCAGCCAGAAGAGGATGGTCTTGCACCCAAAATTAGAACCAATAGGAATCAGGAAATAATGAGCAAGAACACTGTCAACTGACAAATAGTTGTGGTTTAGGCCACATATCAAGGTGGAATTAAGGTAATTTATGGGTCTCCTGTGATGACTGGGGTGTGAAAAGCTATCATAGAAGTATTTTTGTTTCTTGTTAGCCTACAGGGATAACATCCCTCATGACTTTGAGTGGGTAATAGATTTATTCTACCAAATACCAAACTGCACTCAGCATTCTTCATCTAACAATGCTAGAATAGAAAATATGTATGGGTTGGTGGAGTTGCTATAGCTTTGGTCTCCGGAAAAATGGACTAGCTCCTTGTTTTTCAATTGTCTCGGCTTGACTGCACTTCATTTTCAAGACAGATCTTCAGTAGCTTTCACCAAAACTTGTAACATGGTTATAGTCCTGTAGAGTCATCATCTTTCTATCACTACTAATACTTTCTTATAGCTACCTTTTTCATTTCAGTGTCCAGAAGAATTTAAATATTTATGGGCTTATTTCAGTCTCCATAATAGAACATAGTCCTCTCAGTTTGTTTTACATGTCTTGCTTTTCATTTTTACCAGTATTATCTGTTGTTTCTTGCAGATATTGAACTAATCTTCCCATTCAGTTTTACTCTCTTGACTGTTCCCCAACTAGTTTCAGGTTTCATTGTGTTAACCTTCTTTCTACCTTGGAATTGCTAAGAACTTGTGTGAAAGACCCTCTCAAAATAACTCTGTTCATAAATATGAGAGTAACTGAACTCAAGGAAAGGCCATTGTCTGTGCTAGGGAGAATGAATGAACCTTGCATGCGACTTGTACACATACTCAGCAAATCTCTGCAGCTGTTCCTACTGTTTGAACATATATACTATGACCTTTCACACTTTAGATTGAGCTAGAGTACTAAAGTACCAAACTAGTAAGTTACTTCATTGTAGCAGAAATATTCTTACATACAATGTTTGGGTATTTATTTTGTAAGACATATTTAAAGACAGAAGTTATGTTATTGTTAAAACTTAGATAATATTTTAAAAATTAATAATCCTGTTCCAGAAAAATAATGTGTTTGTGGAAATTTTTGGTGTGGCCCACAAAATGTGGGTTCACGCAAACAATAATTTGAAAATAAACAATTGCAACGGAAAAGTTTATGCTGAAAGGCAGGTATCCAAACCATGTCTTTGTATCACCCAGCTAAATTTGTTCTAATACACATATCTAGGAAATAAGCAGGAATTTTCAAGACTCCATCTTAGACCTGTTACTGCTAGTCCAAGTGTATGGAGGGGGCAGAAATCTGAATGGCCTTGTTTTCAGTTTTAACTGTAGCCTTCACTGTCATTTGACAGTGGAAGCCAAAGCTGAAATGTCAAAACATACTTAGAATTGGCATGCTTTAGGTTTTGTGTTCCTGAAGTAGGCAGTAAGAACTCAATAGGCTACGCTTGTACGAGAAGGAAATCACCTCACACAGACATGATAAAATGAGTTGTGGTATGAGATGATCTGTTTACTGAAGACAGAGATAACCTATGGCATATGCATTAGTTGCAGAGAAGGAACCCTGGGTAAAAAATACCCTTTTTGAAAATCAAGAATAATATTTTGAAAAGTGCTTAAATAGCACAAAAAATATATTCTTCCAAATAAAACAATGTTTCACTTCTTAATTATCCTCTTTCTTCCATGTTGGGAGTCTGCTCCAGCAGGCACAATTCTGTTTGGGTCATGAGAAATTACTTTTTTGAAGGGAATGGAAAGCCTGAAAACAGTTTGTATTGGGATCTCCACAAAATAAAACACTTCTCTCCCTTTTTTTTAATGCTTACCTTCACTGCTTCCCAGCTAGAATTAACCAGGTATTGTCTAAAGGGACCGAAACCTGAAAAGAAAGGTACTTTTAACCTATGCTTGCTCTGCAATAGTTGACTAGGTGCCAACATGTATGCACACACATATTTGTTCTTTATCTTCGTATTTTTGGTTATGGAAGTTGAGATTTTTAGATAGGATTTAGCCTTTATAACACTTAAGGAAATAGTATTTTCATTTTTTTGCGTGCACTGATATAAGAACTAATCCTGCAATCTTTATTCATGTCAAGACTTACTTATGAGATAACCTTAACTGAAGCTGGTAAATGTACTGGAGCCAATAGGACAGATCATGTAAATCATGATTTTGGGCAAGGATCATCATCCATAGAAATACTGCTACTAAAAGATCTGGTGTTAAATAGTCCCAGGTCACAGTCAATGTACCATTCTTATTGTTAAATGCTCATGAAGATATGCATGTTTAATGAAAATGTTTGAAAGAGTAAAATTTTATTTCAATTTTATTTCAAGTAATGAAAACTTAAGCTTTCTGTCAGGGAAAACGTGCTTTTTGTGGTGCTCGGCAAAATCTCTTCCTTCACTTTTTTTCCCCACAGGAAAAGAGAGGAGGAAAGGGAAAAGGACTATGAATCCAAAGTATTAAACTTAATTTTATGCATCCTCTTTGTGAAAGACTTTTTTTAAATAAAAAGGGAAAAAAACCTCATTTTGAGCTAGATGGGCATTTTGTCATGAAAAAGTTTGGTGGAAAACTCCTACTATCTTTATTAATCTCAATTACTGTTCTCAGTCCAGAGTGTTGCCAAATCTTAGATACTGGGTGGGAGGAAAACAAGTTTGTGAAATGGTTTTAATACTATAAGTCCTATTAAATATTTAAAAATCCTTAAATGAACAAATAAATACTTGACAGCATATGATTGCTATTTTGCACAGTGGAAGGTACTTGTATGGGGGTACAATTAAGCCTAAATGCAGGCTTATGACAGCTTAATTAATGCTAGACTTTAAGAATTTCTTAATTTGTTAATACTTATTTCATAACTGCACAATCTTTTCTCTTTAATATTATGAAAAGCCTGATGGTGCTAATAGTTTTTGACAATGTTTTCCTGAGGTTTAAGTTTGTACTATGGAGTAGTAACAAGGGAAATAGTACTCATTTCACATTAACAGGGACCATAAACCCTCACTAGTCCCACTCCGCTTTCAGAGCAAAATTAGAGTGACACCTACTCCATTTTGAAGCTGTGATTGTTGTGCATGTTTGCATACCTCTGTGTGCAGAACTGTAGGATTATAATAAGGTTATCAAATAGCTCAAAATGAAATACATGCATCTTGGTGGTGGCCATAAGAAACTACTGCTTAGGATAAAATTGTTCTGTGAAAGAAATTATGAAATGCAAGAGTTTTACAGTACTGAAATACCTGCAACAACTTGGAGAGCTAACTGGCTGAATATTATTAAGCACTATATAATAAACTGGGCTCACTGCCAGCAGGTTTATATTAGAGTAGGTGAGAATGTGACAGAGGCATGCTGTGATAATCTCTTTAACAGCTTAAAGATGGACCTGTGTCTTTAATGGGACACCCCAGTCAAACTATTCGAACAAGTAGATCTCTGCACCTAAATGGCTATCTAAGGGGAGGGAAAAACTAATAGCGTGTTAAGAAGTGCGCCCATCAAGGGTAAGTGCCTTAAATATCATAGGAGAGAACCAGATTGTCAGCCTTTTAAGAGGTTAGCAAATACCTCTTGTTCTCTCCTGCACACCCATTCAGCCCAATTGCAGTTATGTCTAGAGCAAGCCAAACTAGTTCTGCCCATCTTGCAGCTATTAAAAAAAAAAAAAAAAAAAGTGTTTAATTGAAAACAGCAAGATGCAAATCTCTTTGATGTAGCTTCAACCTCATTCCTATGTCCTCAGATGACCTGCAGCGGAAAATTATCCAGCAACTCACATGTCAAGATATGTGTAATGATTGCCTTTAGATGAGCCAGTGGCAACAAGAGGAATAGCGAGTAGCAGCATTCCTTAAGAGCTTTAACCTTTTAAAGCTCAGAAGTCTCTAGCTGGTGGTTCTGCCACTGTGATTCAGCAGTAGTTAGAGCCAGCAAGAGAAGCTCCAAATTCGGTCCCTTGTGCTGCATGTTCAGGCATGCTTCTTTGGTGTATTTAAATTTAATTGTCTAGTTTAGTAGTGATGAGGCAGCATCTCCTGTTTACATCTCCCTTACCTTGCCATGAAACAGAGACCCTGAAACTTGCCATGTGTTGCTCTAAATCTGGACGCTGACTATGTGACATTGTGATGCAACCTGGTTTTCTTGCTTCAGAGCTCCTTTTGGGTAAGCTTTATCTAATACTAGCCTGCACTGCCTTGAGCTATGTGGTTTGGATCAGAGAGAATGTCAACAAAGATTAAAACATGGAGAGAATGAACAACAAACCAAACTGCATGGCAGTAAAGAGGGCAGACTGCAGTCTGTTTCCTCTGACATGCATCTGATTTTTCTTAGGAAGGCACAGCAGCACGTTATTTTCCATTTGGAATTGTTAGTATGACCATTTGCTACTGTCTTCCCTCCAGGGAACTGTTTATGACAAAGATCAAGCATGTGTGCATGCCATCTCCAGCTAAAAGAATAATAAAATAAAAATCTTACCAGTTACAACCACAATGTTGAAATTTGAATCCATGAAATCTATGCTCCAGAAGGTGGAATCTTGTTGCCTTTCAGTTCCAAACAGTATTATAATTCATTTATCTGTGGCAAACTTCTTCATTTGGGTCACCTTTTTTTCTTCAAACTGTGAAGTGTCTGGATTCATATGACAGGGATGATTTGCGATTCATGTAAATTTCAAAGCAAAAGTTGTTACGTCTCTGTATTAAAGATAGCAGTCTGACTGACTGGCTGACTGACTGGCACTGCCCTAAACTTCCTTTTCCCTTCTTCAGGCATGCAATACTATTTAGGAAGAACAGGAAAGGCTTAAAGAAACTTCTTGCAAAATATCCAGCAATATTTTTCATCAGAAACCTGTTTATGTACAAGTAAACAGAAAATTAATTGAATCAATTTTATTGTATCTCTCTGGATATTCTATTTTTAGCACAGCTGTAATTAATTTTAATTGTGAGCAATGACTTAAGTACAAAAACATATCTGTCTATTTCCACTGTTCTTAGACTTTTTCTTACTGACTTAACTCAGGGGTAACTTTGCTGGTCCTTTTCTTAGCAGTTATCTAATTTACTAATCTTGCTCTTATGCTTTTTATAAAAGAGTCCAAACACCTTACACTTTTAAAACCAAATACCAATAGGAAAAGGTGTGTATTTGCTAAACCAAAACATTTACTCAGTAATATCCTTGAATAGACAACATGTTAAAAAATCTCACTCCAACTTGCAAGGTCAAAGGAACTGTAGAAGCTGGGTTATAGCTTGCTGAAACTGGTGAGTTAAATAGCTGGTCTGTCTTCATTAAACTGAAGCATGAGAACCAATAGGGGGGGCCTGAAATCAAAACATATGCACATTGTCACTGCCCAAAACAAAGGCATATGAAAGTTCTCTTGGGAATTATAACTATGTGGGCAGAGGGTTTCGCTGGGTCTTGTTTTGAGTAGGAAGTGTGTGTGTGTGTGTGTGTGTGTGTGAGGGAGGGGAGAAATATGCAAAGAATAGAAAGCCACTATATAATCTCAAGAGAGCTGGTAACTGTGAGACCTTAAGAAAAAAATCATCTCTGGAGAAATTTCTTGGATTGGGTGGTGGCTGAATGAGGTTTGGAGCTGTGAGCTGTGTCTGTCATTCAAATCCTCCTGTGCTGAGACACAGAGAAATTTGTGGACTCTTAAATAAAAAGACCCCGATTCCACCATCCATTGCTTTCCCTGACTAATACAGCTTGCAAAACTAACTTCTGCTAGCTGCTGAGGCTGAAGGAGTAGCTAATACAGTAAACAGAGAACTCTCTGCAGCTTTAAATAAGGCAGAATCTGCCACTGACATCAGTGAATTACATCTAAAATTCTACAGTCTTTCATTCTCTTACGTCAATTAAGATTTTTATCAATTGATTTTTCTGTGTGACCAGTTAGTAAAACTTTTCCCATTATACTGAACAGGACAATGACATACCAGTCTTCTCATAGTTATTTCCAATTTTTGCTGTTTTTTTAAAAAAAATAAAAAAAATTTAAAAAATCTAAGTACAGGGTGGTCTAATGAACAAAGCATATGCAAGGAATAAAGCAAGATTTAAGATCTATAGTTGCTTAACTAAATTCCTGCATGAGAAATTATGTGTTTTGTTTGGGACATTATAGCTGCTTTATAGATATATATGAACAGTATGGCTCAAATGCTGTGAAATAGTAGGTATTTTATTAGATATGCTTGCATAGTGTAGATGTAAGTCTATTAGATCCATGCACTCTGAAACAACTGATATTACCTGTTTGGACCATAGTAATAGTTTTCAAAGTTTTCACAACTGGAAAAAGAGAGTAGAAAAAATAGAGAGCAAGGAAGATTATTTCACTAATCCTTTATGAAGAAGCTGATAGAAATCTGGGGGACACCCCCCCCCAAGACACTTTTTAATGACTCATCAGTTAAGTATCGTCTTCAACAGTTAAGTTAGTCCCTTTCCATAAGTAGAGGTTTGCTGATTTGGTAGTAAAGATTCCAAGACCTTTCCAGTGCTGTTATATGCTTGTGCGAATGTGGGAGGAATGCTAGTGATTTGAATAAACCAGGAATTTGGCAGAGTGCACTGAAATTAATTTTTGCACTGATTTAATTGATTGCTTCTGTTCCCAAACTTTACGTGGATGGTAGTATACTTGGAGGAATAATGTATGTATTGCAGCTGTGTTACATTTCTGTAACAAGCAAAAAAGAAAGGATATGGTAGATCAAAAATGAATTAAAAAATCTTTTGGTTAGGCCTAAGTTCTACTGAGAATTTTATTCAGAAATGAAACCTTTTCTTTCCTCTAATATTTCTTCAGCTGAAATCAAAGCTACTCCTGAAATTTTTGTGAAAGTGTAATTGTAGCTTTAATATTAGCACTCACATATGTATACGTGCCCATAACAATAGGTACCCAAGTCACTGGATATTTGAGGTCTGTGCAAATTAAGCTCCCCATCCATAATTAAGAAACCAAGCCCTGGATATTTGAAGGCAAGTCACAGGCACAGCTGACTCAGCTAAACACTGGTTGTTTTTCTTCTTGCTATACACAAATGTGATTGGCATGGCACTCATCTTGAGGTAAAGAAGAAATGGAAGCAACTCAACTATGAAAGCCCTGGTTATCACCTTGAATATTTTTCTGTGCAGTTGTCTGATACATTTAAAAATTATTTGAACTGCTGAGTAAGAGAAAAATATATTTTCTGCAAATGCATTCTGACCACATTGCAGAACTGCCAGAACACTGCTCAAATAGCTTTTTAGTACTGACAGTAACAAGAACTGAATATGGCCCTTCATTTAGAAACAGCTCTTTAATTTTTATCTCTTTTATTATCACTTACATATAGATTTTTTTATTTCTTGTTATTGGCAGGCACTGACCAATGTTTTAAACTGTTAAGTGGAAGTATTTAATATATTCCAATTTTTATCTCAGCTGTTCAACATTTAATGAGAGGAGGGAGAAATCAAGCTGTTATGCTATTTAAAATTAAACTATAATGGGACTTTAAATAGGTATTTCAGGATCTAACACTCTATATTTCTTTTCCATTCTAATAAAAATAAATGATCCTCAGGAAAGACTGTAGCTGGTCTTTAGGTAGATGGAATGCAATGTCACAAAAAGAGAGGAGACAAACATTTCAGTGTAAAGCTCACTGTTCCCTGTGGACCAGTACCTCTTCTATAACAAACTCCATAGAAATGGTAAATGGAAAAATGTAACAGCACTTTCACTTACCTTTTTTGGATAGAAAGTGTTATATATTTTCTGTTGTTGCCTTACTTATATTAGTTCTTCTGCAGTTGATACCATTGGTGTATAGCCAGTGCTTAGCAATAATGGAAAAAATTGAAATTTATATAATTTAAATGTAGACAAGCTGTTGGGTGGCTGTTATAATTTCAGTTCTGGTCTTGCAGTATTAGCAAAAACTAATTGCTGTGTATGGACAGATTTTTTAATTTTATTTTTGTTTATAATAATTTAATGCGGGGAGAAAATACTTTAGCAGGAGAGCATGCAACTCATAATCAATGGGTTGCTTTTGTTCAGGTGTCATTTACCATGCACAAAGAGACTGTGTAAGCAGGATATGCACAATTTAAGTAATAATTTATCAGCTAATATGCAAAGTAGATAGCTAGGACTAACAGATTACTAGGCTAAACAGTAATATGCTTACCATTCCTGATAAGAAAACTTCTGAGTCTTAGCTGGCCAGGAAGTTTCCAATACGCTGGGGAAAGCTGGTCTCTGCCATTTGTTGGTATGGGCTGATCCTCAGCATTACTAAGTTATCTTCGCATTTTCTGCTTTTCTTTCCCTCTGTATCTTTTCTCCTGAATCTCTGACCAGCTAACTACTGTCATCCCAACAATGGTGCTTCTGTGACTTTAGAGTCTTGTCTTTCACAGCTTTAGCTCATGTAGTTTCTCACAGCTTAACAATTTTCTCAGTACAACTGGGGCAAGGTCACACAGCAACGCTGCATCAAACTAGGCCTTGGACCATGACACAGCCAAACCTCTAGGTTTGAGTGTGACATGAGGAG
This sequence comes from Haliaeetus leucocephalus, assembly GCF_000737465.1. Classification (NCBI taxonomy): domain Eukaryota; kingdom Metazoa; phylum Chordata; class Aves; order Accipitriformes; family Accipitridae; genus Haliaeetus; species Haliaeetus leucocephalus. Next base: position 19,379,521 of record NW_010972775.1, on the reverse strand, counting down.
TGGTGGAAGGTACAAAGCTTCAAGTGATCATGAGAAAGTGCTGAAATCTACTGACGTACTGTAAAGTGTGGTTGTGTGACATCTGCTTTCTGGGAGTGTTAGTGTGTGGGCTGAGATTGCTTTGTCCTGTTGAGGAAAGAAAATACAAATGTACTTTAGTATGTGTCTTAAACCATTTGAAAGGAGGAGCATCCTTGTGGAGTTTCTGGTCACTGTGCTGACAGGCAATGGAGTACCTAACAATAATGTGAAGCAATGAAGACGCCATCTTGAAACCTTGTCTCCAGGTCACAGCCGTGCTCCAGGATGGCACAAGTGCAAAGGTAAGTTTGTTCCTCTGCAAATTTACTGTTATTTCTATGTACTTTTCTCTTCACCTCTTCTTTGATACTTGTATCTGCTGCTTAAAAAATAATTGCACCATCCACTCAGCTCCCAGGAGAAAACACCTGGATTCTACTTCCTAATTTTGACAACTGTCTGTTCGTTTTAATCTCTGTACTTCATTTTTATGGTTTGCAATAATGAACAGCAGGCTGCTCACCTAGGTTTTCCAAAAGCCTCTTTCACATTGAAAATCATCACTGCAGTACATGGCTGACGAATGCTATAGAAATGTCATTTCTGTACTTATTTTCCCTCGTAAACCTTCCGCCTCTGCCACCCCAGTTGAAAGAAACTGGCGTTAGCTCTACGGTCTGTTATTCGGTGCGTTTTAAATGAAGAATTTGGAGCTTGCGTTCGGAGGTTTACAAGTTAAGACGCAGCCCTGGGCTGGCACTTGGCGAAGGCCGGGCCTCGATGGCGGAGGACGAGGGCTGCCCCCTCAGCCTGCGGCCACCTTTGCCGGGAGCTTGCAGCCAGCTTCCCCTCGCCTCTCCAGCCTTCGCTCCCACAGCAACTTCGCCAGACTGTTTACAGTCACCTCCCCCGTCCTTCTGTTTCCCCAGCCGCCCCACGGCCGCCA
>NW_010972775.1:19147223-19378544 GCF_000737465.1 Haliaeetus leucocephalus | reverse complement strand
GGGGGGGCGGGAGCCCGCCTCGGAGGAAGGGATGGAGGCCGAGGGAGGAGGAAGAGCCGCCGCTGGTAAGAGGGGAGGGAGAGCGCTCGGGAGCTCCCCCGCGGCCCGGCCTCCTCCACGCCGCCGGCCCCTGCCCCGTCTCTCCCCTCACGCCGCCTCCTCACGGCGGCCGCCACGCTCGCCTCGCCTCCCTCCGGCTCTTGCCCTCACGCCGGGCCGGCTGCCCACCCGCAGAGGCTGGACGGCGGTGCCTGGCTGACGCACCGCCCGCCCGGGCTGTCCGGGGGCGCCGCCGGCGCCGGCCCGCGCCTCCTGTGAGGAGCCCCGAAATGGCGGGCTCCCCGCGGCGCCGCGGCCAGGCTTTCCAGAAGCGGCCAAAACGCCGCAAAACGCTTGGGCCTTGCCAGCAAAACCTCGCTCGGTCGCCTGCGGTCGTGCCCGGGCGAGCCCCGGCTCTCCGTGGCCGTGCTCCCAGCGCCCTGCTTTCGCAGGACCGCTTGAGGGAGATGGTCCGGTCCGACCCCCCGTGCACAAAGCGGGGTCAACCAGAGCGGGCTGCTACGGGGTTGGTTGGGTTTTGGGGTTTTTTTTTTGCCCTTTTCCTAAGCTACAGGTAACTTTTACAGGTTTTAGGCTAGTCCAAACCCATCCTGAAGCAGAGAGGAACTGGCCTGATGATTGCTGTCAGCTGTGGTTCGGCAGGTGATGCTGGTGAAAGGCTCATCTCCAAATGCCTGTTTCCAATGTGTGTTCAGAGGTCTCGCAGCACAGGTGCATGAGTTTGGGACTTTAATGGCTAAGGACTTCGGAACTACTAAAGAGCAGAGGGAATGTTGTGTAAAAACGTGTCTACGTTTTTAAGGCCAAATCTCAGGCAGCATCAGCAGGCGTTTACCCTAACTGAGCAAAACCATGGTTTAACAGGGACAAAAGGAGCAGTAAACATGTTGCTTCTTGACCACAGAAGAATAATTAGTTGGATTGTTTTGGTGTAGAGATGAGATATAAAAGGCTTTCTATGCTGCAGTGTATTTACCCTTTCTTTAAAAAGCATTCAGTAGAAACTTCCTTTGCTGATCATGAGTTGACTGTAGAACAAGAAATACGTGGTTTCTAATGATGAGTTTTTGGGGGAGAAAACCACTCACCCTTCATCTCCTTTCAACAGAAATTAAATTTACTAGTGTTTCTGACAGTAGGCAGAGCTGCTCTGCCCAGCAGAGGCCAATAGAGAGAACTCAGCCACTCAGTACATGGTGGACTTACACTGCTTTGAAATGAACAGACATTATGCTAGTTCCCAAATGGCAGTGCTCCTAGTGATTGGTAAGGGAGCTGATTTTAGGACAGGTGGATCTTCTGCACATGCTCCACTGTGAATTTCCAAGGGAGTCTGGCATGTGTAGTGTTCCTGGTTTATATTTGACTAGGAGCACTTCCAAGAATCTCTGTTCACGCACTTGTTTGGATAAGGGCCCATTGCATCACCTCAGTTAGCTTTCGCACTGCTTTCCCTCCTGCCCTGTTTTTATACTCTTCTTTCTTAATTTGTCACGCTAGCAGGTAAATGGAGAGAAAGTGAATTTATCTTCTGAAACACATTTTAAGTTGCTGCCATTTATCTAAAGTACCTACTTCATCCCCTTCAGTAAAATAATGATGTTGTTCATTAGTTCCTCTAGCTGCTCATGGCTAAATGTGCCGTAGTCAGATCGCTCTATTTAATCCTTCCTATCAGCCACTTATGAAAGTCAAACATTTGTAATAATGCTGTTGGGTGGTTTTTTTTTTGGAAGACTCTTAATTCTGCTGATGTTTTTAAATAAAATATCTCTAGAAGATGGGACGTGGTTTTTCACGTCCAGGCAAACATTGTACTGTTGGGCACTTCAGTTAATGTCTACATTCAAATTGAATGTTTAGAATAGTTCTTCCATCTCCTTCCTCTTTTGGGACACCTGGTATTGTTTTTAGGTATTGTCCGAGTTTTGGCTTAGTTATTTAATTGGATATACCTATGTTTAAAATAAATATGAGTGTATAGCACACTATAAGAGCATATGGGAATCAGCCATTAGCTCTTCTTGTGCAAATGGTGCTTTTCAGTCTTAACATTGCACTGTGATTGAGATGCTACAACTAGGTCTTGTGGTCTGTTCCTGTAACTGTTGTGCACAGAGCAAGATTGCTTATGCTTCCAGGTTTCTGAGCCCCTTTGTAGGTCCTAGGTAAACCTTACTGTTGAAAAGTAGGCCAGCTGTTGACCTAGAACTTGAGGTTCTTGTTTTAAATTCAGCCTTGTCACAAGTTCTTTTTTATTTTACACACTTCGAAAGTCAGATTTGCATGTGTTAACCATGTAACAGCAAGGCTAGGAAGGACATTTAGTGAATAACAATGTATATATGACTCTAGAGCCTGAGAAATAGTTACCAGATGAGAAACCTGTATGTCTAGTTTAACAATTGCATCAATGAAGCCTTAAATTTCCATCTGTCTCTCTAGCAAGATGGAAATCTCGCTGCCCTCCATGAAATCCATGTTAATCAGTTTACAGGCAGGAGGTCAGCAGCCTGGAAGGTGGAACCACAAAATTCAGGTAATGTATAGGCGCTGTATATCATGAATGTGGTCCCCACACATAGAAAAGCTACTCAAAGCTCTAAGATGAGACTCATTAACAACCATACTCCTTCAGTATAACTAAAATCTCACGTGTGGAACAGGTAGAATTTTACTCGGACTGAGGAGTGTGTGTATCTAAGAGGTAAAGGCTGTCATAATCTCCTTGCTTTCCATGCTACAGGTAAGGCAAGTTACTGAAACCTTGCTTTCTTTAACCTAAGTACGTTAAAGTCTAGTTATGGTCTAGAAGGAAAGAACACAGGAAACAAAACCCTAACTACTTCCCTCAAAGAAAAAATACAGTCCAAAACCCAGCTAACAAACCTGAGTCCCTTTCCATAATAGCACTGCAGTGAATATACTCCTTCCCTTGGGAGAAGAAGTATGAGAAAACAAACAACACAAGAGAAGGTCTAGCCAGTTTAAATTTGCAGGTGGGAAGTATGCAGGCATGGTTGTATGTTCAAAGAACCTATGTAGAACAGGCTGGTATGTATTTTCCATATTCTATAATGGTTGCATACTGAGAAACTCCCAAACACTTTGCGTGGCAATTCACAGTTCTGGTGTTGTCTTTACAAAATGATTGGCAGACCCTCAGGTCGCACATATCCGAAGTAAACTGTGTCCTGCTCAGTTACTGAGAGGTCTGTGGATGCTTAAAAATGTTGTGCTTGTAACCTTTGAAACTGCTGTCTGGTGGCTGGTCTTTATAATATTACTGACAACAGATGGCAAATGGCTCCGCTGATGTAATTCTTGCTAGTGTTTCATTCCTGTGAAGTTGCACAGTTTCAAAATCTCAGAAAGTGCCTCCATATTTTTTCTGTGTAATGATTTCAAGCCAAACTAAATAAAAACATTTTATATTATTCAAATTCCCATGGTGTCATGTGACATTTTTGTAATGATTGCCTTGCAGCAGTTTCAGATAAGTGCACGTTTGGTAGCAATTTAAGGCCTGTGTCCTTTAAGTAATGCTTATTAGTACGTAACAGATGCCATTTAGAAACATTATGCCTTTTAATAGGCTCTGCTTTTAGACTTCATGTTCTCATTCTAGGCAGACTGTGGATCAGGCAAGCTTGGAGGTATGCTGTCGTTTATGCAAAGCCTAAGTCAATTTTCTGCTCTGAAGTCAAGCCATGTGTTTTTCCTTGTTTCTCCCGTTCTGGTCATAGCTGCCTTGCTGTGTTTCCCCCCCAGTAATATCTTTGGCTGATTGTCAAACCATTACAATCAAAACCTTTTGCATTTTTAACCACCAGCAGTGGTTCCTTTTGTCCTTACAGAAGAGCCTGTGTAAACTGAATTTGAACACTCTCAGCCTTACTGTCAAGAGCACAGCAAGCACAGTTAGCCCTCTGTTGCCAGCCTATCCTTCCTTCTCTGCTTCTTCCTCCTCCCAAAAGGAGAAAAAAGGGAAAAGGAGAGCCATGCTGATTTTGGAGCACCTTCAAAGACATGTAGAACAGCTGACACAATGACACAGAGAAACAAGAGAGATGTTTACATATTTCCTCCACTACTTGCAGCTGTTTATTAAAGCAAGTTCTGAGACAGGCTAAGAGGCTTGTGATAGCTAGTGCAGGTGACGTATTAATTTGCAGCTGCATAATAAATTTAGCAAAGTGGAAATTACTGGGGGAAGGGATTTTTTTGTTTCTTTCCTTTTTTTCCTCAAATTAATTGCTTTATTTTGAGATTATTCTGGCTGTACAAATTGCTCCTTGCAAGTAATTCGGAGAAAGGCTGCTGGGCTTTCTTAGGCAGACTTACGCACTCTACCGGTGGGAGCAGTAGTTTTGTCAGATGTAAAGCATTTGCAACTCAAAAGTATGTGATATCTGAAACTGGTACCCCTGAAAACCTAGGCAGTTGTCTCATATTTTCATCGCTACTTCGTTTGTTTGGGGAACGTTGTCCTTTCTGATAGCAAACCAGGGCTTTCAGGTACTCTTGGCATGCCACACATACTGCCATAGTTTGTATGACATGAAGATAAGGGCCATGCATAGTGCAGCGTTAGGTTTCCCATACCTGCTTTGAATGATGGTAGTAATAGGGAAATGTATTTAATGTGGTACTTAAATGCTAGCCCTGGTGCCAGGTTGTGATAGTGAGTGTTTCAGTAATAATTTTAAATGCTCCTTGGTCTTAACATATGGCTGCTTTCTGAAACTGTCCTAACTGTCAGTCTGTCTGGCTTCTCCCCATGGGATGAAATCATCTTCATGCTAGATCATTTGCCAAACTCAGTTGTCATTCCCTGCCATTTCACTATTCCTTGTTTATCACTATGGGAGACGTTGTCTTCCTCTTTTTCCTTAAGTTATAGGATGACATTTGAGCAATGCATCCTCCTTTCTTTCTTCCATTTTTGTAAAATTGGATTGAATTACCACTATCTACATTTGAACTTATGATTCATAAAGGCTCTACTGCTGTTCATGGAATCTTCTCTGTCATTTTCCTTTCATATCAGCTTCTTTGAATAATGAAGATACTTCAGTGATATATTTCAGTGTCATTCAGGGCCTCCTACTTCTTCTTTGCCTAGATTTTAAGAGTCAGACTCTAATTTGAGGACAGGCCTGGACTATGAACTTCTGCTGGAATAGCTATTTTGGCTGTAGGTATGATGAAATGAGATGTAGCACTGACATAATTGCTGGAAAAAGCCCCTGATAGGGACACAGTCATTCTGGAAAACTTGCATATTTTTCTTGTATGTTTTATTTGGTTTAGGGGGTAGACAAATAATTAAGTTGACAAATTTAGATTTTTTTTTTCTTACATATGCAAGAAAATCCATACCACTGCCTTCAGTAGTTGAAGTTCGACTTTTCCAGGAACTTTTCTGCCCATTTCTTGGTTGTATGAAGAACAGTACATATTAAGAACTCAATTCTGATGTTCATAGGTTCAGAGGTATTAGCAGCAATCCCACTGAATCAGTGGAATTTCCTTGAGGAAAACCTGATGTGAACATGAACCTTAAAGCCTTAATTAATTACAATCCTGAATGCCCCTTTTCTTCAGGACTACATCTTCTCTGAGTTATTCTGTAAGGTCCCTCCTTCTTTTTTACATCTAAGCTCTGTGAAAAAGAGAGTTAAATGTGCAGAAGTATGAATTCCTGACATGTCATAGTTACAGCTGGTAGCAGTTCCATGGTTTAACAGTATGCTACAGTTTTTATTTATAAATTCTGTTTCTGGGCCATAATACCTCATCTTTTTTCAATTACATTAGGTTAGAACTTTGTGCAAAATGTGCCAGTCCAGATGTGCATTCTGTGTATAATAGGACAGGGTAGCCTGTTTACACAGATGTATTTTGATTATCTGTATTATGAGTTGGGTGTGGCTTTATTTTTGTAAGCGTAACACTGCTCAAGATCCATCTGAGGAAAAACAGATATAGTTGGAACCTGTTTGCTGGAACTTTTGGTAGGGCAGTACTGCAGGTTAGAGTGCAGGAAATATCCCTTCAATATGCACTTATTATGTGATCCCTTCAATATGCACTTGCTTTTCTAGGTTTGAAAACATTTTAAATAATGTGGTTTCGTCTAGGTATTTTTCAAAAAAGAGCTAAATAATTAAATCAATTCTTTCATTCCCTTGTCTAATTTTTTTCTATTTCATAAGTTAGTTTAAGTTTTGGAAAATAAATAATGTGTTTTAGAGACCCCAGTCATATGAGGTTCTGAGAGCTGTCAGAGCTCATTGAAGTGAGTGGAAATTGAAGGTGTTTGACCTTTTTCAGTTAGGTTTGTCTAGTCTCTGCCTTTGCTCATCTACATTCTGCTAAATATATGTGTATACTTAAAGCTTTTTTCTTCCCTTTTCTGAAATCAGTAGTAAAAATGTGTTAGCAGGAATGGGATGGCTAATATGAGAGCATCCTGCATTTGAGATGCCTAACATTTGGTCTGCCTTCCAGTTGAGTGACAGAACTTGCAGTAATGACATGTATAGCTACAGTTGAATTAATCTATTTAATCTGTCTGGTTTCTTAATTGGGAATGGGATTAGGATTATTTATTTCCTTTCTGCCTTCACTTATTGATTCCACAGCAGAAAATTATTTACAGACAGAAACTTGTATTTAGTTTGTCTTCAGAAGCTCTTCTTGCCATTTGAACTGTGATAGAATAGTAAGTAATATATAAATGGCATTTTTGGATCAAAACATAGAAAACTGTTAACGCCAATGCATTTTTTTCATCCTTTGTGTTCCAAGAGTGATTGCTCTATTAGTAATGTTGAAAAGCAATGCAGTGGGAAAGAAAGTTGTTTTCATTAATGATGCACAGCATGTGGTTAAGAGCTGCCTTGCCATGTTGGACAGATATCACACCACGGTGTTTGCCCACTAGCTCTGTTGCCACCACACGTTGTTATGATACTGAAGTTTCACTTACACTAGAACTTGGGTTTTTGACATGTACTTGCTCAATTAAATTCAGGATATGAGAGTCAGGTTCTGCATGTACTCCCAGGAACGTGCCAAAGACCTCTTCCTTCCTTTGAAAGGTTAAAGAAATATGGTTGTCTAATGATAACCATATGCATAGAGTTGTTCAAGCTCATTGGAAGGAAAGGAGAAGAGTTGATGTTAGGCACTGCTGTTTAACACAGGGCTCGCACTCCTGTGGGAGTGATGGAAAGCACTTTTGTTATATATGTGCACTATTTAGAAGGGCAAAAAAAGTTATTTTTAGATCCTAGACGCTGTCATGGTTGTACTGCTGTAGTGTGGCAGTGACAGTCCACAGGAGAACAGAGAACGTTTTATGTTATATGACTTCTTTGTCTTCTTATGTTGTGACTTCAGAGGCACTGATAAGGAAAACGTCACACCCTTTTGAAGTGGTAGATAAGACATACACTTAACTGATAAGAAACCAGACAGAAGATGAAGTGATTTGTTGGGGGCCACAAAACCACACCTGCATTAAGAAGAAATCTTAGGAGTTCTGGTCTCAGTTGCCTGGTTTAATTACAAGAACACTCCCTCCTAAATATTGACATCATATACTGTCATTTTGTGTTGGTGCACATGATTGTCTCATATTGCAGAGTGGGTTTTGATTAAAAAAAAAGGGGGGGAAAATACTGCTTGGACAAAAAACCCTCACAATACTGTCAGAAACAGTTAAAACCTGCTGAAGTGTTTTTTTTTTTTATTGTGAAATATATTGGCATGAAAATAAAGCCAATAAATAAAACCAGTACTACTATTGCAAGCATTAGAAATGGCAAAACTGAATAAAAAATAATGAAACTTGAAAGTTAGAAATGTTGTATTCTTTTTATCTATCTTGTTTCTGCACCACTAGAAATCAGACTTAAGTGTTTTTCATATTTTTACATGTAAAATTATGCACAAATTTGCACAAATGTACAAAGAAGCACAGTTCAGATACAAATCCTGTGGTGACTGATGGCTCTTCTGTAAATACACAATTCTTAATGGATGCATGTAGTATCATTCTCTGTGTTTGTAGAACATGAAAAAGTAGTTGTAGGATAAATGATTAATTTACTTCAGACATAACACTTTTCATGCTTCATCTACGGTGAGGTTGATGTATTTTGCTTTACAATCTGGCTGCATCCTAAATGCCCTTACAAATCTCTGAAATGGGCTTTTCAACAAGTAAGTCTTCCCTGGGAGTACCAGCAATACCTCAATGCATCTTAATCAACTCAATGGTGTGTCTAGTCTGAAAAAACTGCATCACCAACTTTGTTGGCTTAAGGAAACAGTATTAATAAGCTACACATGAATGCAGGAATAGAAAATTCTTAACAATGAAAGCACATATCCCTTGTTTAATAAATTGTGTATTGGGTTCATGGTCAAAAAGGACTTAAGTATATTGGCAGTACATGTTAATTTGAAACTTAAATGAGTATTTAAAACATCTTTACAAAGAGACAGAGTTGATTGTCCCAAGTTGTAACTGATTTTTTAGATAATGGCAAAATAGTAAAACTAATGTATAGGTACTAAAATGACTAGTCTTGTGAAAGAGAGCTTGAGGGATATAATGGTGATTTGAATTGCCGTATCATTATATTAATGAGATAAGTCTATGGTTATCTATGTTCTAGTTAAATTATTTCTGTTATGGCACAGGGTTTAGTGGCAGAGGATATAGAAGGATCATCAAAAAGAATCTTCAGAATATCTGATTAGATTGAAGCATGTCATTTACCTTTGGGCGTTACAGCAGTCTGTAGTTTCACTTCTGGAATTTCACATACAAGTGTGTGCACCATGTGTTTTCTCTTGTATTGAGAATAAATTCTTTTGCCCATGGAAAAATATTTCCTGCTTGCTTCAACTGACAGAATGGAATTCGTGCTGAATCTGTAATGATGGGGGTCTGTCTCTAATCTACAAAAATTAGTTTCTAGTTCAGGGTAGAATATTGTCTTCTATTTTGTGATTGCATTTGTTATTTATCTACCTGATGCAGAACATAAGCATGTTAATCAGATCTATCTGGATTCCCACATATTGATCTTTTTGGATCATAAGTGGAGTGAACTTTGTCTGACTTTTATCTCTCAAGAAGGATACTTGTCCACTTCATGAAACCACCATAAAATTCAGCTCTGTATTCTGGAGAAAATCAGAGGTGGAACAGCAGTGGGTTTAGAAAAAGCTGAGTTCAGGGATCAGGACTGAAACAGGGGCCTTGGTTTATGCCTTATTGGCCGAGTTGTGTCATGTTTTAGGCTGAGGTACCTTATAGGTGCCAGAGGGTAGTATCTCATAAAGATGACTGAGTTGTATGGGCAGTGCCTGCTTGTTTGTATAGCTGGTTTTAGCTGTAGATTTTCACTTTCAAGATCAGATTCTTAGTGCAAATTGATGACGGATCACTAGAGTGAGATGAGATGCACTTACACATCCTTGCTTGAGAATGTGGCCCAGACTGCTCCAAGGAAACAAAAGAGAGGAGAAGCAGAACCAGTGTTAGTTTTTGCTTTAAAATCTATTCTGTATGCTTGAAATGGAAATACGCCCATTCAGATTTCTCGTTTATTTATCTCTAGGTAAGTTTTTTTCAGCGGAATTGCATACGCTTCCTCCTCCTTTGCCCTGAATGCTGGTGCCCTGTAAAAGACAACGTCTGGTACCTGTCTGCAAACCCTTCATTGTAACTGCTGCTGTAGAATCCGCCTAGATGATGTCTTCACCTTGTTTACCAGCTTTGGCTGTTGAAGATGTCAGCCACTTCAGCGTGAATGTCAGGAATCCCTCTAATGCAGTAGGCCTCCCATTCTAAATTTATTCTCCTTATGGTTTATGGTCCCTCCTCTGTGGCTGCAGCAAGAGGCCCCCTTTTTATGACTCCCCGCTCCGGCCCCCCTTCGCTCCCCCCTCCCTCCCTCCCCCAGATGGTAACCCTTTGTGCACACCGCCGGTTTGAAAGAAGTGCTCGCTGGGTGTCTAGCAGATTGGCTGCCACAGTGTGTTCTTTTGTTGCCGCTAGGTAAGATCAAATTCGAATGAAATCCTGTAATTCAAATTAGGTTAAAAGGCTGCCCTTGGAACTTCATGATTTTGGTATCCCAAGATGCTGATAGGGGCCTCAGACTGAAGCACTCACAGGAGAATAGTGCTGCTTTTCTTTTAAAGCAAAGTTAACAGATTATTTTGCGTTTGATTTTGGAACCTTTATAACATCCCGTTAGCCAGCAATAATTATTTTTGTAGTCAAATGCCTAATAACAATAGTTACGGTTAGACTTTCTTGAGGTTTTTTTTTGTTTCTGTATACAAAAAAAGCATAAAAGGGACATATACAGGAGGGCAAATATATTTCCTTCACTTTGTACTGGGGAAAGCTGGGAAACACATCAGTTAATGTAAAAAAAAATTTCAAACTAGTGATTTTTCTCCTGCATATGGTAGCCGAACAGTATTCGTGATATGTGCATGTGTGTGCAAGTTTTGGAAGCATGTTCGCAAAAGCCAGCCTTAGCACAACTGACTTCTTGAGGACACTCCAGGGTACCTAAAGTTAGGCTTCTGCTCCATATTGTCCCTAAAGGAACCTCACTCTCACTCTCTCTCCCCCCATCTCCCTTATATACAGAAGCTGAGACAGATTTGTTTTCTTTATGAAAAATTTTTTAATTTCCCCTTTATTGGAATATGTGCTCCTAACTCACGTGGACATTTTCGGAGTATTACACAGGAAAGACAAGTTAACTGAAAATCTAAAAGGATTTTTTAGAGAAGAAAATTACTTCCATGAAAGTTGTTCAGAAGTTTTCTCTAATGCCTCATTATTTAATCTGTGGCATTATTTCATCCTTCAAATGATCACTATTACTTTAGAATACAAGCATATTATGTACCAGAAAGCTAATGTAACTTTGAAGGTACTAGTTGTTTCATTCAGTGAGGAGAAAACATGATTGTGCTTATTAAATTGCTTTGGCTTAACAATGGCAGGATGTAGCCTTGTAAGCAGCATCTCATGAATACAATTTATTAGCATGGCCAATATTTTTCTTTGTGCTAAACTTAAGTCTTACATGCTGCTCTTTTGCAAAGAATTAATTTACTAGTAAATTTACTTCAGTAAATTACTAAAGTTTTTAATAATCTTTAATTTCTTTCCCTTATATGGCTTCTTTGCTTGATGGTGTTACACAGTACACAAGGGAAGGCTGCTGCAGAAGAAAACTGCCACTGCTAAGTACTGGCTGGGATTTTATAATGTGACTCAACTTGCCAGTGTTGCAATGCTGTTTTGTCTCCCATTTTGTCACATACAAACACACTATGAAAACCATTTACAGAGTAGCTTCTGTTCAGCATCCTGACTACATAGCTTTGCTGTCAAGCCTCAGGATGTAGGCTGTTGGCTGCAAAGGGCAGGAAAATAGTGTTTAAAGCATTTTAAGCAGTGCAGGGTGGTGGTGAATTATCAGTTGTAGTTTCTTACCCCTTTGCTGAGGAATCAGATAGTGATCACTGCCAGAGGGAGAATGATGGGACCATGGGTGAATAGTCTGACCTGTACTGCAAATCCCATGCTCCTACTTTTATATGGAGAGGTATAATTTTCAATACAGTACTTTTATGATTCATAGTTTCTGAATCTTAATATAGACAGTTCTTGCAATGGCCCTTGTAAGACTGTTCATTGTCTCAGCCGTTTACTTTGCACTTACTATCAGTGCAGTTATTTTCACTTTAAACTTGGGTCACAGGAGCTGCCATGTGAGAGCAAACCATGACTAAAAATGGAGGATTCAGAACTAAGATTCCAACTATAGCAGTGTTGTAGAAGATTTTGTCTTCAGTTTGGGGTTTACAAGAGTTGCAAGTGTAGCATATTGACTGAAAGCCCCTTAAATTGAAATTATTTCCTTCCTATGATAGAAGACTGGCAGAATGCTATTTGGACTGCTAACGCATTTCTTTTGATGTTCTTTATTTGAGCTGGTGATGAGCTACCGATCAGTCTGGTTTGTTATGCCAGAAAGAGGTTGCTTGGTTCCTCACAAGCACCGAGCTGGACTTTGCACTTCGGTAACAGGCATCAGATGTATGTAATTTTTGTTTGCATGCGATTAACAAATACCTTGCATGAATACCCTTCAGCACTGAGTCACATGGATTAAAAGTTATGTTGCATAAAAGATGATGGTTACTATTTTGGGAACTCTTATGTAGGTGAATATTTTAATATTTTTTTACATTATTTCATTGTTGTGCCCAACTGAAGTTACTCAAAAAAGAGAAAGAGAAAACTAATGATATGCAACAGATCATGGACTGACCCATAAAGGGGCAGTCTTCCAAGAAAGAGTGGAAGTTTTGGAATTCTTTTCCTGTTGTATTTTTGGACAGTACTAAAACTCAGGCAGTGTCCAGCTTTAAAGCAATTTACTTACACCTGGAGAAATTTGAGACTGTGCTTGTTGAATTCAAAGGAGACAAATGTGATTTGATGCTGTCATGGTTCTACTTTGTAAAATTGCATGTCAAGAGGTAAATAACATGTAGATAGGTTTTTGCCAGCCTTACTGTTTTAGACAAGGATTATAGAAAAGGCTCTAATGGGAACAGTAAGGGCCCAGCTACAAAAAGCAGTTGCTCAGGAAACTGCGGTTTAAAAATTCTTGTTTCTTAGTTCATTTAAAAAGTAAAAATATCATGTGTTTTATTTTAACTACAGGTTGCCTTTATTTGGTAGATACCTTAGCAGGAGATCCAGAGGTTCTTCAAGTAGATGCTGAAACATACTATGAAAAACTCTTGAAGAAATCGTCATCCACTCCTGATATTTTTTCGATCCCTGCAGGAGAAGAGGTAATGGGCTGATGTTTTTCATACGGCAAGTTAGATACTTGCAAGCTAGTTTGTTGGTTATGCTCATAGTCTGCCTGAGAATAGGGGTGAACTGGTGTGGCTGGATTACAAGTCTCTTAAAATCAGCAAATTCTGCATTATTTCAAATAGTTTGCATGCTGCAAATGAGAGGTAAGCTTAAACTACAAGTCTAAAACCCTCTGAGTGTGGATGAGGGTTTGAACTACTTAGCCAAACTTTGCATCTTGACTTGCCTCCTTAGAGGGCTGAATCAAAAGTGAGTTTGCTAGCTGTTTATACCATGGCACAGCTCTGTATTCTGCTTCTACTGTGCAGTTTACACAGGTATTGTGTAATAGTCTATCTTTTGTTTCCATTCTTTCCAATACTTACATTGATAATTTTGAATATGGGTTCTCCCAAAGGAATTCTGATCAGATGTGATTGATAGATGGTATAAATACTGTAGGTGCCAATGCTTTAGGGTCCATTCTTGAGCCACCTAGGGGGAATGCATTGGAGATGACTGAGCGGGCCTATTAAAAATTCTGACTCCAGTCAACATACGAGACCTTTCATTCTGGGCATTTTCTAGATCATAAAAGGTGTACTGGGCTAACTATTATTGTACTATCAAACCTGTAAGTGGATTAGTTGAAATAAATGTTTGGAATATGGTGGCTTTTCTACAATTTAGGAAAATAATATGCAGTAGTTTCCAGAAAAACGCTGTTTTGGGTGGATAGCTTCATCTTTGAGCCGTGAATATAACCAGCTTTAAATACTCTTTTAATGCCCTCTAGTGGACCATGTAGGGTTAAATACAAACAAACCTGAAAATGCAAAGATCCCCCAGTTTAGGGCTTCTGTGTCCTTACCTCAGCCTTTCATGCCTGGTTGTACTTTTAGAGGCTCATTTGCTGTCCCATTAGAAGGGAAGGTAAGTTAAATCCCAAGCAGTGCTGTGTGTATTCCTGCAATAGCTAGACACAGTGAGATCAGTTTAAAGGTGGTCTTATGGCTTTTGATTCAGAACTGTCTTGATTTTGTGGCTTGTCATCAGACCTTAAATATATCACATGACTGATTTGAGTCTCATAGCAACACATTTCTCTTTGCATTCATTTAATTCAGCTCTAATCTAATCTGCAGTCAGCTAGTCAAGGCCATAAGTAACAGTAATGTTCTTGCTGTATTGTTTTTTTCTTATACTGTATAATAAATAGTTTGACAAATGTTGATATTTTGTAATTAAAAATAAATTAAATGTGGTAAGGTGAAGGTCCATCCCCAGTGAACATCTCGGTTAACAATCTCTATTATATACCTACAACCTGAAAGATGAGGATTTTGGTGTTTGAATAATGGCTGCAGTTACCAGGTGTATTTTTTTTCTCTGCATCTGAATTAAAGCAGGTTTCAAGTGGCAGGATTGGCAACCGTGAATAATTATTTAGCAAGTGTTAAGTGGCTGTCAGCCCACTTGCTCGGATCACAGAACTTCTTTTTGGTATGGTATGGTCTTTGGTCAAGCATTTAGTACACAAATAGCAAGGATTATTGCAAGTCAGGATGGAAGCACATTTCAGCTTCCATCAATTGGCAGCATTCATACACAGAAAGCTATGCTTGGCTCATGTTGATGTTGTTAGCACCTGTGAAAGTGCACATTACCTTATAAAACAAAATAACAATCATAGCAGTATTGGAAATAGTGCTGGCCTTTTCATTATAGTAATGCTCCCAACTGCCATAATGACATCAATGGTGTTATATTTGAAGCATGCAAAGAATGACTGAATCCCCAGAACATACTGAGATTTTTGGGAAGCTCATGAATACAGATTTCAGGCAGTTTTCATTTTTTTTTCTGGAGTCCAGTGTTTGCATAGAGGGTCCCAGGATTCTGGTGCTAATAAACTAGTGAACACTAGTTTCAACTTAAAGTTATCTTGAATAATCCGTATTCATACTACTCATTCCATGCACCAAGAAATATTAAATGTATCACATGACTGATTTGAGTTTCATAGCAAACTGACAAATGGGTGCAATTAGAGAGGCACACCCACACATACACAATGGACCAGATTTTTGAAAGTACAGTACATACTGTGCTAAATTATGCACGCTCTTTGCCTGTACCTAAACTTACATGAGAGCATTTGCAATATTCATATGGAAATCGTCATTTCTATGCATATAGAGCTGTTTGAGCACAGTAATTTTGTGTTTATGTGTCACATCATTTAGAAGTTTAGTCTAAGACTGAGAGCTTGAGAGCTGCATTTTGATTTTAGCTTTGCCTTCACCATAACCACCTTGTGCCAATTATCTACCCTCCCTGTGCCTCACAGATAAACTGCCCAGGCACTGCCCTAATGCTTTGATACTCCCTGTACCCTGAGGCTTAATTCATTGTTTGCAAAACACCACAAGTACTCAGCTGGATGATGCTGTAAGAAGTGCAAGTTGTATTTGTTTTTATTTGATGCGTCTTGTCTGTCATAACACCATTTGTCTGCATGTAACAGTGTTCAAAGCCAGGTTATGTACTAATCATAGTAAGTCAGCATTAAGGTCTTCACTAACTTCAGTAGCTTGATTTCTTTTAAATTAACATTACTTACTGATAATATTAGAATTTTATGTATGTTTCAGAGCCTTGAAGTTCAGGATTGAGAGGGTGTTGTGCTAAGCTTATAGCATGCATGTTAGTAAAACATAACTGCATCTAATACATGAAATACTTCTCGTGAGCTTTGCAGTACAAACAGCTACAGGGCTTGTTTGTTTTTTAGGTTAAACTTGAAGATTCCTGTGTGTGTTTTGTCCCTCTCTACCGAAATAATCCTACTTGCAGAATGTTGCTGTTAACTGATCCGAAGGATAAAGAGACAGGTTAGAATTGGTCAAAATATTTTGAAATTTGAGTAGTTGCACTTTCTTTGCTTTTAAGATGGTCTGCTTGTTTATATATTTTGGGTTTTGTTTTGAATATGAACTGGATTCAGTTTACCTGTCAGGGATTTGTGTTGGTGGGCTGCTGATTAGAAAGGAGGATTGACAATCAGGGCTTTTAAATTCTACGCAAAGCCTGCTGGTAGCTGAAAAATCACCTTGGGTAAATGTGTTATTCTTTCTGAGTTTGTTCAATGGGGTAACATTTTTCTAATTCAGGATGATGTGAAATTAATGCATTATAGTTTGGATAGAATTCTGAAATCCTTAAACAAGGGCAAATATATATGTGAAATTGTATTAGGTTTTACTGATTCTTATTCATATTATTTTTACTTTATGATATCTTCTTCAGTCTTAGGTTTAATTGCCTCCTATTTCCAGTACTGGTGTGTGAGGGGTAAATTTGGAGTGAGACCATGCCCAGGAATTGAGTTAAATCCTTTTTATTTGGCAGTTCTCCCAAGATATTCTTTAAACCCTACCAGCTTTGCCTTGCCTACTGCTAGTAATGTTGGTGTTTTCCTAACACAGCCATGTGTCAGCCTGACAGGGATAAACTTCAATTGTGTTACAAGCAGTAGAAGTCAGTACGTGCTTACTGGTGTTTCTGTTTCATGAGTCACTGTTCAGAGTATCAACGGCTTATTAAGATTTGATCAATAATTGTATCTAAGTTTTATCTTCCTGCTATCAGGATCGCAGTATCTTCAGACAGCCTGATTTCTTCCTACTTACTCTCTTAGGCAAGTGTCTTTGACTATGGAATGTGAAAAAATGCAACTGTGTAAGTAACAACTCTTGATACCACTGTCATTAACGGAAACTTGACTCCAAGTTGCATAATACCAAAAGCCCAGGTTGCAACCCATCTAGATTAAATGAGGAGTGTTGAAGCTGTTGTGAAGTGATGGGCTATAGAATTTTTGGAACATTTATGGCAAAGACATGAACCTATGCATTGACCCACTGTGTCACTTAGGGAATACAGAACACAGGAAACCTCTTAAACTTTCAGCTTCCAAACGTGGCAGGAAACTAATGACATCTGTCATTAAAAACATACTTTTCTTTTTTGTTTTGAAAGGGTAAGCTATAAATTATGCCTGAAAGGCTTTAATAGTATTCTTAGTAATACAACAAAGGCAAGACAAAGAAGTTCAGTACTCCATGTTCATTTCAAGCTCCTTTTGCATACAATCTCAATTGGACGTTTGCTAATGGGTTGTAATTCATATAGCTGAAGGTAGGAGACCTTTCCAAGGTACAAGTGTAGTCAAAAGACTTTCTGGTATTGGTATAGACTACTGGTATATACTATTGGTATATAATTAATTTCCTGACATTAATTTATATATTCCATTAACATTTTTCTGAAGCGAGATAGGCAGTGGTGTGATAATGGAGAGAAGTGTCTACACTGGGGGCCAAACTTTGTTCTATGAGTGCAGTTGTGCATACCTACTGATTCACATTCAAAGGAACATAGTTGCAAACAGCATTAAGTTAGTTTAGGCTGCACAAGAGGAATGGGAATCTGTAACAACTACAATGCAAAAATAAAGAATTATTAAATAAATGCAGGTGAAACAGTGCATTTGGCACAAATACTCTGTTAAATGATCTAATAGTATTAGGAACAAGTAGTATTAATGAGATACATGTACACAAGGAAGAAATTATTTCCCACAGGAACAAGTCAAAACAAGTACACGTGGGAGCCTAAATTATATGATAGCTGTCTACATTAAAAGCTTAAACTTAGCAGAATAAACACCTTATTATATTATAAACAACAGACTGACTGACTACTGTGACCCCCTTGCAAAACTTTAGCTTGAGTCACCAGCCCATAGTCACAGAAACAGTCTCAGAGAGATCAGTAAGTCTAGTTAGTTAAGTAAAGCCTACATCATCTGGCTTTTAATATTTACTTTTAAAAGTATGATTTAAAGGATTTTACTGGAAGTTCTTTGTTTCTGGATTTTATATGGTATAAACATGTGGCCAGCCTTCCTACACACATCAAATTTGACTGATGTGATTTTTTCTTTATATGAGTTTTAATAAATTTTCATTAGTTCTCTAAAGTCTGCTGGGGTGTTTGTATATGTGATGCATACCTATACATATGGATATATACATTTGAAGTATTTTGTCCAAATATTTTTCCCACAGTTCAACAGATTTGGAATTGACTCTTAAGGCAGCAGACTGTGTTAAAGTGGCAAGTCTTTCTGGATTTGGTTACCTATGTGACCTTTTGTTCTGACTAGTGAACAGATCAAATTGTTTCAAAACCAATTCCTTCAGAGAAAAGCAGTACTTATTAACTCAGTCATTGTTAGTTAAAGACATGGGCAGAAAATTAAAACACTAAACAGGTTGCATGATTTTTTTTTTTCCCCTCCCTTGAGCTTTAAACTTTTCTTGTGAACTCAAGTTTCATCCAGATGGGAGAGGCAAACAGTCTTGCTGTAGTTGATCTCTTATCTTTCTCATGTGCTGTCCAGTGTGTCTGCATTTTAGTTTTACTTCACACCAGGAGTGCTCTTAGAAGCAAATTTCCTGGTTGTCCCCATGTACTGTGCTTCAGTTCATATCAAGGAGCAGTCTCAGAGTGCGTGGATTACTTTTGGCTGCAATGAAATTAGAGGATGCACTCCAGAAGCACACTGAAGTGCCCCAACCTCCAATGGGCTTTTTGTTTTCAGCACCAGGCTAGAATTTGTGAACATCAGGTTCTCTGCACCAAATGTTTTGCTCTCTGAATTCAGTTTTATTAGTGTTAGTCTTGCTCATACAAACATGGCCCACTGATTTTTCCTCTTGCAATTCATTTGGACATTGCTGAGGTCCAGTCGGGAAAGGCAGCCAAGGGTGTCCCAGGGTACACTGGGTAGAGGTGCGTTACTGAGAAGCAATTGGAAACAGAGTAGAAGATAGAGCTAGTAAGTGTGTAGGGCATGTTTAGTTGTGTACTTCTCAGGTCCTGGTGTGGATAGTGAAGCAGCAAGAAGTATTAGAATCCTCATTGCTTGGTTCTGCCAGAGCTCACATGATGCTCTGAGACTGTATCACATTGCTCCCAAGAGCCACAACCTTCCTCTGCTCTGGTGGCTCTGCTGACTGCTGACTGCCAAAACCCTGGCTAGAGCCTCTTCAATTTAGTTCTCTTCGCCAGCTCTATCCCTGACACCATCGGTTCCTTCAGCTTCGCTCCAACTTCTCCACCTTTGCTCCTGGTGGCTCCCCAACATCCCTCGCCTCCTAAAATGAACTCTGTACAAAGCCTTGACAATTGCTTGGGTTAACCACATACCTGGGCAGTACCTTAATCTGAGTAAGAAAGCTGTATGCCTTGTATGTCTTATGTTCATATGTGGTGGGATTTCCTCTTTCAGCTTCATCTGTGTTTACATCTATAAAGGTTAAGTATTGCATAGGTAAAATGATGTCTATAATACTTATGAAATAAATATCCACTGCAATATACTTATTTTCCCACAGTTCCCAAAGAAAATATTGTCCATCTAATCATTTATGTTTGAAATTCTAGTAATTTAGACTCTGGAAAAATACTGAATTTAGCAGCCTGTCTGCAAGTTTGCCTGTGAAGAGCTTTAAAGTTTGATGGCATTTAATTCTTGGACATAGGTTAAAGAGGGGTTGATTCCAACACAGATTTATATGTGATCATTGTGATCAGATGGGTTGTCCAGAAGTGATGCATAGCTTGTGGTCTGAAATGACCTGCATATTTCAAAGAGAAAATGGGTATGGTTGCTTTTCCATAGGACTTGGTCTTGGTTGGGAGCATTTTTAATTTATTTTTGATGGGCTGAGTGTTCTGTTCTGTTAGCATATCTGTACAGATATTTTTATGAGAATGTAAATTGTGTTGTAAGGGCTTACAAAGCATAGCATGGGTGATTAACATCTTTATAACACTAAATAAACATACCTTATTGTAGCATTTTCTATATGCTGTATATAATAATTTACAATAACTGTTACGTGCCATGGAACATTTATCACAAGACATTTGCAACAAATCACTGAGTAAAACTCGAGTTGTAGAAGAAAATGTAATTGGTTGCGGGAAAAATATCTATCTTAGATACTTGAATGGCTGCTGTTACTGCAGCATCTGCATGCCTCCCAAGCTTTGATGTATTTATTTCAATAAGGCTCTTAGGAGAGAGAGAGAAATGCTTTTATTCCATTGTAAAAACAGGGAATTGGGGGACACAGCTATTCAGGCTGTGTCAATGTTACAGAATGCAGTTTAATGTAGTTTCTCTGAGCTTGCTCTCTTATCAGAGCTGACCTAGGCTTGGTTATGTGGAACTACTTGTTGGGGTAATTTACTATTCTCCTTCCAAGATGGAAATCTGGCAAAAGCAGCCTCTGTAAGTGTGTCATCAATCTGAAATACTGCCAAAATTAAGGTAAAGGTGACTTTAGATAAAGTAAAGCACTGGTACATTTTATATTTATTAAACAAACTCAAATTACATCTCTCGTATAGCATTGTCTTTAATTTAGTTTGTGACTGAAGGATGTGTTTCAGCAATTCAGATAAAGGCTGGGGAAAAAGCAGTACCAAGCTGGATGTTGCTTTAATTTTTCTGCTTTACTCTGTGTGTAGAGTCCTGATGTGCACATTTCATTGAAATAGCTGCACACCAGTGTGGGAACATTTGGCCAGCATAGCCTAGAAAGTAAAAATATAATCCAGACCTGGGTTGGGAAGGGATCCATGTTTGCCTAGCAAAAGGAGACATTTCATAATCACAGTTGCATTATGCTTACTGCCTAATTCAACTCAGTGTTTTTCAGTACTATATTCTGAATACCTGTAATGGTATGGAATCGTGTGCTTCACAGGCTCTCAGCTTCTTGCAACTCTCTGAATATGTCTGTCTGACTGCAAGTGATCAAAGTACTGAGGTTTAGCCAGCTGGTGCTTACAGGGCAAGCCACCCAGCTGAGCATGTATATACTCTATTAACTGTGGACTTAAATATATTGGTCTTAATCCGTTTCACCTAGTCTTACAATTGCAAGACCAAGCACATCAATTCTTGCAATTGCGAGATCTTTGTAATCATACACATCATGATTCAAAGGGTTCAGGTGATGTGTGTAGCTTAATGTTGGCAATAACTTGATCTTTTATGATCAGGTGAACATAACTGAATGTCTTGGAAAGAACAACAAGACTGGGAAAGGAGAGTGAAGGAACATGTGGTCTCAGAAAACATGTTTGCATTTGAAATAGTGTTCCTCAAAGTTGATTATAAAATGAAAATGAGAATATGGGGAAGCATGGATGGATTTAACTGTGGACCAGATGTTGACTTGAAAAATGATAACAAAAAGCAAAGTACATATGTTTGCATGAAATCTGGAGGAATGTTTTTCCTTCAAGGAAGGCATCCATATAGATAAGGTTGCTCAAGTAATGTGATGTGACAGTTGCTATGTCAACTAGTGTTCCCTGCCACACATTTAAATTATTGAATAGCACAGTAAATATTCTATAAAAGTAGCTCCTTAAAACATGGTTATGCATCTTCCTGTTTTCCTCAAAGCTTTTTAAAACTTCTGACCTTTACTATGTGTGTTGTATATGTCTGAACTATGTGCCAAACCTCTGTGCAGCTCCCATTAAAGTCAGCATTTGGCCCATTATATCCCCTTTGTCTGACTCAGCTCCCTTTGTAGCTGCATGTTTCATGGATATGTAATGGAGCAGTGGCTGCCTGCATTTGAAAGCAGAGTGAAGGGATTGAGGGAACAGATTGAATCCATCACAGAAAGAGTATGAAACTCCCATGCAAGTAAGTGCATAATATTTAATGAATTGAATCTGGTGCTATAAACAGGCATCTGCCCTTGCGTGCAATACTTCATTTTTAACCCAGTACACAAAGTGTAACGCTTTTTGGCAAATGCTTTAATAATTTATTTGAAATATAAGTTAGCTAAGCGGAATCTCCAGCCTTAAAGCCGGTGGGAGCTGGTAGAGGCTGAAGCAAAAAGGGAAAACTGACCTGTGCGCATCAGTGACATTTGTATAACCTGAGGCTAAAACAGGTAAATGATGAGTCCTGTTAAAGCCATTTCATGTCCTTGTGTGTGAATTTGTCTCTAACTCATAGACGGCTTTTAACTTCCTTATGTCCCTAGTTGGGTAGCTTAGAAAACCAGTAGACGGTGTACTCTCTTAGGGCTCAAGAGATGTGAACTCCATGCTGTTCTTAGCAACATACTTCCTATATTGTGTTTTATCTTTTGTCTAAAAATGGGGGTGCTAACTGCCCTATTTGAAGATAGTAAAGATATTGGTGTTCTTGAGCAATCCTGAAATTGTGGCCATGTACTTTCTTTAGGTAGATGTCACCGCTGTATGGTTAATAAAAAATGTTTTTGCTGAAATATTTGCTGCTTGATATGTTGGGGGTCATAAATGATCAGATTTCTGTGTTCATTCTGAAACCTAATCTAAACCCCTAAAATCTATTCTCT
This sequence comes from Haliaeetus leucocephalus, assembly GCF_000737465.1. Taxonomy (NCBI): domain Eukaryota; kingdom Metazoa; phylum Chordata; class Aves; order Accipitriformes; family Accipitridae; genus Haliaeetus; species Haliaeetus leucocephalus. The sequence continues at coordinate 19,356,071 of NW_010972775.1, read as the reverse complement.
ATCCTTTGAAATGACCCCGTGTTAAAGCTTTTCTTTCTGAACAGGGCTTTGGAGCAATTTCAGTGTCACTGTTGCTGCTTCAGTCTTTCTCTTATAAATCTAATGGCAGGCAATGAATTCTGTAGATGAACATGTAAGTGTAGGGTTTAAATACTTGTTTCTGCATATGTCAAAGATTCAGGAAGGATGGGAAGAAGTAGGGTGCAAGTTTTGCATAACACCTACACAAGGACTTGACTTACATGTAGGTTGGTCATACACTTTGCCCTGAAGCAAAAGTCTATCTTACTTATGTGTGCATATGTCTGTCCTTTGTTGATAGAAACCTCTCTGCATGCATTTGAACTTCTGTGAATAAATGTCCATGTGGAGATTTAGGAGTCTGTATGCTAAAAGTATAGATATATAGAAATTCAGTCACATAGGTATCTGAAAAGCTATTTGATAAAGTGGATATGAAAACTTTTGTGTTTGACTTGCGTGGGTGCAAATACGGGCATGTAAGCATGTGGAGAGGGGAAAGTCTGCAAGAAACTTCAAAAATGTAACCTTTAGCTAGGTAGTGCTCTCTGTCCCAAATGCCACTCAAACTTACTATGCTACTGAACAGATATTATGCAGGAAGTGCTTTGTTCATATGGCTCACAGGTTGTCACACCAAAGTCACATCAATTCCTGAGAAAAATTATCTTCACTTGATGCCTCATGTGGTACTGAAAATTGGATATCAAGGGACACAGAGGTGAAATTGGAATACAATTGTTGTTCTGCTGTCTCACAGCAGATCAAACTGGAATCAGCTGGAGGGAGAAGTAGATCTGAGACTGTTTGTGGAAAGGTTCAGAACCAACTTTGTATTTATTTGCAGGTAATGTGTTCCCCTGTCTTTTTCTTTTTGTAGTTTTGGCAGTTTATTTGAACCAGTGTTGGTGGCCTGTTGAAGATGTATTAAAGACGGCTGATCCTTCCAGAGATGGGCTAATTTCAGTAAGGATGCTATTTTAAACAGTTGCCTTTACCCTGGAACTTCCTGGCTAGAACAATCATATGTAATTGTCTCTGGTCTCCTATAGTTCATGCTTTATAACCTGGGGGATCTGGGCTATGTGGTTCACCAAGTACTTCACATGTCTCCCATTCACAGTGACATGCACATTAATCCTCTGTAAACAGTTTTCTGCATGCATTTTATGATTAATTTGTGGGATTTATTTTGTTTTGTTTTTAGTTTACCCTCACTGCCTACTAAAGGAATAATCAGATAAACCAAATTACTACATTAGCAATAACTCTTCATGTTAGTGTTGCTTGACTGACTGATGGGAGGTGTTACTACCCTTTAGAACAACGCCTTATCTAGCTCATTATGAATTTTTTTGCCTTGGGTAATGTTTACATTGTGTTCATTTTATGAAATGGTTGTTATTTAATAGTTTCTATATCTGTAATTCTTTTTCCCAATAAATAATCTTAGGATACAACTACTTTTTCGTAATTTGAGAGATTTGGGTAGCCTGTAGTGTGTTTTCAACTAAGAAATCCGATGCCTACTGCATATGAGATTTGTGTTGCCATGAGGTTGTTAAGTCAGTTCTGTTTCCTATCCAACCCTCTGTGTCCAGCTTTGGTCCTTAATGGTTCTGTTCCTTTATCATCTTTCCCTAATATCTGCCGTACATAGAGTTTAATTATTCACTGAATTAAGTAGGCTTTTTGTGGGTGACTGAACTGGAGGGAATTTGAGATACAAATCCTTGCAAGATAGAACTTGGGGAAGAAACACAGGCCTTCGGGCTTTCAAGCATCTGCTGTATCAACAGAGAATGAAAAAATACATGAAAATAGAAAACTTGCCCCTTCTAGCTCATTGCTAAGAGGTAAGTTGTCATTATTTATGGAAATTCTCATTTTCTTTTTCAGCATTCATATAAAGCTTGTTGGCACCACTTTTTACCTTGATGACCAATATGATCTTGTTCCTTTATATTCCTCCATCTCCCTGTCCTGTTGGTTGTCTAGTAAGAAGCACAGCATAAAAACTAACTGTTCATGTTACACCTAGATTATAAGCTGTTTGGGACAGACTGTATTTATTCTGTTTTGTATAGTGCCTACCTCAGTAAGGTCCTGACCCACTAAAGTTTTTTGATGCTGTGGCAAGACAGGTGATAGGGGAGAGGTGACCAGGATAACACAGTGAATCCTGTCTTTATTTCACTTTTGGGTAGGATTAGATTGCCTTGATCCTGTTTCCAAATCTGTGACTAGTTTGCTGTGACTACAATCAAGATACTTCTTTTCCTGCTGCTTTAGAATTCCTCTCTGTGACAACAGGAGATACGTCAAGCTTCATAAATTGTTACTAAATTATTCTATGCCCTCTGGATAGAGGGTGGAACACTGGGAAAAACTGTTTTTGTTATTCTATCTGAATCAATTCATGAAGTATTTTCCCAAAATTAAGTGTACATGTTTCCTGACCTCCTCCATCCCAGCCCCTTTTAATTTGGAAGCCTTTTATGAAACACAAAATACTATTCTCTGCTTCATTTTTCTTTGGTCTGTTTTTGTTTGTTCTCTAAGGTCCAGACATTTCGAGAAAGGATTGTCCTCTTTGTTCTGAACTACATTATTTTCGGAATGCTGGAAGGGAGTTCAGCTAATGATGCATTCTTTCTACCTCACTCTGCCACCGAGTGTGCCAAGATACTCTGGAGAAATGGCGAGGCTGTTGCCTTTTACTCGGTCAAGATGAAAGGTAAGGTCATTTTAGAGACACATTTCCATTGGTTCCTAAGAGTTAGAAATGTAATCCTTTTGTTTATCTTTCAGTATAAATAATCCTGGCTCTAATTTACATTTTTATATCAAATCTCTCTCAGAATGAATCTGGGGAACAAACCTTCCCAGAATTTGGAAGCCATCCATATTACTTTCATTTAACACAATGGTTCCAAACTCTATTCTCAGTTGCACTGAGTGATCTGAGGTACTGGCTTATCCCAATAAAATATATTTTAATGCAGCCAAGTAGAAGGTCGTACATCTAGGAACAAAGAATGCAGGGCCTACCCACAGAATGGAGGACTGCGTCCTGGAAAGAATGATACCTGAAAAAAGGAGTACAGTTCACAGTGGAAAACCAGTGTATCAGGAATGGCTGGTGGCAAGAAGTGGCAATATCCTTGGATGTGTAAGAAGCAGTGGCTGGGTTGTGTAGAGGAAGGTGTGTGCACTTGATCAGTCCTGGAATGCTTTGTCCAGTTGTGGTACTCTCTGTTTAAAGGATGGTTATTGATTTAATCATTAATTGATTAACTAGTATAGAAAAGAAACAAGATGTATTTGATTCTTTAGGGATACTTCCACCAGTATAAGCTTTAGCAAAGGTCTTTTATTAAATAGTGAGTTTGTATTAATGCAGGTACATTGCTATTAACCAGTCTAGAGTGGAAAAGGCTTCATTAGAATAACTCTAGGTATGCAGTTGAGTATGTACCCCCATGTAGGAACTGGTTACCAGTCTGCGCTTAAGATTCATGGGTGTCATCTTGATACCAGCAGCTTAAATGTAGAGAAGTTGGTATCTTTGGAGGTAGATTATTGTTCAAGTCAGCAACCGGTAGCCATCTGTCCAAAAGGGGAGAATAAGAAAGAGCTTGAGAGCTGTACAGGTATGGATTGCTTAGGATTCCAGAGGATAGTCTGAAGGTGCCTTTTCTGATAGACTCTCAAAGGCCAGCAACAATAAGAGGTGTTCTGCTCTTCTGCTGCCTTGGGATATGCAAAATCCTTATTCACGCCAAGGTGTAGCTTGTACACCACTGTGCTGGTACAGTGCTACTGTACTATAATTGATGAATCAAGTCTCAGTCTATAATAAAAGAATCTTGTAAATATCTGTGAATATGCTGGTGAACTGGTTTGTAATCAGCAAACACTTCAATTGCCATAGTACATTTTCCTTTAAGTCCATAAATATTTCTGAGCAAAGCTTTTGGAAAGAAACACTTGTATGGGCTGTAATGATTCATGCTTCAGTAAAATAAATTTGCACAGTAGTCTGTTATGGGTGGAGTATTAGCCAAGTTGAAACTGTTTCTGAGTAAGTTGAGAGTCACAGTTTGGTTTTAAACCAGGTCCACATAAAATACAAATTCTTCAAGTCCAGCTTTGTCAGCATCTGTCTCTTGTTGCCAGCGGTTTTTTTCTCTGGGCAGCTATATTTGTTAGTTTTTGGCCTGTGTCACAAATTACTGCAATCTTTTGCCAAAGTCTTTTCGGGAAGCTTGAAACAGATTGTTTTTGCCCCTTTTTGCTATTTGCTGTATGCATTTAGAAAATAATTCCTCTTTCTGAAGTTCTGTGATTTCAATTTCATACCAGCCATGCTCTGGCTGATCCTATTCTCTCTACTTTCTAGGAGAGCCATGGATTTATTAGGCCCCAAACAGGCTAAGATAAATATCTTCTCTTAGAAGTTGTATTTCACATGGTTGTTTTAGATATTTTTTTTAACTTTTCTTTTTTTTTTTATCATAATGCAAGTTCTTTTTCCTTTTACTGTCCTGGTCAGAACATTTAGTAGGGGCAACTTAAGCACAGGACTTTACATTGTGCTGGACCTCTCTTACAGCTTCTGGTCCTAGGAAGAAATTATTTTCCTCTGTGCCCACCATGTGATTCAGATTCCCTTTATTTCCATGCTCTGCAATTACCTGGCCATTCTTTATAGTTTTGTTTTCTTCATTAGGTAATTGAGACTCTGATGCTGATGTTGTATTCAACTGTATTTCTCATCTGTGAATTTTCCATTATCTACAGTACGACAAAAACCATGCTTCAGTGGAGCCAAATAAGCCAGAACAGATCTGTGGAGCATGGCTATTTCAAACATAAGTCATCTGGGTGAATCATGGAAACGGTGACCAAGGAGGAGAGAGTCTGTTCTATCTTTGCTACAGATTTAGTGTGCCGTTATGCAAACTAAATTTTCAATGGACTTCAGTGATTCTAATTAACTATCTTGGCAATGTTGTAAAGTCATTTCCATTTGCCAGTTCCTAGGTGGCCTGTACAAAGTGAACTTGGTAATTTTGGTCCAGTTCCACACATCCATCCATCTTATGAACATCCTTAACTGGATCTCTTTTGATAGTCTAGCTAAAGAGGGGCAGATGGTCTTGAGCACCCACCTTGCTCAGAGACGTAGTAACTGCAAGACAAGGTTTTGAGACAATTTGGCAACTACTGACACTGGCCATCCTGCACCTGTTGTGTAGATAAACAGAAGACTCATTCTTCAAGGCTATCACTTTTCATGAGCATTAGACACCTTAATTAAAACAAAATTTATTCATGACTACACAGATCATCAACCTAGCCTCTCTGGTATGTGCCTATTCCTGTCCAATGACAGGCATGCAGCATTTACCACTGGGTATACTAAAGATTGATGAGACGTACTAAGCCACTAATGAGGCTGATAAGACACTTTGTCACGTGCCAAGATAAATGTCTCCAATTTTATCTATGTCAGCGGCTTCCGTATTAGACAGCTGAGGAGTTAGACCTCACTGAATATAGCTACTTAAAGGTACAACACGAAATGACAGTTCCCTGTCCCTGTACCTTTCGTTGCAGACAGCAACCTGAATATGAAATATTTTGCAGAAAGCCTTCATATAGATACTTGGTTTTGAGATATGTTTTATGTTCTTTTAAGTATTTCTATCAGATTTTTTTCTTAGCATGTTCTAAATTTGTGTGAAAACCTCAAAAAGAATGTTTTGTGTAGTGATGCAGGATTAATGATCATGGTTACTGACACTATTTTTTGTGCAGTGAGACCTTGTAATTCCCTGAAAGTTTTTCTTTTTTATTTACTGAGGACTAGTAATTACTGAAAATGGACTTTTACCACCTTCACATAAATGTCAGGAGAATGTAGAAAATTCATAGTGCAAATAAATCAGTAAGGAAGTTGGAGGATGCTATGAGCCAGGAGTGTCTTAGTCCCTTTAAGAATAAAAGAGAACAAACCTCATTTTTTATATACAGCTTTTTTTTTTTTTCCCCTACTGTTAATGTATTACTGTTACTATAACACACAGGAGCAGCCCAGTTGCAGACCAAGCTGTCTGCGGTACAAAAAGCAAAGGAGTCAGATTGTAAAAGCTTGTCCCTTCCCCAGTTCGTTGTGTCCCTTTTGTCAGATCTTAGTAGTAGAAGTGTGGAGAAAGATGGTGTTCTCTGTGATGTGAGTCAAACCAGCCTTAACAAAATTGGGTCCTCTGAGAAGGCTGTAAAACATGCAGTTGATCCAGGAGTAAATGCATTGTTGGCTTCTCATTCATTCTTTAGAGATGCTCCATAAATCACAGTTTGGGAACACCTGACTGCAAGAACTCTAAGCTGATATAAAGTAGGCAGCAAAGCAACTGTGGCCCAGTTTCTGCTTTTTGCTACCCCAGAGCCTTAGACAGTGGTCTTTGGAAGTGGCTACCCAAGCTAAAATCCATTTCACGCCCCTCTTCATATCAGCCTTCGCAAATTTCTTTTAATACTTTGGTGGTCCAGGTGGTATTCTCTAGAAATAAATTCCTGCAAGATAATAGGATTTTATTTTTCACTGATTACATACATTTATTTTAGAAAAAAAAAAATTAAATCAGAATTGAAGTTAACCTGACAGACAATAAGCTGAAATCTTGTTGGATAATTGCTTTTGTCTCCCTCTGTTTTCTAGCAATAATATTTTTAATGTGCATATCTGAGGCAGACTGAAGGTTCTGGCTGTAATAAAAATTAAATGACTACATACCAGTCAAGACATGAATTCATTTAATTTTATTGAAGCCAGAACCTTTGTTCCTCTTCTCACATACAAACTCACACAATGGGTTGACCTTGGGTTCTATTCAGCAGAAATATTCCCCACCCTTTACACAAGTACTCAGCCTGCTTAAGGCCTGTCCAAACATGTGAGTGCCAAGCCAACTTGTTCAGCAGGGAAATAGTCAGTATGCACAACCTTGTTTTGTTTGGGTCTGTTGGATGTGGGGACTGGATTGTTTTTTTTTCTGGTTTGTGGCTCTTTGGGAATGCTAATGGGTGTCTGCTTTCCTGCCCTTGTAATATCTGTTTACCATTTTGCTGGCTCATAAGTTGGTCATTTGGCACTCGTGACCTAACCAAACAGATCAAAGGCTTTCAAAGGGCAGACTGTACGAATACTTCCATCTCCATCGCCAATGCCCTTATTTTCCCTGTCTCCTCCCTCACCTCAAAACTTAGTCTCTTTGTGTGTTTCAACAATGAAACAAACCTCTGAACCAAATGTGTGAGACCCTAGTGGTCACCTCTGGGCCACCATTAGCTTATGGTAACCTCTTTGCTGTTGGATGGGAACTAGAGACAAAGTGGCCTTTGTTCCAAAGGTTGGTTTGTTTGTTTATTTTATTTCAAATGGCTGTGGGCTATGACTTCTAATATGTTTCCCAGGGACAAGGTGAAGAATGGCTTCTTGGTTTCTTTATTTACAGTGCCTTAAACATTACAAGTTTTTGTTGTCTTCTCAACACAAAATTAGGAGCACAGACATAAATCACTTGGCTCCTGGGATTGCTGCACTGCAGTCTCATCAGGATTTATAGGAAACAGACTATATGAGGTAGTAATAAACTTATAAGGACCCTTGCAACATGAAGGAATTCTTAAAGCTATTGATTTCATAAGGAAAAGTTTGTCCCTTTCTTAGAACGTATGGTGCAACACTGCTGGAATCCAACATCTCTGTTGGGCTGGCAGCTAACAATGGGACTGGGGATATACTCAATTTTTTGGCTCATGAAAAAAGGGTAACTACCCATCATGTGTTACAAATATTGAAAGGTTATAAACACCACCACAAACCATCCTTTTCCAACAATGTGCTTGAACACGTGTTTGAAGTTAAACATGCACTTTGATTAAGCAGGGGCGGACCAAGCCTGGATATGAATTGATTGGTTATGTAGTTACATACTCTTGTTGTATGGCTGAGTATGTGTGATGTGGATTCTTGCTAAATGAAGAGCTACAGCCTTGACAAATCAGGGTCTAGAATTAAATATAGTCATGTATGCTTTGCTGAATTGTCATCCTAGAAAAGAGAGTAATCAAAGTCAGGCCTGGCAACTATCAGCAAAAGGTACTAGACACCAACTCAAGGGACCGAAGCAGACCTCAGTTTAAGATAGCTATGGGGTTGTGATAAAGAAAAAAATGGTTCTATTAAGTAAAAGTCTTATACTGGAATTTAGGAACAGCCATTCAATAGGAGATCTGTGAAACTGTGAAATAGGTCTTAAGTGAAGCAATGAAAGTTTCATGTGTCAAGACACTGAAAACTAGACTGAGTGGTACACTAGTAAGTGGTAAGAAAGAAAACCGAGAAGGTCTTGATGAGATTTAAGCAACAAAGTAAGAAAATTTTATCTTTTTCTGTTATAAAGGCCTGGATATCCATTTCTATTTAAATTGCCATGTACCGGGATCGAAGCAGCATAAAATCTTTATAAATATTTTCTAACAATGAAAATAAATCAGCGAGATGTTTATATGGTGACCTTATCCTATATGTAGGTAGTTGGTGAACTGATGTTGGTCATTCATTTCAGGGTTGAATGCTTATGCTAAGTAGTTTGAGGTTCTGTCTTTATGGTATTGTGCACTGAATGGAAGTTGTACAGTGAATTGCTAATGTACCTCCTGCAATAGGACCCTAAGTTGTTTAGGGTGACATTAAAATTTTGGACCCTGAATGTCTGTTCTTAATCAACTTTCTCTTGACTCCAGTTTGAGTTTACCATACATGATTGCAAAATAAAACCCTTGGTTCTATTTTTTTTTTGACAGTTTTCACTGAGGACTGAGTTTTAATAGTTTGGAGGCTTATACTTGAGTCTGTATTTTGTCCACATGTAAAGCATTATGTCATGTCCCCGTGATTTCAAGTGACTGACTTCGTGTGTTTATTAGCAAGGACTGTCCTTGAGTGAAAACCCTAGTTTAACACTGATAGTAGCAGTTCAAGCGATGGACTAGAAGAAGGTACATGTGTGATAAATTACCACTCAGTAGAAATTGAGTGACTTACAAAGGAGCACTTACAGTATTTTCTTAAAATGCTCCACTCAGTTGTTTATGGCTTTATACCCAAGTGCCTTAATTAGTGTCTATACTCATCAAGTGATGGACTTCCTTTCCTCTGGCCCAGAGTCACTGTGAGCATGAGCAGTTAGGGATCTGTTTCCAGTTTCAGGTGGAGCAACCCCAACACTTCTTGTGTGGTTCTCTTACCAACAAAGGGTTGAAGATGACTGCTGAGTATGTGTTGACAGATAACTGAACGAAATATTCTTTTGTAAAGTTGTCTGTGGAATTTACTGAACTAGAAGATCAAAGACTGAATATGGAGTAAGAGGGTTGTATAACTTTCTGACCAGTAAAAGTCAGAAAGGAGGTGTAAATGATGGGGCCAGTCAAGTTTCATACTTAGGAGTATTATCACACCATTTGGGAATGCACAACAGCAATGTATGCAGAGGCCAAGAGAGCCTCTCTTCTCTCCCTGCAGACATTATGAAATTGTTAGCTTCAACAGTATTGGGAGTTTTCTCTGGAAGCCTTCTTCACTGTCCAGCTGCATCAGGCAATATGGACCTTCTGAGTATTTAGATCATGCTGCATTGTGTGGTTCAGTGTATTTCATGAAAAGAATTTGTGGGGTGATTTACCAGAATAGCCAAAAGCTAAAGGAATATACTGAGATTACATTCAGAATAATGATGCCTTTTCGGGTATAGCCCAGTTATATCTTTTCAGTGAACTTTCCTACATACATTGCCTGTGTACCTAGATGGTCTGATTATGAAGAATTGGAGTCTGGAAAATACTGTGGTGAGATCTGTAAACCACATGTTAAGCAGGTTCTCTCAGTTTGATGGCACAAATCTTCCTCCTGGAAAGTGTTTTACTGTCTATGCAAATGCACTTCAGTTGGGGTCATCCTCATAGCCCATGGAAAGGTATCAGGGCAGTATTTGTGGCTAGAATCACACAGCAGTTAGTGCAGCAATACTGGTTTTGTTTTCAAATTAATGTATTTTTTTACTGTCTGCTTTCAGGGAGCCTATGTGATGGTACAACCAGTCAATGTTACTTGCTGCCGGTTTTGGATACTATATTCGTCCGGAGAAAGTACAGAAGAGATGGCCTAGGGATGAAAATGCTGCATGATTTCTGTCAGTCTTTCATGGCTGAGGATGCCTTGGGGATCAGCTGCCCTATTTCTGCTGCCATGTATCAAGGTAAGTCGTTTGATGTGGAAATGTTAGGTAAGGGTTATGTATAATGTATAAATTTCAATATGGTCTTGGTAGGTTTTTCTTAACTATATAAGAGTTCAGTGCGCTTGTCTGAACTGAACTGTTGTTAGCGTGCAAATGGTTACTTTTCTTGAGACATCTGGAATTTCCTGTAGCGAGGTAGGCCAATATTTATCTAAGACAATGAGAAGCATAGAACTCATGCTGCCTGTTTGACATTTTGCATTCTTATCTCACTCTCTCTTAGAAATAGAACTGTGTCCTTGTCCTAGACAGTGACTTACCCATTTTATTTCACACCACAGGGAAAATAATTGTAAGATGTTGTCAAGCCTACACTATGCACATAATGCTCTTGTAGATACTGCATTTGTAAGAAATTAGATTTAATAAGCCATATACCTAGGCTCTGCTCATTCATCCAGTTACGTCACTTTGTGTTTCATATTGACTGTCTTTGAACATTTGTCACTTTTAGAAGATCACTAAGTAGTTATACGTCTTCTCTGTGTTCAGGTTGAAGTTCTGGTTTTGCTAGTAAAATTTGCAGAAAATATCTGTGCTCACATTATTTATAAAACTGTTTTCTTTAGAAAAGCATTTTTTCCTAAAGTTGCCCTCTGTATGGTATACAGTCTTTCCCATCATTTTTTGGGAGATGTTTCTATTCACTTATGACTTTACAGCCATTTCCTAATAAGTGTCAACAAAATTTTGACTGTATCTGTTCTTTCTCTTGGTCAATATGTGCCATTGAATGTATGCAAATATACCCCAATGTATACAAATGTACCCCATGAGTTTCTGAGGTACTACTACTTCTAAATTCAGGAAGGAAATAGTATTGGCAACATTCTTTCTCTGCTCCCAGTAATATCCATTTTTCCTATGGCAAGCATCAATGGGTTAGACATTATGGATCATAAAACTGCATTGTTTATGTGTTAATGCTAGTGATATATTGCAAGACTATGCTTTCATCTCGATTAAGTTTAGAGCTAATAGTGAATAAATTTGACTTGTATCATGTTCTAATTAGGTTTTCTGGGTCCTACTTTTATAAAAATACTACTGGTGTACATTTAAATTTTGAGTATATTGAAGTCACTGCCTGTTTTTAATTTTATTGGAACCACAATCTCATACTCTGACAAAAGAATGCAACCCTTTACTCTAAATCGCTGTACTAAATGTGCACAGTTTTCACTAGGATGTTATTTAATGTGCTATAGAGACCTAAAAGCAAGTAAAAAGCCATTTAGCAGATATCTCTATTTTGGCATATGTGTTATTTTCAGTAGCATTTATTGAAATGTTTAATTTAGTTTGGATATCCTTCAATAAAATTAATGACATCGATCTGCTCATTACTGTAAGGCAAATGTTTACATACCAGAATTCGGGTTTTTGTTTTGACATCCCATTGATAAACTCAACTGAATGTTGAAGATAAATTACCCATTCTGTAGTATCATGAGCTACAATGGACAGAGGAGAGCATGAAAATAATTTTGTTGTCTACAGATTGCTGTCTTAGTACAGCTGATGGAACTGATAGAATGGTGGTTAAGGAAAGTTTAAAAATACCCTTTAAATTTGTGGAACCGTTTGTCCTACAACATATGCCTCCTCTACAGATTTCAGTTTGGTAACATACGCAAACCTAAATATGATTGTTTATCCAAATTATATTAATGTTCAGTATGTATTGACAATGATGGGAATCTGTGGAATATGGTTTCTAAAGGCGACCATACATCTAACACAGGTACCCCTGTTACTCCTCTGTTAGTTCTTCCTATTTCCTGTTTTCCACACCCAAAGAAGTAAATGAACTCCAGCAACAGAGTATAGGGTAGCAGTAGTAAAATGGAGGGTGGTATTGGCCTAAGAACAAACTGATAGAAAGGTTTTGTTTATAAATAGAAATTAGAGTAGCATTCTTAATGGTTAAAGCTGGAAGATACTGAAACACCTTTAATTTCAGAGTAGTGAGGGTGAAAAAACCCTTACTGCTGTTAGTGTAAAACCTGCTAAGTGTCTGGAGATAGTTCTGTGATGCAGTGCCAGAAGAAGGTGGCTCAGTAAGTCATTTGAAGTCCTGTGTTTCTGTGCTCACAAGGAAGTAATCTAGACTGAAGCAGATGGACAGGATTCACTTGTGACTGTTCAGGTCATTCCACACAGACTTTTCCTAAAACCCCCAGCTAAAAGAAAAAAAGGAAGATGAGAAGACACAAGAAAATATTTCCAAAGGAACTAATGAAAGTAGGTCTGAGAGAATGTCGGGGATAGAATACACTCGCTCTTCCACTGCACTTTTCACTCATTCATGCTTTTACCCCTTGGTTTCTCCTACTCAGTTTGCCAGAAATTCTTGCAGACTTATCCCGAGGAGCAGAAGCGACTGTGGGAGGTGGAAGCACCAGGAGATTGGAGCCAGCGAGTGAATATCTGGTTGAAAATTCAGATGGAGTCATCCCCTTCAGGAAGTGAGTTAAAATAAACAGTGTGAACTTGGCCATGTTAGTTATATAAAGATAAGAAATAAAATCAAGGGTTAGGTTGTGATAACAGATAGGTGGTTTCTCTGTTGTTTGCAAATGCAGAAACTACTGAGTGTGCAGTCCTGTTCACTGGTCTTTTCCCAGTAAACAGGACAATTCTTAGAAATTTTGAGGTAATGAAATTGAACTACAGAGCATCTGAGAGAGAGCGAACAAAGCACGGTCTTGGCATAAAGTGGCTGTAACTCCCATTGCAGTGCACTTACAGCAGGGTAGAAGTTAGCCCAAAAAATTCCTGTCGCACAACGCGATGTCTGGGTTATAGAGAGGGGGTTTCTCTTTGAAATTATTACGAAGAAGAAATTTGAATTGCCAATGGGCAATGTGTTTAATTACCTTCAAATTGCTGCCAATACCATTCTTGGATGAAAACAAACATTTTCACTATGGCTTTTGGAAGATTCAGAGTGCCCTCCTACAGGGTAAATCCTTCTTGCTGGGAGCATTTTCTGCCTACTTCACAAAAGATAGCAACAGAGTAGGAAAACCTTTTGACAGTGCATACAGGGATCTTGTTGATGTAATCTGTTCAGCTGGCTTGAGTGTCCAGACAGGTTCCTCTGCTGCAGGCACACAAGCCGTGATATGCATTAGGTTCCAAAAGGACACACATTGTCTCTTCCTGGAAGTGCAGCAAGGAGTGCTGCAGAGCAAATTGCTCCCATGCCATCCCACATCCATCCTGCTTTCTATTGGCTTGGGGACCTTCAGTTGAGACATTGTGTTTCATCTTGTCTGCAGCACCCCATGGGAGAGTTAAGTCAGAATTTAGCCCTAGGCTGGATTTCTCTCTGAAGCCATTATATTTATGTTCCTCGTGCTTTAAACCAAGAAAAACTGGTGTTGCTCTTTCCTTTAATCCATCTTGCTAAGTTCAGTTTATTAATGGCAATTGAAGAGAACTGTGATCAGATCAGCAAGCAGAAAGTGTATCCTGGAGGAGGGTATACTTTCTTTTTTCTTCTTTTTGCCATCTTCTACAAAAACAAACAAAGGAAGAGAAACAACCCAGAACATGGGTAAATATAATTCCACGAGAGTTGCTGTCAGTAAAAAATACACATGAGGCCTGGGAACTGCCTTGGCCAGTTCTGCACATAAGTGAGATATCTCGTATCTAGAAAAAGAGGAAGGACGGAAAGTATAAACCAGAAATGGGTGTGGGTGTGTGTTTATATATATTTATATGGATTGTGAATTGCAATGTGATCTTTGTAGTGGAAGTAAGCAGAAGCAAGTGAATTTGGCACTAAAATGTATAATAAAAATCTGCTTTTTAAATTATATTCTCCACTCTGGTGCACAGCTCACTGGGCATCACTTTCTTTTACACCGAATATGCCGAACAGGCTTTATTTCATCCATCTTCAATGCAAAATCAACCCACTATAAAAACAGTATTTAAAACAGTGTGTAATACATTTATTATGTCTGTTTTACATATGGAACCTACTTGTGTGCTTCTTGTGCTTGTATTATCCCAGTACTGTGCATATTATGCACCCAGGGAAATACCAAGGGAGAGTGCAGGACAGATAATGCCTGCTAAAACTAGGGGAGAGTTTCCATGGTTTTGCTTTGTCCTAAAGGCAGCATTACTCCTGCATAGCTCTGTCTGATAGCTGGTGAGGAAATAGCAAGAGAATTTTCCACGGGTTCATGCTATCTGTTAAGAGTAGATAAAGCAGAAACATTTTCTGAGTGCAAGAATCCTTTATCATCTGACCTAGTGTGCTGCTTACCGTACATGTAAAGAGAAGCTTGTGTTTCCAGAGTTGTTGTATAGGGACACAGAGAGGAAAATGATGTGGCATAGAATGGAAACCACTGGAGTTGTACACTTATGTGTTCCATACACACACAATTATTTAGATTTTCTGCAGATTTGCAGATGACACCAAGCTAAGTGGTGTGGTTGACACACCTGAGGGACGAGATGCCATCCAGGGGGACCTGGACAAGCTCAAAAAGTGGGCTTATGTGAACCTCATGAGGTCCAATAAGGCCAAGTGCAAGGTTCTGCACCTGGGTTGGGGCAATCCCTGGTATTAATACAGGCTGGGGGATGAAGGGATTCAGAGCAGCCCTGTGGAGAAGGACTTGGGGGTGCTGCTGGATGAAAAGCTGGACATGAGCCAGCAATGTGCGCTCGCAGCCCAGAAAGCCAACCATATCCTGGGCTGCATCAAAAGAAGTGTGGCCAGCAAGTCTAGGGAGGTGATTCTGCCCCTCTGCTCTGGTGAGACCCCACCTGCAGTACTGCGTTCAGCTCTGGAGCCCTCGGCACAGGAAAGATATAGACCTGTTGGCTTGGGTCCAGAGGAGGGCCACAAAAATGATCAGAGGGATGGTATACCTCTGGTATGAAGAAAGGTTGAAAGAGTTGGGGTTGTTCAGCCTGGAGAAGAGAAGGCTTCGGGGACACCTCATTGCAGCTTTTCAGTGCTTAAAGGGGGCCTATAAGAAAGATGGGGACAAACTTTTTAGCAGGGCCTGTTGCGATAGGATAAGGCTTAATGGTTTTAAACTAAAAGAGGGTAGATTTAGACTGGATATAAGGAAGGAATTTTTTACAATGAGGGTGGTGAAACATTGGAACAGGTTGCCCAGAGAGGTGGTAGATGCACCATCCCTGCAAACATTCGAGGTCAGGTTGGACGGGGCTTTGAGAAACCTGATCTAGCTGAAGATGTCCCTGGTCATTGCAGGGGGGTTGGACTAGATGACCTTTAAAGGTCCCTTCCAACCCAAACTATTCTATGATTCTATGATTCTATCTTTAGGGCGTCACTTGGGAACACAGTGCTTCATTCCTACTTGCTCTGTTATGTAGAAAGCAAAACACAATGTAATTCAATATTGTCAGCTCCAATCTGGATCTATGGCAACAACTATGAAAATAGACAAGTCTTATTCTCCTCTGATTTCTTAGATCCCCATTGACATTTGCAATGCTATATTTTGGAACAAAATTATTGAGAAGAAAAATTGAAAATTATGCTCGTATTACATCCCCCCCCCCCCCCCCCCGGCACTCAGGATTGAATACTATTAATGTTGTTGTAAGAATTCTGCAATCACAGATATTCTGAAAAAGGTTTCTATAACCCTGAGGCCAGAATTTTGAATTTTGCAAGGTTATGTTGTGGCATCTAGTGGCATTATGGGTAAACTGCAACACTGCGTTTACTGCAACTGATACTTCAGTTTGGATGTGCACGGATAAGTAGACATATATATTTCTGTCTCCATGTATACATATATCTATAAAAATAAAGCTCTTTAGCATATTGTCACACATAGCTGCAATCATTCATTCTGAATTAATTCCTATTGTTTCAAAAATGGAGAGATTTATTTACAACAAATAGTCTCAGTAACCGGAACACAGTGACATTTCTCTTCTGGGGCTGACTGGAGGAACAGAAATTGTTTAATATGATTTGGTCCTAGTTGCTAAATCTACCAGGCAGTGAAATGAGCTGTTTTTGAAGTAGTTTAGTAATATACATAAAGCATGTAAATGTGAAGATAATGCAAAAAATAAGCAGACCGAGCAAGAGTTAAAATCAATTTCAAATGATTGCTTATAATCCTTTATCTGAATTGATCAGAGTATCTGCATTTTCTGAAAGGGAGGAAGGGATATGGGTTTTCTGGGTGTAAGAGATGAATAGATTATCTATTTAGCAGAACTTTCAAGATAAGAAAGACCCAGAGACATTTTGTTGCCAGTACAGTTGTTGACCTTGGTCTTTTGTGGTAGTGTCGTCAGGCACCCTGGTTTGGTTAATTGACAAAGCAAGGCAAGAGGGTTGAAGGTAGCATTCAGGTGGCTTTTTCTGGTGTGTTTTTTAAATGAAAATTGCCATGGAAGTCTGCTAACATTTTTTCCTTTTTAATCTCTTTCGGAGGCAAAACTATTTACCCCATTCCTCCAGAGGCTGAAGTGAGCTCTCACATAGAAAATGCTCAAACCAGTAAACCCAGACAATCAGATGTGGACCAGATGAATGAGGTACAGTGACTAATTTGCTATTTTATGACTTTCTTTTTCATTGGTGGCCTTTTCCCCTTTTAGTGAAGTAGTGAGGTTTAAATATGAGAGTCCATCACAGACAAGTATAGGTGTTTTTTTACTCCTGACTCATAGGTTTATGTGGGTAATCATAGTTGTATAATATATATATATATGTACACGTATAATTGATTCATATAGCTAATTTATATAGCTGTTGTAGTTTGAGAGGCTAAAGACTACAGGATAGTTTTCGCTAAATATTTTAGTTTGATCCTTACCGAGATAAGGGAAGTGTAACTAAGCTGGCATACAGGAAATTTCAAGGTTTGCATATGCAATGGCTTTCTGAACTGAACTGTGATTTTTCCTGTGCCTATACATGGGCTTGAGTGTGACACCTTAAGAATGCGTAAGCCAAGCTCTTTACTGTCCTAATTATTTTATCACACTACTGAGCTGCAGATCTGACTGTGCTTAGCTTTTTGCAGGATGAAGGCCTAAAACAAGCTGAGAGGTTTGAACGAAGCCTAAATCTATTTAGGGGTACCTGTATTTGAGAAAACAAATCAGACTAATGAAGCTTTTTCAAGTAATAAAGAAAAAGGAGAGACGAGTGGAAGCAAAACAAAGAGCTGTAGGGGTTGTTTCCCCAGCACATTTTGGTTGCTGCACAATTAAATCAGTTTGTTTTCTTCAGACGTGGGTCTCCTGGGGGAGCTATGACAGCACTGGCCCCTGTGGTCCACGCTCTTGCGTTATGTGCTGTGGTCATGGCTTCATAGCCCACCCAGCCAGATCAAGGCTCTGTGTACTCCCAGTTTTCTTTGTGCTGACACTTCTGGGAACTCAGGCAGAGCAGCAGGAGTGAAGCTGTTCTATACAAACAATGCAGCTAAGTTTCTTGCCTTGCACGTTTATGGTGGTCTTGGTTGACAGAGGCATTTTGTATTAGGATCAAGTCACAGTTGATGTTGTTTGTGTATAATTTGGTGTTCCCTCTGTCTTGGTTCTAATTTCAGAGCATTGAATATATTCCTGGTGTTGGGAAAGTGGCAGGAGGTGACACAGAAAAAAAAGATGACACAGCAACAGCAGGGACTCTAAACTCACGGGGTCCTGAACAAGAGGACTTAGAACAAGGTGCAAGCAATACTCAGCAATGCAAAGGATTCAGAAAAAGAGCAGGCCCCGGGGGCTTAGTTGGAGACAAGGCCACCAAACAATTTAGAATTATACCATAATTGCATTTTCAAAAATCAGCAAAATCTCAGTATGGTCTTAAAAATTGTAATTGACTGTGCATAATTTGTAACGCTGGAGAGATTTCTTAAGGTAAGATACAATTTTTTTTTTGCAAGACACATGTTCTCCATCTTGTGTTTTGTTTTAAATAAAGCTTTTGTTTGCTAATTGTCCTTTTCGTTTTCTTCTCACCAAGTAATTAAGTAGTAGTTGAGCCTAGTTATTTCCCAGCTCTGAAAAGATTTTATTGGATTGCATGAGATGTCCAAAAGGGAATAATTGGAGGGCTTGTAGATACTGATGTAAGAAGATATTTCTATGGAAACCACATCCTGCATTATGGACGAGAGATACCACAACACACGTTAGTATCAGAATGACAGCTGTAACCTTCCTTTCAAAGCAAACAATTGATCTTGAATTGCTTTAATTTGAGCTTTTCTAGCAGAAAAATCTCCCCTAAACCCTGTGGTGGACAGGATGGCATACAAACTCCATTAATGCAGAAGAAGTTTGGTACAGTGAAGAAGAGTGAGCAAGCTAAAGGCCTTAAAACTGCCTTTAAATTCAGGCACGGTGATCATGCTGTGTGTGAGTTCAGGGTGTTGAACTTTGTGTACATTACATATTGCATGTTTTATTTCCTGTAGGCTTTTTCCTAATGTTTTGCGTTTGATTAACTTGGAATTATGTTATGGCTTGGTAAAGAAATTTAGTTCTTTCACTACAAGCTGGTTATGTATTAGAATTTTTTTTTTTTAGTGGGGAATTTCTAAAGCTTGAATGTTGTATTAATGATTACAGGTGAAACTCTTAAGGATTAGGTATTTAGTCCAGTGGCAGAAGACTTTGCAAAGAGGTAGGCTCAGTGGTGAACAGCAGTAGGGTCTTGATGAACCTGAATAGATCCAGCAGCCTGTAATTCTTATGTGGGTGCCTTGGAACAAGGAGAGTTAGCTGTTTCTTTCCAAAAACTAATGCAGCATTTCCAGGGAGACAGTTCTATAGGCAGGCATTGTAGGTACACTGTAGGGATGTGTATTTTTCCTCCTGTACAGCATAATTTCTCACACATAGTGCTGTCACCCTGTTTTTATTTAAGGTCATGATTTAACATAGCATTTATTCACGTATCCAAGTAACTCCTCCCCTGTTGAGCTGCTCAGTAAACTATATGCCTGAGACATATCAAAATCAGACCTTTCTAGGCATCTCTTTAAAAAAAAAATAAAAAAACAAATCTATAATTAGAACTTAGAAGTTTTTGCCAAGAGGATTAAAACACTGAATTGCGTGCCAGCCTTAATCATGTTGCTATGGTTCTCTTGTCTCAAAGAGAATGCATTTAGGACTAACTTTATAATCAGTTGATCTTCAGGTTGTTGATTCATCAAGTCGCAAAGGGCATGCTATAAAGGCTGCTAGAAACCGTGCGTCCTCCTGTGCAGCAGCCTATATTCTTACTTAATGTATGGTTAAATACATACCCTTTTTTTTTTTTAAAATACAATATTTATGAAGAGTTGCAATACCAGTTGCTCCTAAGTATGACAGAAAATTATTATATCTCTCCTCATGAAAGTTGATGCTGGAGTTGCAGTAGCCTAGCAAACTAGCCTCATGTCTAATTTGCATATAACAACGTATATTATAATTGTGAGCATAAGGTAAACTGGAGTTGTTCCAGCAAGTGGGGACTATTAAGAAGTTTAATCTGATTTAAGTCTTTCAACAAAATTTTATTTAAGAAGGCCTGAGGAAACTGTACATGAATTTGTATTAGAATAAAGAACATGCATAAGGTACTGTGTGTGGAATGAGCAGATACCTAATTTGATTAAATTCATTCTATATCTGGGGACACTTTGAGTCAGAGGAAAAACCAACAATTTTTCAATATCCCCAAACTGAATTTTTATTTCACTCTCTATTATCCAGTGAGCCACTGGCTGCATTAACAGCCACTTTACTGGCTGTTCTCACAGAAAAGTTGCTTCTTTCCTCTGTGTAAGAATTGTCTTCCTTGATTACGTTTAGCTTTTTGTTTTCTGTGTAACGCTTTTTCATCAAAAATGCTCATGATGGCAACTGGGCATATTGTAGAAGTAAGCAAAGGTGCATTTGGTGAGGTGGTGTTGGCAGATGGCTTGGTACTTTCTAAAGAAAGTGATCACGTCATCCTTCTAATTAAAACGTGTAACAATTAGGGATGTTCTACATTCAGTTCATCTGTCCTGCCTGGCAAATGAAACACAGCGAGCAGAAACAGTAGAATAAGAGGATACAGACATTTGCCCATGATCTATATCCGGTAAAGGACCAGAGCCAGGAGTTCTGAGTTCCTACTTAACAGTACTAAACTCCTGGGCTACAGGTTGCAGGAGGACACATGCTTGCTCCATATTATTTCAGAAATGCTGACTTACAGAACAATTAGTCTGAATATTGATTTTGTTTGGTGTTGTTTTTTTTTGTTTGTTTGGGGTTTTTGTTGTTATATTGTTGCTTTAAGGTATCCAATTAATTTAGAAGCTTGGACCTACAACTCATTCTTGGCAGTCTGAAGCACTTCTTAGTGAGATCACAAGAATCCAGAGACAGTCTGAAGCAGAAACAGATCCAATATCTTCACTGTCTTAATAGAACATAATAGAAAAAAAAAAGACCCAAGAGCACAAACATCTTTTTCTCACAGTGGAAGTTCTTTTATTTGAAAGAAATCTGCATTTACTCAAGGGTAGGATGGTTTCAGAGTGCTGGAAAAGTTGGCAAAGGCTTGAAAGAGCATTCCAATTTTTGGAGTTAAGTTTTCAAACCCTTGGATTTAATCTCTTTCTAAATCTACACTCTGGTGGTTGTGGCTTGACACAATGGTATTTCTGCTTAGGAGACAAGGAGGCAAGTCTGTGTGTGTGAGAGAGATGGCAGACCTGCTGAAAGGAAATTTGTACCTATTGTTCTTATAAGCATAGACACTTAAGTCTGGCTTACAAGTAAGATGCTAGATATCAACATTAGTGTTAGCAGTGATTTGGGTGGGTGTGTGCCAACTAGATAAAGTGTTTGAATCGCTCTCAAGACAAGTAAACATATGGATTTTAAGGCTAGAAATTTCATTACATTAATCTGTCATGATGTTTCACATAATGTAAGCCAGACAATTTCATGCATGGTTGCTGTATCAAAAATCATTGGTTTTGGTTGAAACAACCCATTTTTTAGAAAGATTGTTTTGATTTGACAGTTTTGACTTTCAGATGTTGGGCAGTGGGAAATCTGCCACATTCATTGGCAAGTTGTTCTAAAGTTCTGTGTTTACAAGTGCGCCCCTTTTTTTTAGTCTGAATTCATTTTGTTTTAGTCTCCTATGATGGGTTTTGCTTTTCTGTTTAATGCTGAGCTATGGCTCTGGTACTATCAAGGTTCTCTCAATGTGGGGATGGATACCTTGTGGTCCATCATGACATCAGTGAACAGCACTGTTTTTTGGATCTGTCTCTGTGAGGCGGATTTTCCTGACCTTGATTCATTCTTCTTGTCCTTTCAGAGAGATTTTCGATTTTTCAAATTCCTCTTAGAAGCCTGAACATCATCAGAGACCCAGTTCCAGTTACAATCACACTGACTGTTACGGGTTAGCATTTCCCGGCTGCTATGACCTGTGGTTGTAAATAATCACGGGATTCTTTTGTGCTTGCGGGTGTCTTAATGGTGAACATGCTCTGTAAAACTTAACGGCACAAAGGAATTAAGAGGTATCTGTTTTAATGTGTTGACTTTAATGGCCACAATGGCTGCAGCGTACTACTGAAAATGTAGCCGATCCAGCGTCATCTTTATTGTTACCACGAGATGGCACCATTACATAGCTTAACATTGTCGTCGTTTCTTGGGTGCTTGAGACGGTGCCCAAGATTTAAATACATCACTGGTTGTCTTGACTTCTTCAGAGAAGGGTTACCAGTTCAGAGAAAGGAGGACGAGGGTATGGTAAAGCTTGTCTTGTGTTTGCCATTCAATCACATTTTATCTGTGGAGTTTGTCTCCAGTGGGCCCTGGGTTGATTTTTTCAAATATTTGTGAAGCCAAGATGAAGTCGTAGAGTAGCACAAAATGTAAACTGCACCCAAATTGTTCCCCTTTGTACTCTTGTATCATCAGAAAGCCTGGGTGGGACTTTTCCATGTTGTATTTCATGGTTTCCCAGCACAAAATGATTCTACCTCAGTTGTTTGACAGATAAGTTGAGCATCTAATTTTCATTTCTGTCCCTGCTCTGTCTACCACATACTTTGCATCAGAGTACTACTTTGACTTTCTTTGACTTTATTTTGTGTAATAACAGCTGCTATGTAATATGCTGTTAATATTCTCATCATTAGAAAAGCAAGGATGGTCTGTATTTGCCCTAAAGGCCAAGTTTCTTCCTTTGCTACTGTGTTCTATATGTGACCGTTCCGAGGGAGAAAAGAGCAGAGTAAGCAAGCAGACAATTTAATCTAATTTTTATTTTTAAATTTTTTGAAATGTGTGATGTTTAGTTTAATTGATAAAATAATACTTCCGTGCAAAGATAAAGTTGTACATTAAAGACAGCTCTCCATCCTAATCAGCGATTGTAATGCAAACATTTGAAAGCAAGTCATTCTCTGTTCTTTCACTTGCTTTTTGAAAGCCCAATGCTAACTCTATTTTTGGGGTGATTTCCCAGTCCTCCAGGCCTGCAGTATCACACTCCATGATTAGCGTGGCATGACACATCTGTCTGCTAAATGGTAGGAGCTCTGAGCAACTCTTAGGGTTTATCACATCAGTAACTTGGACCAATATCCTTCCCTCCCATCTCTGATGACATTAATGTATTATGGGATCTGTTTGGACACTCATGGACTGCTCTTGAAGGATCTGCTAGAATTCACCTTATAGAAAATTCTGATGCCTTCTTTCTGCTATGATTTTTGTGAAAAGATTTTAGAGGTTTAGAAATACAAATTAAACACTTCTAAATAACCTCTTTTCACTTATATTACTTGATTAGGAGAAGTGAGCCATCCAAAAGACTGCTTTGTAAGTAGGTGCCAAAGTAGGAAAAAACAGCTAACTTGTCTGAACTCATTAGTCTGAAAAAACAGACTAACTTGGCACCTTTGCATTGACTGTGTCCAAACAAAGGCTCAGTGACATCCTTAGAGCTGAGTGCCTATCTGATGTAATTAGGATTGATTCTGAGTGACCCACGGTCCTAAAGAAAGCCTTGGCAGGTCAGTAAAACACAGCAGTTGATTTGGAGTAATTTTGGGGTGTTCAAATCCACATTTTAGTGTCTTTCCCTATGGAAGAAGAAGGGAGGGAACAGTCTAAATTTCGGTACCTAGCTGGATCCTTCTTAACATTTGCATATCAAGGATGTCGCAGAAAAAGACAAAATTAACATGTCCAAATAGACTTTCTGTTTTGTCAAATTTATTGCTCAACTGCATGAACAACGAATGCATCTGCTATAGTTAGTTGCTTGGTATTGACTTAGGGCTTTCTTTATGTATTTCTTGTTACAGATGAGCATGCAATAAAATTTAAGTACACAGGAGACAAAATTAGAAGCTTGTAATTAGCCTGTTTTTCAATTTGTTTCCTCTTGCAATCCAACTTGATGGTAAAGTCCCAGTTTGATCTTCTCTATTTGTCTTAGACTTTATCCTTGCTTTATTGAATTTTTCTATCTTGAAAGTTGTTGGGGCTTTTTTTGGTAGTGGTGTTTTGAAGAAATCTTTTTGGTTTTAATTTAAATTGAAGGCTCCATTTTTGGAAGATCAATAAACTCCATCTGGAAGAATTCTTTTCTCCCAGCCACCTGACACTTAGATTAAGTTGAACTTTTTTTTTTTTTTTTTTTTTTTAATTCTCAGGGAGGAGATCAGAGGTTGCATTCACCATGATGAGTACATTTGGGTATGTTGGTATTTATTCACCAACATCTGATTTGTAAATTAATAGCTCAGCCTCTCTGGACTGTGGTATGTTAAAGGCCAGTGACCATGAGAGGAGAAACCCTTCAGAGCTATGTGTGCCCTCTGGTCAACAGGAGTAGCCTTGGCTTAAGGGCATTAATTTCATGCTGCTTTTAAAAGATACAGCTGTGCAGCATACCTTCAATCCTCCTACCTGGAACCAGTAGTCCTGTCCCAGCTTTCTGCAAGGAGCGGGGAGGGAGAAGAGAAAAACCCTTCCTAAAAAGATTAGTTCAACTGACTAATTTTCTAAGTTTCTCCTTGCTTGGCATGTCCCCTCTCCTCCAAGCCTTTGATAAGTATCTTAACTAAGATGCATTTTAGGTAAATGCTGTCTTCAAGCCTCATGATATAAAAGAGCTTTCTGATTCCCCCATCCTCTCCAGATCTTGGGGCTGGTTCAATCTTTTTTAAAGCAATTTCTCTTGTGCTGCATGCAGAGCCCATCTGCTGTAATACAGACTGAAATGCTGCTTTTATCCCTGTTTGCGTAGAAGGTTGGTGGGTAAATCAATTGGAGTGAAAGACATATTGTCCCTCTTTGCTCTATGTCACAAGCACAAATATCTTCCTTTTAAAGTGTCTCTTGGTAGAAGCCAAAGCCTTTGGCACAAGCCACCTCTGCTAGTTTGACCTCTTTTGTGCATCTGGAATGGAGGAGCAGCTCTGAGAAGCACAGAACAAAACCAGCAAAATAGCAAGAGAAAAGGTCAAGAAGGGGTCTTGCTCCCTGTAGACATCAGAAGTTTCTGCAAGATGATATTTAGCATGTCCTGCCTGAACAGTTAAGGCATCAAAGACGCTAGCACTTCGATAGGTAATATCCTTGTGAGTTGTCAAATAGATTGCAAAGCACATTGCTCTGCCATGCTGGGGATGGGAGGGAGGGACCTTATGTCTTTCTACTCATTGAGACTGAGAGCTTCAGAGAGCCTTTGGCTTCCAACAGATGGATATACCATGCTGTGCTCTGTCCTTGCCTGGCTTTTGACTTACAGGCCTAAGCTTACAGAGTGGTGCTGTGGTCCTACAGAGGAATGGGAAAGCAGGTTTCTACCAAAGACAGAGCTGACATCAGTTATGAGCAATGGAAGTGCTTGCAGTGACTTACTCTCAGACCAGCTAGTCTCTTTGATTCAGCACAATTACAATGACAGAGATGATTCCCTGTCCCCTCCCATTCCAGCAATGGGATCTGAAGGGGTGGTAAGACATACTCTGATAATTCACCTCTCAACTTTGCAGGGTCAGGACAAACAATAGCCAAGGGAAAAAGCCACTGGTATTGGGAATCCAGGAGGCAGCCGGTATTCTGCTGCTCAGGACCTAAAAATGCAGGGAAATACAACCCTGGCAGCTTTGATGCTAGATTATTCTCTATATTTTTACCAGTGGATTGGTGTAACTCTGATCAGAAAGAATCATCTTTGCCAAATCCCATGGCTGAACCCCTGCGCAGGACAATAATCTCATATGGTGATGACATGGGCTGATTTGTGTTCTTCATTGTTGTTATAGATTTTTCACAGTTCCCTGGTTTCATCTGCAATTTTTCATGCACAGGCGCAGTTCTGCTTCTCTCCTTTTGTATCCTGCCCAGGAGTAGCATGGAGCCTCAGTCGAGTCTGCTTTCCCTCACAAAACCCTGCCAGTATCTGCAATTGATTCAAAACGACTTACCCTGGATTCACTTGTCCTTACTTAAAAATAAACATGGACTGCCAGGTTTTATATATAATACCTGAAAAAAAGAGAAAAAAAAAGAAAGAAAGAAAACAACCAAGCATAAAACAACCAAGCATAGGACAGAACTCAGTTGATACAGAGGCACATCATATAATGCCAATTTGGCTAAAATCTTTCCTGAACGTTGGAAGTCATCCAGGGTGAAACTCACTGTGTTGCTGCTTTCTGAAGCCAACCTTGCTCATTCAACAACCATATTGGTGCGCATCGGTCCTGCCTTTCTGGCCGCAGCATCCAAGTAGTTTGAGCCTCGCTGTGTCCTGATAGTGGATATTCGTGGCAGCCAGCATTCCATGCTGTGCGCTGCTGCTAAGGGAGCAGTTTGAACCCAGGGATGCTCAGACTAAACTTAATAGCTGACTAATAGCACCACTTGTTGAGAAATGCCATTTGAATCTGTGACTTCTGATGATGAGGAGTGAGCTCATTGTGAGCAAAAACTAGCCAGGATGTATTTTGGGCTTTGTTAAATTCCTTTAAAGCTTTCCAAGTAATTTGCAAAGGTGCAAATGAGAGCTTTAGTGAGATGGTAGGTTAAGGAAGAGAATGAGACTGTTGGCTTGGAGGAAGGGGGGCAATGAATTAAAGTGCCTTTGTGGAAGTAAGTGTCCTTCTACATCAGACTGTAGTTTCCACCTCCCTAATTAACGTTGTTGTTTCTCTTCTTACTGTATTGCAAGCTATCCTAGCCTGACCTATTGGTTCACAAGATGAAAGGGGTTACCTAATCAGAATGGAGATCCACTCTACTGGCTTATCTAAATCTTTACTAAAAAGTATGATATCCATGAACGCAAATAGAACAATACATCTAAGAATTATGTATCTGGGAGGTTTTTTTTTGGGGGGGGGGGCGGGCGTGCCGCGTCGTAAAAAAAGGAAAAAAAGTCCATGTTGCTTTGAGGTTATTTTAAAAACTGAAACTGAATAGGTCAATACCCCTTAAGCTTTTTGGTCTTTAGTTCTCTTAATGGTATGGCAGAAATCGTTAATTGTATTATTAAAAAAGCTTTGAAGACTGTATTAATGTAACGTGACCTCGGATCAGTCAAGATCACATTTTCATTATGATTAAAAGATTCCTTGTCCTGAAACATTGATCTCATCTTCAGCTGAATGTGTCAGGCGGAGAGGGGAAGTTTCACGTCCGGGCAGTAGATGGCAATATTGCATTTCATTCTGCAGTGTGCTCTGCTATAAAGGCTCACCTCGGAAAGGGGCCATGAACTTTTTCCCTCAGCTTCCAAGAGCAGGTTTGCACTTACATAGTGTATTAAATATTCCGGAAGCAAAATAATTCGAAATTCCATTTTGAATCCAAATTTCTTCAGTGACTGGTGTCAGGTGCCTGTGTCACAAACTGCAGCACCTAAACAGTCTTGATCCTGCATGTCAGCTCTGAGAATGGACATTTGCATGTTAGGGACCATCAGCGTTGTCTGTCTTGTAGCAGGGATTCAGTGAAGCAGTATATGACCCCTGAAATTAACATCTCCCACTTGGTTACTGTGATTTTTCCTAGCTTTTTCGTGGATTTTCCACCTTTGCATCAAGAGAGTGAAAGCTGTATCAACTAGTTTAGTTTATATCATGGTTGGGGAAGTTCAGAAAGGTACCTAGCTAACATGTTGTCTTCCTTTGTACTGTAATATTTGGACAGACCTTATAGCAGGTCCTGGGGAAGATGAGAAGAGACACTTTGCAAAGAGCTAGGAATCAGGAAGGTGTGTGTTATAGGGTCTTACACTCATCGACTGTGCTGTGCCCTAACGTGCTATGCTGCTGAGTAGGCGGACAAGGATTTCAGAATGAAAGTGACATCTGGGGTCAGCGATTTATGAAAATGAAATATGCTGTGGCAGCCCGAAGACACAGTGTATGTAAAGTGCTACTCCTTCCTTGTCCTGTGGGCATATGCCATGTGTCTCTGCAGTTTTGTGAGGTACCAAGGTAATTGCCTTAAAACTCCTTGCTACACAGGGTGTTGCAGGATGCTAGCACACACACTAAGTGATGGGAAGCAGAGGGGTGTGCTGGCTGGTGTTAAAGCTTTAGCACTGCTGACTTTTGTATAAATAACTGCTGTCTGCTGTAATAATTGGTCACATCACAGTCCATGGTGATCTTTTATATTATTGCTGGCTGCTGGAAAACTCCTGGAGGCGTAAAATAGATACCAGGAAGATCCTGCACCCAGCAGTGTGTTTCCCCATGCGGCACAACAGAGTAAAAGAGAAATAGTGTTTACAAGGAGCTGATGAAGAATTTTCTGCAGTGGGAAGGATGAAAAAAAAAGAGATTGCACCTCCAAAATGATAGCAGCAGGCCATCTCTCATGCAGGATATTGCTGGGTCTTGTGGAAAGAGAAAATCTTCATAGGGTTTCTAGTGGTGCACTGAATGGGTATTATTATTTGCCTCTGACTTACTTACGGTTATTTTTCAGCTCTCCATAAAATAACAGTGTCTTGCAAGAAATTGAAAACTAGAGAAAAAAAACAACAACCCAACTAGGTAATTGGCTTGTGTGAGATGTGTGGGGATAAAATGTGTAGTGTTCTCTATCCTGAAGGATTCAGAACACTTCACAGACCAGGAATGCTGAATGCTAGGTGCCACCCTCCCTTAAATGCAGCCAGCTTGGGGTGAGGCACAACACTGAGGTGAAGCTGCCCAGCATCAGGAATCAATGTTTGTTTTAAGGGAAGGCAGAAAAGAACTGGAGTTAGATGTTCAGGAAATGATTTGAGTGGAAAGGGTTGAATTGGCAAGCTTTGCTTGGTAGCGAGCATTTGAAATAGTTACTATCCTGAGAACCGAGAGCTATAGTGAACTGCTGTAAAACTGTAGTGGCTTTAAGGTCACCAGGTGAGTGTGTGTGTGGGGGGGTGTATGTGTGTCCTCACTTTGTTTCTGCCTCTGTCTTAAGATGCATTTGCCCCTCTACAACACACAGTGTGGTACACTACATGCATTACAGAATGCATGCTTCACTGGTGTAATAAAAACTTTGCTCATGTTGACAAAGAATTTATTAGAACTGAAATCTTTCCAGCATTACACAGAAGCTGGCACAGAGAACAGGACTGTGGAGGAACTTGTCAACAGCCTCTCAATTGACTTTTGCTGACTGATATTTCAAGATTAGGTGCTATTGTAGGGCATTTAATGTAAGAAAGGATTGCTGCAAGATCTTAGCTTCTGTCCCGGTTATTTGCTATTGGTGGGAACTCTTTGGTTCCAGCAGTTTGGTTCTTTGTGATTTGGAAGAAGCATTCAAAGTCCACATAGCTTTGGGTCAGAAATGTATTCTCCTTCAAATTATGCCAGGAAAGTGTCAATGTGACAGAAGTAGGGTAAAATGTCTACAGGGAAGAGAACAGCAGGATGCTTTCTGTGGCCTCAGCCCCACCAAGTCATTCCTGGGGCCTAGCTTGAAAGCAAGCTATATTGCTTGCTGTAAAAAAGGCAGATACTGTACAAAAGCCATTGCTCACTTATGAAAAAGTCTAGGCTATTCTGGCATGGATTTGCTCATCCAGAAAAGAATTAACTTGCTGCGATTGGGCAGGCTGCCTAGTTGTAGTAGGACATTATCTGCTCTATATACTGAAGTCTCCAAAGCAATGAAGAATCTGGCCCTTATGCAGCAGAGCACTCCAGTAACATGAGACTAGACTAAGACTTACACCTGCTGATCTTCAGCCTTGGTGTCAGCCCTGCTATATGACAGTATCAGTTTATATGCGTGAAGGTGTATACCCAGAGCCATATTCAGAACACCTGATCATGTTTAACTTTCTTTGGTTTCCTGTCTTCTTCCAGCCGGGATCCACTAACTATATAGCGATTGCCCTCAGTTGTTCATTGTGCTCATGAAGTTGTGTGCCTGTATTTATCTTAGGTGCCATCATAAGCGGCCTGCATATGGTCTGTGTGTATGGGCTGGTCTTAAAATTTTGCAACAACACTGTAATGACTAATTTATAGTAATTGCCCCTCACACAGTAAAAAAGCAAACAAACTAGAAAAATTGTGGAGGTAATTGGCAATTGATAGAATAGACTGGAGAAATGGGAGGAAAAACTTACTAATATCTGAAAATCCAGATGGAGGATTTCAGATGTTTGCCTTCATTTGAATACTGCATGGATAGGAATTCAGCACTGAGACTCCTCAAACTAAAAGTGAAGATGTTGAGAGGAGACAATACCCATTCAGAAACAGCAAAGATAGTGCTCTGTGAGAAGAAGGAAAGCTCTGGGAGTGTAAAATCCCAGCTAAAAACAATGCTGCCATCAAAGAAATGAGCACATCTGGTGTAGCTTCTTGAGACCCAGCAGTAATCCTGAGTGACCAGTTTGTATTGGGAGAAGACAACAATGAAACAAAAGAGTTATGTTTGGAGAAGACTGTGGTCTGCAAACTGCAGTACAAAAGCTTTTCTCACCATCTACCTTTGAGGACTGTGCACCAGAGAAGAGC
The DNA here is from genome assembly GCF_000737465.1 of Haliaeetus leucocephalus. Lineage (NCBI taxonomy): Eukaryota > Metazoa > Chordata > Aves > Accipitriformes > Accipitridae > Haliaeetus > Haliaeetus leucocephalus. Next base: position 19,325,632 of record NW_010972775.1, on the reverse strand, counting down.
CCCGCCAATCTTCTGAAGTCAAACTGGTGCTTTCCACGCTACCCTGTGCTACTCTGGCACCTTGCAGAAAGATAAAGGTAAGCTGGTGAGACACCTTCTGCCTCTTTCTCTTATTGAAGCAGTTCTTTCTCCCTCAGATGACTAGTTCTCATGGCAAGTAACTAAATTCAGGAGGGAAGGGGAGCTTCAGCTCCTAGATTGCTGATGGAGAGTTAGATTTGTGTTTCACTAACATAATTTTTTTGCTCTCATCTTCAGGTACCAGGAGAAGAAATGAGCAAACTCCTCTGACACTGGTTTTCACCATGACAGTAATTTGAGTAGAAGCAGCTTTGCCTGCAAATAAATAAATAAATATGATATGAAAAGCTTCGGATGGAGCTGCCATGTTCATTCTTGTTTCTAAAGCCCCCACAGGCCATGTCACATATGTGGGTCATGAGGTCTATCGATTATGTGTCAGACCCTTAGGTGTCAGTAATCAATAACACTAACCTGCAGAAAATGCAGCAGAGATTTGCTAAACCAACTCTTCACATTGTTCTTTTTCTTGTATTTAAGTTTTCTATGCCTCACTAAAAATAACTGAATGCATACCAGCAAAGGCAGGGGAGACAAAAACATCATTTGGCTGCCAACTCATTTACTGTCCATTTTCATCTGATTCTGCATGGTTCTTGGTGAGAAGACAGGATGAGGAGGGGCAAGACAGGAAAGGATATTTCCAATTGAATGGCTTCTGAGAAGTAGAAATGAAAGTGATTGAGTTGGGAGGACCTAAACATTTTGACCCCGACAGCTTATTAATATTTAACAAGGTGCCAGATTTTTCTTTGACACTGGAAATTGTTGCGACTGTCTGTCTCCAGCAGACTGAGTCTGCTTTCTTAGTCCACCATATCTAATGTACCTGTTTCCAGTCATGAATAGTCCGTATTTACAAATGCTTTCCTTTATTTGTTATTTCTGAGAATAAAGAAGGTAGTTTGGCAGATTAAGTTGTGAATTTTTTCATTTAGACTTCATATCGCTTTATGTTCTCAATGGGTCACTGAGCAGACTGTGGTTTTCTTGTGTTGATTGTGGTTTTTAGAATCATTCCTCAAATAACTTTTAACAAAACACTTATTTGCCTGTTTAGTTTGCAGGTTGCTTGTGAGCTGTTCACTGTGTTACATCTTTTAAATGCAAGCCGCTCTGATGAGATAAATATCACAATTTGGAATTTGTATTCTTATTTTTGCTTGTATTAATGCAATACTTCAAGATGGTATATGAAACTGGGATCCTATTGGGGGTAGGAGAAAAGTCTACGCCATAAAGATAATGCAGCATCGAACGAGCAACACTCAATAGAGGAGATGAAGTGTAGGAGAAAATAATATCTTTATGTATTATTTAGGTGGTCTGCATCCCCAGTCTTTTGGTTCCTGTCTCTGTCTCTCTGCATTATCTAGGTGGATTAGCTTCCTAATGTAGATGCAGAGACCTAAGTGACTTTTCCAAGGTCGCATAGAAAGTTTGTGGCAGAGCTGGATATTGAATCAGTTTACCAAATCTCATTCCAGTGTCCTGAATATGTTTTTTAAAAAAAAGACTTTCAAACATCCAAAAGCATTTATCTTTCTGTACTCCCAATTAAATCAGCAAAAAATTAAAAAATTCCCTTTGCTAAAGAGTTAGTTTTGTGTTAAATTGACAGAGAGGATCCCTAGATTAGAGAGCTGTTGGGTTTGGCTTTAGGAATTTCCAGTCAAGACCATGAATTCTCAATGCTATTTTTGTGAATGCTCCACAACATGGGTGTAAACTTTGAGTTTCAGTGTTTAGGGTTTTCTCGTGGAGATACTTGTCCGTCTACTTCAGTAATTATTTCATTGCATCCCAAGACCGATGTGAAGGAACTTCTGTCTTTTTGGCTTGTTTGAAGAGTAGTCCAGAATACCTTTTAAAATATTTTACTGCTCCAGCTGCTCTGTAAAGTCTGATTCTGATAATTCATCTGTTCCCCTTAATAGAACTAGGCAAACATTTGGTAATTTGAGTTTACAATGTGAATTTATGCCTTGCCATTGGGGAATTGGCTTCCATTTTTGCATTTAGAAAGTTTTAAAATGAAACCTGAAAATATTTTTCCCTTTCTTTACAGTGTTTACATTGCAAAGCACCCTGTTGCTGCCTTGAGCTTTCTGCATTGTGTAAAATCACTCATTTCAATGATAATCCACTTACAACTGTGCTCAGTTACGCACTTGTGCTGTGAGTTGCCAAGTATTTGCCTAGTTTCAGAGGATAAAACCTATTTGGAAAAATTGGGTAAAAAGTGAATGCTAGGAGGGGTAAACCTGGAGGGAAAGGCTACCGGGGAGGAGGAAGGCTTGAAGTTGAGAACAGAGGTACTGGAAGACAGATGGACATAAAGAAGAAACATGGTAAATGCTGAAAAGGCAGAGGATCATGAAAGAAAAAAAAAATCAAGAAAAGAAAATATGAAAGCAGTGTGGCTTGGTGGATGAGGTCTGGTCTAGCAGACGGAAGAAAAGATTTATGCCCAGCTTTGCACGTGAACTTCTGGGTGACCGTGGACCATTTGTATTGCCTCTTTGTCCTCAGTTTCACCTTCTGTAAAATAGGTCCTGTGGTACTCACCTTCCTCTGAGATGCATGGATGGAAAAGGCTAGACAAGAGCTACAGTAACACTGGTTATTCTGATTTATCATTTTTCCTTTGCTAAGCCAGCATTTAGCCAATGGCACTCTGTCCTTTCACTTGTAGGAGAACTAAAAACCTAAAGAAAGAAAAACACACTCTCTTTCGGGAAAGGAGGGAGGCTTTTAATTATTTAAGCATCTCCTTTTCATGTTGCTTCTGGTTTTTTAATCGTTATCATTATAGTTGTTAAGGCTATAGGCTCTACATAAATCATTTAAATAAATAATAAATAAGTCGTATCATTAAGTAATACGCTGGTATTATTTATGGCTGTAGGGAGAGGGTAAGAATACTGTGGATAAGATTGTGTTTAAAATGAAAAGAAGCCTTTGTTAGGCTCATGATTTTAAACACTGCCTTCTGGAATTAAGGCATGAGCTTTTGGAAACTGTCCTGGGAGGTGGATTTGCTCTGAAAGAACTAGTCACCAAATTGACTGTCTCTGATTCTGCTGTCCATTGGGCACATCACGTGTCCCACAGCGTGGCCCCTGCTGAACACAGTCCTGTCTTGCAGACCTCTTGTTCCTCTTGTTCTTGATGTTTTTTCTTAAGAAGGACCAAAGGTTTCACATCAGGCAGCACTCGGCATTGTGGTGTTTTGAATGGCAATGCTGTCCTGGGCAGACACTACGGTGTTGTCAGGTTTTACAACTGCTCAGGTCCTACGGCAGCACACGTAGAACATTGCCTCCAAGTTATTCCTTTGCTTAAGAGGATAAGGGCTTGATATTTACTGGGCTGCTCTGAAAGTCTTTTCTCACAGCTTTACCACTGAAATCCTCTCTCGTGCAGTAAAAGCAGAAACAGTCATTTCAAGTTGGAATGTATATTTTTATAATATGTATTTGTAAACAAAGTTAGGAAGGTATCACTTCAAAATCTTATTTCTGAAGTGAAAAATAAAATTAATTTAATTTTAAATACGTGGTAGTTATTAACTTTTATTTTTGCTCTGAATTTTTGTTTGTCTGAATTTTCCATACAATTTGAGTATTTGAAAGAAGAAATTTGTCCCAGCTAGTCTTGCTTGTGGCTCATCGTTCCAAGTGGCTGGGGAAACATCAGTTCTGTAATTTGGTAAAAATAAGCAAGACAATTATAGAAGAATTATCAGTGGGTGATGAGAAGTATAATTTTATCAGTTATTATGTTTTTGTGCAGGGTGATAAATATCTTTACCGAACTGGTACCTATAAATGCTTAACTTTTTCAGGAGGACTTCTTAAACTCAGATGAGTCACGTGATCCTTGGGACCTGCCCTGAACACGGCCACGCTGCCGTGCGTGGGAAAACCAGTGCATGGCAATGGTGCCGTTCCACACTGCATCGAAGAGCCAAGTCTGCAGTGAAGCCTTGCAATGCCTTGTGTGCAGTAGGACAAGACACAGAGCCAGTCAGCATCCCTGCGAGGCTGGTCAGTTGCACAGGTAAAACTTTGGGTGCCTTTTAGTCTTGACAGAGAAGACCAGGGGAAGGAACTGGGCCAGGTGCTGGTTGCTCTGGAGAGTTTGAGATAGAAGTAGAGCAGAAAGAGAAGGGAGAGCAGGAGGAGGCCTTTGCCACTTTGGGGTGGGCCATAGCACAGCTCCTATTGCTGGGAAACACTTTCCTGCTTCTCTAAGGTGTTACAGCCTTATTTTTTGACCTTCTCCTCAACCCCAAAAGTCACAATTACAGGTTGTTCCCATGCTGCTGCCTACTTTTTCTGTACCTTAGGCCAGCTTTGGTGGGAATCATACCCTTTCGTCTCTGGAAGCAATGGGTTTTCTCTTCCTAGGAAATATTAAATTTCACAGACTGGATTTTCACAGTATACAGAGACTCAGAGACACAGACAGCAAAAATATATGAGGCTGACTTGCATGTTGCCTCCACCCTTGAGAGAAACACATGGTGTTTAAACCCACAGCAAACTCCCACCATTACATGCTGTGTTTTAATATCACGTGGTGAAACCCAGCTTTTCAAAACCATGTAGTGCTGCTGTAAGGGGTGTCCTGGATTAGCAGGAAGTGAGCAGCAGTGGTACTTGTTACTAAGCAGGTAGTTAGCTATATGATCTGTGAATCCTTTATCCCTAAGCAGGTCCTTTATTCCTAAGCAGAGATTCAGTTTTACTTTCTGAGGTGCTATGTTCCACAGGTAGTTATTTGCCTGTGTCGTGAATGCCTTGCAGAGTTCGGGATAGAATGGATGATGGATTATTGTCATAACTTCACTGAACTGAACTCATTGACAGTGATCTTGTTTATGCCTCATTTATGCAGTGCATGCCATTTTCACAGGAATCTTCAAAAAACCAACCAAACAAAAAATTGCATTTCAGATTCAAATTCCAAGCACCTGCTTGAAGTTCTAGAGTAACTATGTTGTAGGACTTACCTTCTCCTATATAACTGAGGAGTGTAGTTTTCCATTGGCAAGTCCTTTCGTAAGGATGTATAAACACAATTTTTTGGCCTTTGCTTTTGAATCAGCTAGGTGGACCTGGCTCCAGTGAGGTGGAAAAACTCTGAAGTTTCTTCTCCCCTGGGGCAGGATCCATCCAACTCATTGCCAGTGAGAAATACCACCAAGTCAGCATGACTAACATTCGGAAACTTACTGCTGTCCTTACCCATAGTGCAAGTCCCCAGCTGGGACTTCAGCTCACTGCACTTAAAGGCAGAGGTTCAGTGCACTAAAGCAGTTAGTGCATTTAGCCAGCACACTTTCTGATCCCCTCACCCAGTCCCACCAATCACTGATGTAGTTTCCTCGTGCTTATTCTAAATTGGCTTTAATTTTCTTTTAAATAATTCTGAGGTGTGACTTTTTCAGTACAAGACTGGGAACTATGACTAATTATAAAATCATTACATGATTAAACTCAATTAACTTCAAATAACCCTTGAAATTTGCTTAATGTCAGCCCTTGGCCCTGCTTGAACCAATAAATATTGCTCACCTTTTGTAATGGGTATAAAAAGAGGTTGTTGCAGAGCATGATTGTTCAGAGTCAGCTGAGCCAGAGAATGGCCTTACAGAACAGGGTTAAACTGGTTCCAGAGAGTTGAATACTGCCACATCAAGAAGGGGAGCAGAGTCTTCTGCTCCTAACTGGGACATTTTTTTCCCCCAATATTTTTTCTTTCAAGTAATAAAGCTTCAAAAATTCTTTTCAGCCTTCCATTCAATGGTCCCAATCTGCTTTGCAAATGCTAATAAGGGTTAAACCTCCCAAATCCACCAAAGCATGGGAAAGTACTGTCATCCCCATTTAGACAAGGGATACCGAGGCATAGATGAGTGAAGTGAATTGCACAAGGATCAGTGGCAGGAGCAAAATCCTAAGAGTTGTGACGTCCTGTTTTACATTTTAGCTAAAGCTGTTTCTCACGTAACACTGCAAGTTTCATATAGCTGTAGGAGAGAAAGGGTCTCTCTTCTCAATTATTGGGCACATCTGGTTGTTGGGTTTTTTTGGTGGGGTTTCGCTTTTTTTTTTCACTTTATGAAGCCATCTCTGGATCCAGTCTGTCTTACAGCTAGATCCTGGCAAGAGAGCTGGCAAAAGTGTGCAGAAGAATCCCAGCAGCTATATTTCTATGTTCAGTTCCGGTGAGGACAGAAGGGGATGTCATTATCGCTACTGTTCCTGGCAATCTGCTCGGATTGGGAAACTGGAGCGGACAGTAGCATTGTTCTCTCTGAAGGTAGATGATGAATAGAATTTTTCCAATAGGTAATTAGATGGGCATGGTAACTAGGCAGTCATAAAGATGCCTGATCATCTACTCACAAATGTCCCTTGTATGGTGTGCTGGCCATGAAATGTTCTCAGAATTTTATTGACTTCCAGCCCTTCTCCATGAAAAATCTCAGCATTCTTGCTGGGTCCTGCCTGAAAATGGATGTAGAGGCCCCTTGGGGAAAAGATTTCATCATCCCCAGCCCCCCCCCCCGCCCTTTTTCATTTCTTCTGTTTTCTTTTTCCTGGAGACAGCACATAGCTCTGCAGTTGCTATTGAAAGAATAGTATTTGGGAACTGGCTCTTAAGGAACAGTTGATTAATGCACCTATGTGCAATAAAGCAGTGTATTTGGTCTTCAGATTTTTGAACACTTAAATTTTTTTTGTCTGTTTATGATGAATGTGAGTGGATCATCGGTGTGCACTATTAAGAGAGTGTCCTTTTTCTTTTCATTGCTGGAACTCGTGTAGCTCTTTATACTCTTGAAGGACATCACATGAGGTCTCAACTCATTTATTAAACAATAGAAGTAGTGAGAGAGAGAGAGACAGGATGTAAACACTCATCCCTAAACATAAGCGTTTATATCCCCAGCTTGCTGTTTGAGTCTGGTTTCATGACTGGGAGTGCCCTCGGGTCATCATTGAGCAGCTTGTTCGACTGTGACTTCTGAATGATGAATGTCTCCACTTAAATTACAGATCACTTCCCCATAACAAAAATCACCACTATTATTGGCCTCTGCGGGGGCACCAAAGGGTGACCAGGCAGTGGTGGAGGGCTTCACCTGCTACAGCACTGCTCTCTCCCTGACAGTAAATGGAGATTTGTCAGCAGTCTGTCCTGTAGGACGTGCATTGGGGAAGTTTGGCTCAGCACTTGCTGTTCTGTCTTTTTACTTATAGACAGAGTTTTCCTGTCTGTGGTACTGCCCGTCAGATTAGTTAGGGTCAAAAGCTGAATACTTGGATTTTTGACCTTTGAATGAACCTCACAAAAAATAAAGACAAGGAATTCAGTTCTCCAGTGCACTGTCCAGTACTTGAGGATGGATTTGAACATCAAAGGATGGGTCATTCAGAAAGACAGAGACACAGTTGTGTTCTTGAAATCAGAAGAGTGTATAAATTCCCCTTATCTCTTTGGGGGAAAAACCTCCCCTATGGATCTAGCTCATGCTTGCTGTTTGTGTTGTGTTGCTCCTTTTGCCATGACCAGTCCTGATAAAAACAATTTAAAAGAAACAAATTGGGGTCCAAGATGGCTCGGAAGTGAAGGGACCATTATGTATAATTACTTGCATTAAAACGGTTTCTGGACTGGAATTAGTTTGGGAATGTCTGTCCCCTTGTTTAGATAAACAAAAATCTAGTTGTCATAGCAGACTGCCTGCTCATTGTCTACCTGCTGGGGGCAAAGCAACGTCCTGTTTTCCCCTCAAAAATGAGCAAGTGTAGGAGAAGCAGCAATGGTGGGCATGCAGTAAAAGGTTGGGCCATTCTAGAGCGTGCTGCAGCCAGTGCAGAGTTGAGGCAAACATTTGGCAGCAATTTCCTCCTAGCAGCCTGTGGACCTCCTCTTGCGTTGGTCAGTCAAGAGCCAGTTGCAGTGGTAATGCATCCCTGCTGCCCCCAGCAGATTGATTTTGACCCTTAACTTCTCCTTCCACCTGCTAATTACTTGATCATGTTCTCTCCCAATGTTCTTTCCACATGGTGGTGGCCTGGTTATGTCATTCTCCCATTCTGCTGCTGCCCTCTCCACCTTTTGGCTATTTGTTCTTAAAACCCTTTCCTCCTCACTGCCTTCCTCCTCTTCATGCCCATCCCAAAGTTTGTCATTAATATCCAAAAATATTTGGATATTTTGGATATCCCAAATTTTTTTGATTTTGCTGACTCTTAGCAGTCTGGTCTCTAATGCCTACTGGTTGGTGGCAGTGGGGTGTGTGTGTGTGAAAATCAGGGTTTTCCCTTTTAATTTGTGCTTTGTTGCTGCTGGTTTGACCTTTAATCAGGTGTCTGGCTGTTGTTTGCTTGCTGATGTTTTTTACAGAATGGTCCCTTGTAAATATATACAGAAAGGGCAGGAGAGTAACTGGAGATTGTAGACCACTCTTTTATTTCCTGGGAGCCTATTAAAGACGGTTTCCAGTTTATCCATCCATCTCTTTGTCAAGTTGCCTCCTGTGTCCATCCACTTGTGCATTTATTTAGTGGTGATACCAGCTGCTGTATCATCCTCTAGGATTATAACAGTGTGTTTCAGAATAAAGCCAGAGATGCAAAGTGCGCTGAACCCATTATAAAAAAATAAAAGGGCTTTCCTTGATGGCATTTAGCTCAATAAACACAGTTTGTCAGAGATGTCTTTATCTCCCTACATTTAAGCGATTAAATGTTGGTAAAAATAGCTTCAGAAATAAAACATGAAGAGAGCTTCTGGCAAAGCCCTGTCCAGTTTAATTCATACATTAAATATTTGCTAGTAGGGTCAAAAGCTGAATGCTTAGATATTTTGCCCTTTGAATGAACCTAGCTAAAATAAAGACAAGGAAATCGGTTCTGCAGAAGCCATCTCCAGAATACTAGGATCAATTTAAACATCAAAGGATGGAGAGATCATACAGATGGACAGCCATATTATTCTGCACAATTAATACTCGGAGAGGTGTTTTCTGAATTCTAAATCTTGTGCAGGGAAGATAATATTAAAATTTCAGAGTTTTAATTATGTAAAACACAGTCCTTGATGCTTAGCTCCTGAAAACCGGAGCAGTTTATTTTGCATTAATGAATGTAGAAAACATCCCCCAGTCTGAATCTCTGCATTGATGCAATCTTTTTACAGTCAAATTAGCATTTATATTTCTAAAGGTAATTTTTAGACAACACAATAAATAAATGATATGCCGATAACCTCCAGATGGATAAAGGGGTGCTCATATGGCATTTACAATGCAAATTGGCAGAAGATTACATAATGGTCAGGTCTGTTGATCTTGGGCAGCAGTGAGCAGGGAGGGCTGAGCGGCGTTCTGGGTCTAGCGCCGGGCTTCACACCCCTGCAAACTCCTCATGTCCTGGTAGAAATGACTTGCTCGGCCAGGCGTTAGCTACAGGGCACAGCAAGTTTGCGTGGAGGGCAGGATCTCTCGTGACTTTAGGTATGCTAGCAGGATCTGTATCTCAGACTGCTAGGTTCAAAATGCACTGTCAGTATAACAGTGTAGAGTTAAATTCTGGAAAAGTTTCTCCAAATTGAAGCTTTGGGGTTGAGCCCTTTGATTCTGAAGTCCTAAGAAGAAGGGAGAGAGCAACAGCCAATTGCTCTGAGGAACTGGAGCTGAAATTTGCCTGAAGTCTGCTGTAAGTCTGTATATCTCCACATAGACTGTGAGTTACACTTGTTCTTTGGGTTTCAATAGTAGCTTTAATCTGGTTTATTAATTTCTCTATATGCCTTAGTTTAATAAGACACTGACCAGGATTTCAGGATTGAGGTCAATGACTTTTGTAGTTCAGAAGTATCATTTTAGGTTTGGGATTTTTTTGATGGCTACTGAAACTTCACTTCTAACTTGAATTTTCTTTAGGCACCTAAATAAGTGTCCTCATTTTTGTTACGTGATTTCAAGAGCTCCTGTGCTTTTAAAGACCTTACCATGACTTATTAAAATACCTAACTTAAGTATCAGTCTTTTGAAAATCTTAGCCATGATTATTTTCTCACTGTTATCTCCAAAATCCCCTTGTTTGTTTTTTAAGTAGAGGACTGTATTGCTTCATGTGGATTTTACCATACTGTTTAGTTTTGGATGGTAAATGGCATTAAGAATGGATTAAAATAAACAAAATAAGGCCCAAGGACTTGATCTTTGTCCACTGAAAAAAAGGAGAATTTTGTCATTTACTTCCATTGAATCTATCAGAGAAATTCTGCGTGGTGAAGTACACAGTATCTGCTTAGCTTGGCTCATGTGGTAGTCAATGGAGTGACTTGACTTCAGAAGCAGAGTGTTGCCTTGCTGTACGTAATTAACATTACAAGGCTGTAGATTCTGCATATGAAAATCCAGGCTATTGTAAATTGTGGTTTCCTTGCCAACCATATCTCAGCTCTCGCACTTCTGTAGTTGTCTCTATGATGCTTTGTGCAGTATTATTACCCCTTACCTAATACTAGAGCTGAATGGATCTGCAAAATCTAGCTATTATTCTTTCCATTTGAACTACATTAAGATGAAAATAAAAATAAAATCTAAGATGTTTCACTTCCCGAGTAATTCTATTCTGGAAACATTAAAATAAACAGACTTGACATTGGGAATGTTTCAAAAAGACATTTTTTTTGGCAAATGCTCGTAGCTAATGAATTTGCATTCATAAATGTAAGCATTTATATCAGAATCATGATTAAAGCATTAAAATTGACTCTTCTGCCAAACTGTAGGTCACATAGCTTGAATTTCATGTTTTGAAAATTTCATACTTGGAGCAAACCGCTTGCCAGCAAATTACAGACCAAGACTTATTCCCAAGAAGTACTTTCTGGTGAAGTTCAAATAATGAATATATGTTTGTGTCTGTGGAGAGGGAGGAAGCTGATTTTGCTGGTACTGTTTTTCACTGAACATTATTTGGGCAAGTGGCCATAGAGAAAGCTTTCTTGAATTTCTTCTTGTTTCTCTTTGATTTGTCCCCAGAAGATATTGATCTGGCTGGATCTGTGGCTGTGGGCAGGGTTCATTGGTTCTCAACAAATTTTTGCATGCTCTTGGCAGCATTTTCTGAATTGGAGATATCTATTCAAAATGCTAGTAATAGCTGCAAGTAGTGTCATAGTGAATGTACTTATAGTCTATGCTTAAGGTATAAGCAAGACCTTAGTCCTGCTCTTCCCTTTTTGAGACAATTGTTTGCATTGCTTGTTTCCATGTTATTTTGAACTATTATGTAGATTGGGAGATAAATCTTGTTTCTTCTTGATCAAGGTTACTTTGCACATGGAAGACCTCTCTAATCCAATTTATGCCTTTCCCGCATGATCCCCTGAGATGCAAATGTGAAGTCATGCCTAGGAATGAGTGGAATATGGCAGTCTCCCTCCCTCATGGTAATGTGGTACCACTTCAGGAGTGTAGTGCAATTGCACCTTAAAGCTCGAGGAAAGAGAGCAGGATCTTGCACCATCCATCCCGTGGTGGAAGTTACCATGTTTTATTTTTATAAGTGGCTGTACTGCTATAAACAAAAGGTAATCAGGCCAGAACCACAACAGCTGTAATTTGGTGGCTTTGCTATCTTCAGTGCAACAGTGCTGTGGATCCTGCTCAGTGACCTCCACCTGGCTACGTGTCCTCTCCATATGTGCCCTCGTGATGTTCATACTTAACATTTACAGCCAGGCTAACTGGAGTGTCTAAGGTGTGATTTGATCCATTGCCCTTAATTGCAAGACTTGGATGTTATTCTGCTTTCCTTGTCAAACCAGAGATCCTCTCTGTTCTGATTCCTTCACAATCCAGACTTGATAAAATAAGAGGTTTGGCCAGCTTTTGGAGCCAGATTAGTTCCTAGATTGCAGTGCAGCACTTTAGTCGGGTGGGTGCAAAGGAGAGGATAGTGTGTTGTCCTGTGAGGACAGGGGCAAGGAGGGAGAGGTTGGAATACCTTAGGCTGGTTCTGCTGCCAAAAGCAATGCATTGTCAAATTATGGCCTAATTTTCTTACCTAGGGTGTGTTTAAAGAGGGATTAGCATCAGGAACAGGCCATTAAGCAATTGAAACTCTAATAGAAAAAACATAACCTTATCACAGATTTTTTTTAAAAAACCCTTGGAAAATAGCTCAAATATAAGGTTAATTGGAGCCAGAAATGTCAAACTAATGTAGCAATTTACCCTGGGAGACTGCCCTGGCCTTTGAGTATAGCAATAGTACAGACTACTGAGTAAGATAGTAAAGAAATATAATAGGATTTTATGTAGTCCCCTGTCATATTAAACGTTCTTTGCAATTAATTTCTTGTTGCAATGTTATTTTCACTGACCTATTTTTTTTTGACCTCCTACAATCTTTAAGCTACCAAAGTAGGGCATACGGGAATTCACATTTCTTAAAAAAAAAATTGAAAAAAATCTTAACTTAAACCACCATCAATGTACACATTGCAGTGTAGACTGATACTAACTCAAAGCAGTATAAAAATGCCATTGGCTTATTCTAGAATAGCCTTTAGTCTATAAGCTGTACTGATCCATTCAGGAAAATGCTGCTTTTGAACAGCTTCTTCAGAAACAAGTGGGAGTTTTCTTGGACTGAGAGCTTGAGGATGTCTGCCCTGTGAATGAAACATGATAGGTGGTCTTCTTTTCCTCCTGGTTGCTGGCTCCATTTCTTCTACTCCTAACTGAACATCAGACCAAGATAGCTTGGTATTGTGATCTGGTCTGATTAATCCAAAACTGCTGGACTTAAAATTAGCAATGATAAAATCCCAAAGTTGTGGAATAGCCAGGGAATTCTGGTAGGTTCCAGCTGTTCCGACTCTAACTGAATCCCTTTCCACATGAGCTGGATACATAATCCATTTTCACTTTTTAATCAAACATTACTGAAGTGATGTGCTCTGTGTATTTTTATACAGCTTCCACAGTTTACTACAGAAGTGGCTGTATTTCTCTGGAGGTCTAATGTTTCCTGAAAGCATCTCTGTCTGAAAGTGTGAGTGGGTAGGATAGTCAAATTCCAAAATAGATCACTCTGGGGGAGTATGAAACGTCCATCACAGAGACAGATAAATGTCTGCTAGAAACAATCGGGTGGTTTGGGAGGGAAGGGGGGTGACATGATCTCTGGAAGTCCCTTCCACTCCTGTTTTTCTATCATTCAAAAAGATAGAAAATGCTACCCCAGGAGAGTACACCTGGTGTCCAGTCTTGCAGTCAAGGTGACCAGCTCAAAGGAGAGAGAACAATACAGGCAATAAAACTTTCTGATCTTGAGTAAGAACTCTTAACATAAGCCCAAGTGTTTTCCAGGCAAGTGTCCTTAATGTTTTTCCCTGTGGTAGTAAGGATTTTATTTTTTTTAAAGTGGAGCTGGAACCAAATATCATTGAATCAAAGAAGCCAGCATTAATCAAAGCACATCAAAGAGGTTCCTCATCAGTTGCCTGGAGCAACAGAATCTACAGCATATCATCTTTCTTATGCTAAGCTGGAGGAATTCAGAGAAGAGAATTTTGTCTGTTTGCTCTCAAATGAACACAGAAATAGTGTTTTCAAGGTTTCTTTAATAGATCAGTGAACTGGTCCATTTAGCCGTCGTAATTTCTAAGTCCCAGACTTACATTTCCCAGGAATGTTTTTCATGTGAAAATCAGTCAAACCGACCTTTAAAACTAAATAGGTGGTGGGTTGCCTCTCTTGACAAAGTTATAGAAGTGCTTCCTACTCTTACATTGTCTCTTTCTGTTCCGTCTCTCTCTTGGACAATAAAATGGTACCCCTAAGGCCCCTCCTTGCCTTGCTACAGCTGCATTTCATTCTTAGCTAATAGTACTTGGAGGGAGCAATCAACTCAGCTGGATAAACAAATACAGTTCCCTCTTCAAGTAAAAAACCCTCCCCTCAGATCAATATTTTCTAGTGTTCCCCAATACAGAAATTAGTGGTGCTTGTATTTACTATCTATTTCCAGAAGACCCATTTTTTACCTAAAAACTTATAGATGCTCAGTACAGCCAAGTGATTACTCAGGTGTAGAAAGGCCTGAATTTTAGATCTCAGCCAGATTGATTCTTACACTTGCTTGAGCAGTTGATAAAATGCTCACCAGCAAAACCTCTTTGTCCAGCCTAGGGATTTTCAGGGCAGCATTGATAGATACCCAGACCTTTCATATTGATTGCATTTGCCAGAAGTAAAATCCAACAACACACGAGCATTGTGATCAACCTGCAGTAATGCTGAGGCTGGAGCTGTGTTTTTATGGTTTTCTAGGTCACATGTTGTGCACCTCCTTACTAATGAGTCCCAGAGCATTTTCCAGAATGTGTACCCATGGGCTGAGTCTCGTACCCCAGCTCAGGTCTGGAACGTGTTGGCAATTCAGCATGGGCGACACTTTGCTCTGGTTGTTAAAAGAGGAAGTGAAGAACAGAAGTTTCCCAACTGAAACTGCAGGGGGAATTTTAGTGCAGTAGAATGTAATTATCCAAACTGGAAAATGGCCAGGATCCTAGAGTTAATAATACCCTCTGCTCTTGCAAAAAGTGCCATAGGATCTTTTATGATGGCTAGTGGTCAGCAGGCTTCACCTCACATCGCAAAGATATCTATTAAACAGATCAGATAAGTGGATCAGAAGTGTAGGTATTTCAGTCTTTCATGTAACACAAATATTTCTGGATGGCCTCTGGCTGCAGCCTTCAGGTTCAGGAGGGAATTGAGTTAAACAGCCAGGGAAGAGACATTAGTCTTAATGAAAATGATCCCATTAAAGGCAAATGACAAGCAATTGGTGAAGAACAGCTGAGATGTACACTGAAGTACCCATAAGGTAATATTTGGGTACATCAAATCACCAGTCCTCTTCCTTGACCATCAGCATCATGTAGTTTGGAGGAATGGAATAGAAAAGGTTAACAGCATCCTTTGTATGATAGGGTCAGCTCCTGTGGAAATCTGTATTATGAATTTACCCTGATTTCTGTAATAGTGGAAGCTATGTGCAAATGAATTGGGAAATGGGTGTAAGTGGCAAGATTACATTGTGTTAATTAGCCTGGCACTGATGAACTGTACAAAGCCTGGGAACTTCCACAGCAGGAAAGCAAGCACATCACAGAGAATCCCTTTCGTCACAACTGACTTGTGCCATGGGACTTCAATTAAAAACCAGACCAGGCCACTTTTAATCGCTTTAATGAGAAATTTTTTTTTTTTAAATCTTTGTTAAACTGTCTGTCTACTTTTCTACAGTGCAGCCCATCATGATGGTAGCTGAGGTTCTAATTATCTGTCTTGGCTCCTTTTTCTGAGCACAAGGTTTGTTATTCTATACTGCACCTGGCACCATAGGCTCTGATGTTTGGGATCAGTGGGCATTACTATACTACCAGCTATAATAAAGAGTAGAAGGCCAATGATCCTGTCTGTCTGTTGTTAAAATGAAGAAAGACTTGCACAGTTCTTCCCCTTGGTACGTCCCAGTACATTGGTACTTACACCATAACAGTATTATCTCAGGGAATATAAGTCTGCTACAGGATATTGCCACTTTAACCACCTGAACTGCCTTTTAGTTCCAGTTTCAACTCGGTGTCAAAAATATTACCCCTCTTTAAGATTAATTTGTGACAAAATGTCATATTAATACAGCTATATTTCCCAGGGGATAAATACAGCCTTTTGAAGAGCAGCCATGGCAGAGTGCTATATAGGACTATAGAGAATTATCAACAGGCTTTTGCTTTAGCAAATGTCATGCTACCAGAAGAATGGTGCAGTTTGCAGGTAAGTATGGTGTACGGACAGTTTTATTGTAAGAGTGAGGTTATGATATTTTCTTCCTATTAATCCATATCTCATCCCTAATTATATTAGCACCTCCCAATGACACCTGATTAAGAATGTGAGGATAAAACTGTCAGTTACCTATAAATCCATCAGCATTGTATCATGTTTATTTTTGGCATCTTAGCTATTTTGGGAGGCTGATGTCTACTTTGAGGTTTGTGCATCGTTGGTAGAATTACTTCTGATTTACATCAATGGGTGTGCAATCACAGTTGAGCCCTATGTGATGCTGAGGAGTTTACCTGTAAGGGGCTAAATCCAGCACCAGTTGTAAGCAACTGTAATTCCAGTGAAACCAATAACAGCTGCACCTGCATGTGCTAAGGCTGACTTTGGAACAGTTTATCAGGTATTCTCTTTGTACTGAAGTAGGATAAACTTTGTATTTCATTGCACCTTCGGTACCTGTAGTACACCTTGGATATGTCTGAGCTATTGAAACCAAACTTCTTAACAGCCCTCAGATGTAAAGAAAGGGAAGATGAAAAAAAGTCCTAAAACTAATTTCTTGCCTCACAGCATTCCACCAAGATGACTCAGAAAATGACAAGGGAACCAAACTGCAAATTAGGCTCTAGTGTTTGTTGAAGACATTTGCCACCGGTAAAAATGAGTTATTGAAACAGTAAAGCTGAGGATTTCAGAGGAAATTTGATTGACAACAATAATTACAGCTATTCTTGTTCCTATAAGAAATACAGTGCAGGCTAGCCATAATAAATGTATGAAAATGATATTCTGAATCTGAGCAGAAGTAAATGTAGGTCCAAACAGTTTAAGTGTCTTCTGTACAAATTTCTGTGCATTTTTATGTGTTAAAAGTAACAGTAGTTACCAGGTAGGTGTGTAAATTTTCTTTATGTGACTAGTCGGCTAATCATGGAATGTTTTCTAAATAAACCTCTGTGAATAAAGGCTGTCTTTAGTGTTCAGTCCAGTGGAACACTTTGGGTTTGGTACCCACGCCAGGCTGTGTGGCAGCAGGGTCAGGCTGGGGGTTCTGCAGAGCAGATGCAGTTCATGGGACACTTTCATCTGATCTTTGTGTCCTGTCTCTGGAGGAGATGCCCAATGATTGTCTGAGCCACATCCAGATGGCTGCCAGAGTGGTCAAATGATTTCTGTTGTACCTGAGGACTACCCCGTGCTCAGCCTGAATTTCCACAATATTCCTCATAGGCAAAGAGGAGATGAGTTGAAGCACATGGTCTTCTGTATCTGCATGCAGCTTGGTGCCTCAGGTGGGGAACCTGAGGAGGAGCTCTAAAACTAGGAGCTCGTCTTTTTGGTTAACCAGGCTTACTCACATCTGACATGTATGTGTTACCAAACATCAGGCTTTGCTACACGGTGCCTTAGAACAGGGATGGGTGCAAAAGTGTCGGGAGTACTTGAGTCTTAGATACTCTTTCTTATGTGTCTGTATGACCTAATGCTATGGTGGACTAATGTATGAGAATATAAAACAATGAATGTTTTGTAGCCAGTAACTTTTGGTTGTGTCTCACTAACTTGATGTCTGCCTTCTATTTCCTTCTCCTGCTGTTGCAGTTATGCTTGTTACCAAAAGACCCTGTATCCCTCCCAACTCTCTCACATAGTGAAGGCAGGCTTGTAGGTGTGCTCTGCTAGCAAGTGGTTCCAATTGCTCCGCTAGATGTTTCTGCTGTGAGAAGATCACTTCCCCTCTTCCCAGTCCTGGTCTGAGATCTGGATTCATTTTATGACAACAGGCAAAGTGTGGAAGAAGGCAGCACTGCAGCTAACCCTTCTTACAAGGCCACAGCAGTGCCAAGAAAGTGACTGTAGACTAGTGGTTGGTTTTATTGGACCTGTTAGATCATGTCGCTGGGAGTTGTTCAGTAGAGTTAACATTAACAGGGAAAGGGAAAATAAGAAGTCAGTCAATCCACAAGTGCCGAGAAAGAGTTAAATTAATGGGGGAAAAGGAAAAAAATTCTTAATACTGGAGAAAGATTATGCTGGCTTACTTATCAGGTTCATGCTGAGCCCAGTCGTAATTGGAATGTACCCTTTGTAAAGTTTATTGGGTCCTGGGGCAGCTTGTTACTGAACCGGTCAATTAATCTATTTTTTTTTTTTAATGAGTTAGGGGATTTCCTTTTGTGGAAAATCACCAGGAAACCTGACCAAATGCCCACAGCTTGGGGAAAGCATGGCCTGAACATATAGAAAACCCTTCCTCCACAATTAGGAGAGGAAATAGACACCTCCCCTTATGGGCAGCATATTTGACCAATCCAGGGACTAAATAGATGGGATTTCACCATTGACTTGCAGGTTGTCGAGGGAGGATCACCATGAAACAAGATTACTTGAATGCAGCTTGGTGTTGAAGGAAATAAAACTGTTGAGTCTCCCTGCTGAGAGACAAATGATTTCCATTTAAAAACCTGTTTGTTCCATGCTGTAACTCCCAATGTAGCAATAATTAATGATATCAGAAGGTTACGAAAGACATTCTGTTGTGCTTGCTCTGTTCTGGGCATGAAATTGGATTAACATGAAGATAAACTTAGACTTTAAATCTGTTGAGGAAATCAGTAATTATGTCAAAATTCACAAATATTAATCTGTTTAAGTGTGGCAGGATACTGTTCGTCTATCAGCAAAACATCCTACCTTGTCAGAATTCTGTTGAAAGGTTAATTTCTTAAAATACTCAGATTTCCAATAATAGAATATTGTGAAGATGCAGCTTTTTGAATAAACACAAACAACCTCACCTCTGGAAACATGGTTATTTCTCTTTCAGTGGCAACCAGCCAGTACTCTCTCATGAGGAAGAATCAATTTGCAGGGTATTGAATAAACCCTTGGGCTCTGCTGTGGAGAGGTGACCACCCATGAAAACAACTGACATGAAAAAACCACAAGGTATGACAGTGCATACTTATTAAAAATGTACCTTTGCTGCAAATGAGCACATGGAAACACTATTGGCTTTAGGGGCAAGAGGTGGGGACAGTTACAAAGACTCTGAAATTAAGTTAGGTAGAAATTCACTGGGTGATTGGAAGGGGAAGGGACTCCATATCTTATGTTCTCAAATATTTCAGGAGTCTAATTCTGGCCGTGATTCTGCTGTAGCTAGTTTTAATCTAGCTGCTGTAGAAAACAGAGGTGACACAGTTCTGTGAATATGTGTGCAGTGATACCGTCTGCAATGAAGCCTCCGCAGGTGTAGCTTTGTTGCTACTGATGGTCAGGAGGTGCAAGTTTGGCTTGGTGTGCCTACATAAGTTGCAGTCATACCTTCCCATTGCAGTTTAGATTTACCCTGAGGGAACACGTTAGCTTTGAGTGCCCATTTAAGTAAGTAGCCTGGTAGTGCAATTGTATTAGAAATAGAAAAAATAACCTTCAGTGCTAGATTCCATTCTCAGTGGAAATGGAGGTAGTGAGCACCTGCGTAAATCTGTTAGGAATGGTCCTCAATACCATCTGCCATGAAAAGTGCATCTAAAACCACTTGAGACTTAGAAATCTGTTTAGTGCAAGAAAATTACAGTAGTTTCATTCTATCTTCATTCATTTAAAAATGCAGGCTGAACATACCTTACAGAAAAAAAGGAGGCTTCAAATCAGGAAGGTGGTTAGGAGGCTGAGAAAGTGTTTCTATAGTCATGTGTTGTTGGGGCATCACAGAGATGGTATCATTCAAAAGGCTGGAAAGTTTCTTAGGAAAATGTTAGTTTGCTTTTGTGCACAATGCTGGCAAAAAGAGAGGGTGTTTGTAGCCTCAAGTGTGTAGCTTGTAAGAAAGGTGAGTTTTGCAGCTGCTGAATGTTAGGAAAACCTAAGCTGAAGGCTAACAGGTAACTTCAGTATTTTGCTGAGCAGGTCTCAAAGCAGATGAGATACCACTATACCAGAAAACTGGAATTTTGTGACCCTAGGTAGAAAAAATTATAATAAGGAAATATTTTTACAAATAATAGCAATTTTTAACGTGTTCTCATAAATAAAAACAACAACAAAAAAGCTTTTTATATATATGCTGGCCATGCCTGGCCTCTTCATAAAAGTCTGTGGTGAAAAAGAGTATACAACCTCCATAGGTATTTCTTGTAGCCATGAAGTGGTTTCTCAACACTTCAAAATCTCTTATTCTGCTTAATTGCACATAAAGCGAACTCCTTTTCTAGTGGGGAACATCTGGTTCTCTACTCCAAAAAAACGCTTTTACTTTTTGGAAAGTGTGTATCAAATCTCCTGCTTCTCTTCTGTTTTCTAGATGAGCTGTCATCTTAGTAAACATGAAGTATGAAGGCAGAGAGTGGCTGTCAATGTATTTTCAGCTCTGATGTAGGGACTGGCAGCTCCCATTCAGCAGGTTTGGTCTTTGCATCTGGAAAAGCCATAGACAGAACGTGGCTTTTCCATTTCCTGACTTGAGGTGTAAAACCAACACAACTCTGTGCTGTGCCATGTGGCCTTACTGGTAAGTTGGATATTTCTGCACAGTGCTCCATGTAGAGATGTCGTAAGTGTCTTGGCTGAGATCATTGAAGTGCTGTGTGACTGGAAGGACAAGGAAGCCGAGCCTTAACCTCTGGTGACAATTACAAGACATTCCTTGCTGTTGTTGACTTTAGTGAGAGCTACAAAGTGTCTGTGTGTAGGAATTTTTTAAGTCTCTAGTGTTTATAAAATATCCAAACCAGTTTATATGAAATTCTATGATAACCAAGTCAAACATAAAGAGATTATCTCATTATTTTTCATTTTATTATGTACTACTTCTCTTTACCAATTTATTTTTCATTTTTTCCTATGCCCCTAGCTCTTTTCTTTTACCATAGAGTGCTTGCATGGGCTCAGCCATAAAATCATCTCTCTCTGAAAGAAACATCCTTCTATTTATTGTGTCTATTTTTTATGATGACTTTTACTTTGAATTTATGTAACAATACTCCACTTCTTTCCTTTCACTACATTGTAACTGCTCCTTCCTGTGTCATTTGGAACTGGCCAAAGTTGGCAGATCTCAAATTTCTTTTTCCTCTTTGAAACGTGCAGATTCTTTCTCCTTCAGTGATAATGGGCATTGTGTTTCCTTAGAAATATTTTTGGCGGCCTATTATTTCTCAGCCACTTCAGTTGGCAAACTGAAGGCTTGGAAACAAATTAGCTTGGATGGCAGCCCAAGCTGTCAAAATGAGCCTTCCATTCATTACTGAATCATCCACCTCCTGCATTTAGATCTTCAGCCCCACTCTTCCAGCTAGCTTCTCAGTTGAGTTCTTGGAAATTTTTTTTTCTGTCACTTTTGAACTCACTACTCCAGTCTACTTCACTTACGACCACATAGCAAAGCTACTTCCCCATTATCTGAAAGTAATGAACTAATAACGCCAGTATAGAGGGCACAGCTGGTCATCATTTTTGGTAGAAGACATTAAAATTATATTTTTCTCACATATTATTTCTCTATGAGTTACCTGAGGCTGAGGCCTTGATCACTTTGTCAGGCAAGAAATTCCAGGTAGGAAAACTGGTTCCTACACAGGTATCGTTAAAATCATATTATTAGTCTTGCTCTGAAATGTTCTGGGAATGAGGTAGGAAGGTCTTGTATCCCTTATATATTTTTGTACCTTGAGTATTCTCCCCCACTTCTTTCTGGGTTTTGGGTTTTTTTTGTGTGGGTTTTTTTTTCTGTTTCTTTTTTTTTTTTCCTCCTGTCTTTGTCAACAAACATTTTCGCAGAGGAATAAATCTTTCAGAAATACCACGTAGCATCTTTTTCTCTCTTCTCAGCTGATGTCAGTGTGGACTTCAATTGTTAAGGGAATTTTCAGAATGAAATGTTTCCGTTTCAGACATGATTTTTTTTTTCTGACCATTTTAGTCAACTTTTTTGTGTTTCTATTTCAAACAGTATTTTTTAAATGCATCTAATTTTTTTTTTAATTACAAAAAAATTCTAATTGTTAGTGAAAGGTAGTTAAAACAAGTTAACAAGTTTGAAGGTTCCAGTACCAACTGGAAATAGGCTGAACCGTGTTGGGAAATTTGGAGAGGAGGGTAGTATACAGGCAGAGTCACATCCTTGACACTCTTTCTATGGGTAGAGAAGGTGAGCTAGTATAGAGCTTGCTACATCTTATCCCATCAGGCTGAGATGGCAACTTTGAGTTACTATCTCTAGAGTGTCTTACTGAGGAGAAATTCTGCAGGCAAGACAAGAAGCTTTCAGATTTCTACCAAAAATTTCTTACAAAACCTATGAAATTACCCTTGATTCTACAGTGCAATTCTAATGGGCTGAAATCTAGGAAAAGGAAGGGCAAAGAAACAAATTTCTTGGTCAAAACCCACGTTCTCAACATGCACAATGTTAATATTACAGACTATGAAGAAATTTCCACTGGTGATGCAGCTGTTGGGATGAGGTGTACAGGAAGGAAGAAGTGTCAAATTTTGTAAAGTTTTAGAAGATAATGTTAGAAAAAAATGCATGTATATGACAGAAAGTGAACTTTAGTCCTTCATTACTGGGTTTGAGGCTGGTCAAGAAAAGGTCTTAGATTTCTCCATGGGAAAGGTCACAGCTTTCCTTCTCATTTATCTCTAGAATCGTGCTTGCCCCTCCAGTCTGAATATAGAACAGCACAAATTAGGACCTGGACAATGAAGGCCTTGGCCAAAGATCACAAGGACTTCACATACCTGCAGAAATGTGGAGACAGCTGGAGAGGATTACAAGGCTGTGTAACAGTCTAAAGAAGGTACCTATTCCCTTGGCTGCCACTATCTTGTTTTGCTCTCAGGCAATGTTTTGCTGCTTTATAGCTGTACTCTTTATTCAGGCACTTGCCGATCTTCTTAAGCCCAGGTTGGGCCAATAACCCTAGCAATTCTACTTTTGCCATGGTTGTCAACAGGGAAGTGAAGGATAAGCTGGAAAACTGCTCTTAAGTTTTAGATTCACAGTTCAGTTGTAAATAAGTGCTGCTGTACACAAAAAATCAGCATGATAGTGGCGCAGAATGAACTGAATAATGTGCAAAGTTTAATAAAGCTTGATTTTTCAAATAACGGAACTCTTGACATATAGTAAAATCAGATCAGCTTTTCTGATTATATCTAGCATGTGCATCTTCACCAATAGTATAGGAAGTCATTCTATCATGTATAGGGATGGCACCCTTGAACCAAGAATTGAAACCACCAGACTGTTCAAGGACATCCACAGGCCTCTTACCATCAACAGCAGTACAGTTATTCATAGATGTGGCCTGAAACAGGTACAGCAGCAAGGCAGCAAGAGCTTGAGGTTTCTTTGATTCTGCAATCAGGTGAAAACAAGTGTATTAACTATCACATTGATAGTGAGAAGAAAAGCACAGCAGGGCACATGTGGGTTGTCTGTGATGTGTTGTGTAAACTGGGATAGTTTTCTAAGACATTTTATACTATGTCCACGTCAAGATGTACACTTACTCAACTGTCAGTTAGCAAGGAAAATTTGATTGGTATTGCACTTACTGTGATGAAACTTTATCTCTTTTTTCCTTAACCATCTTCTCTGGAATTTTGACACAATTAAAATTCTGTTACAAAATTAAAATTTAACTGGAAAATTTTATAGGATTGTTCTTCTAAGCAAGTGAAGTCTATTTCCATTTTTGGTATGCAAGAATGTTGCCTCCCAAATTAAATACGCATTTAGCATAAATACACTGTGGTGATTATTGCAATTCAGGGACTAACAATTTCCTTTTTTTCTGGCTTTCCTGCTATGCAGTTGGTTGTGTTTCCACACTTACAGTGGTGAATTAACTCCCTGCAGATAATATAGCTTCACTTGCGGCAGATGTCAAGACTCTTAATCAGAATTTAAGTAGCCTCAATTGCATTTACCTTAATTCACTTTGGAAGTGAAGTAAGTTAAATGGAATTAGGACTGCTTTAATTCTGAATAAGTATGTCCACACAGCTATTCAATGCATTTTAGCTAATCTGTTCTAAAAATTGATTCAGATTCTCTTTGCAAGTGCTCTCCAAAGTAAAGATACAGAGTCTGTGGGTGCTGGAGATAAGGACTAGGGAGGATAGACTGTGCTTGCTGTGAAAGCAATGGTTGAGAACATTTGGGTGTAAAGGGTTGAGTTTTGGCCCACAAAGATTCTTGACTTGAATGTAAGACAATGTTCTTGGCTGGGCTGGGCTGGTCAGGAAGTGGAAGAGAAGTATAGCTCTGATGAGTGCAATTCCATAGCAAACAAGAAATGTATTTGGCCACAATGCCCAAAAGTCCGGATCTTGTTGTGCCTCCTTAGAATGAAATGTATTCAGATAGCAACTGCCTCATGTCTGGGTTTGCAAAGCAGTCGGCTCTATGGGATGCAACTGTGATGAAGATGGTTGAAATTATACACATATAGACAGACATGCTAAATGAAACCAGAAATGTATCTGTTCCTTTCTCTGTTAGCGACAGTGGCCAACAGCAAAGCTTCTAAGGAGGATAAAACTATGGCACTAATTCCCTGGTGCATTCCCCTGGCATAAGTTAGCAGGGGCTCAGGATTTCCTCAGCCAGAAGTGGAGTTTTGGAGCAATTATTAATTACTCATAATGGATTTTTCCCATGCATTGCTGAGCACTTTAGCACTTTACTAAAACAGAAGTGTTTACAATTGGCCTCTATTGTTCGTGTCATTTGTATTACCTACCCATCATTTGTATGTAGCATGCAGTTTTGGGATTAACCCTGCAGGTACATGGCCAGTATGACCATTTCCTGTAAGTCACCATCAGCAAGCAGCAGGGTTAGCTAACTTAGGTTTGTCTGGCAACCTGCATAAAAATTGGTTACCAGCATCTACCTTCAGAAAGTCTGTTTTGTAGCCCTCTGTTGTGCAGTCGGGCCTGTACAAACTCATGATCAGAAAACAGCTCTACCCTGAAGAGCTTACAGCATAAATAGACAAGACAGAAGTGAGGCATGATTAAGTGAGAAGTAGACAACAAAATAGAAAATGACCTTATGCAACTTGCAAACTTATGATCCACTGATGTCTTGAACAAGCACACAGTCCTGATCATCGTCTCCTAAAAGGGGCATGATAGAAAAAGAGATGATACAGAGGAGGACAACAAGGATAAGCAGAGTTATAAAATGACTTTCCTAGAAGAGATTAAATAAAATAGGGCAGTTCGCTTGGAAGAGAGACAAGTAATACAGGTGTGTGTAAAGTCATAAATGGCATGGGAAAAGTGAATTGGAAATGACTATCCCCTGTTATAACACAAGACTAAAGGGGCAATGAAAGGAATTTTCAGGCAGCTACTTTAGACCAGAACAAATAGAAGTGCTTTTTCACACAGTGCATAATTCAGTTATGGAACTTATTGCTGACAGATATAGATTCAAGAAGCAATTAGACAAATTCATGGAAAATAGGTCCAGAAGGGGCTATTAAACACGCTGATGCAGATGCAACCTCTGGTTCAGGAAATCCCTAAATGGCAGATTGCCAGAAGCTGGAAGGTGGAAGAAGCATCACTCTGGGCTTGATGTGCTTCTCTGTTCTTGCTCTGAGTAACCACTTTGGGTTGCTACATAGTGTGGGTTTCAAGCCTCGATGGAAGGCTGTGCCTCTTAGGCTTTTATTTATGCTTTCTTGGGAATTGGTCATATTCCATGTATTATGTCAGTTAATTCCCTTTACTTACAGGGCTGTGTTATATTTTGGGGATCTGATGTTTGACAATAGTTGAATTATACAGTATGAAGCATAAAGTATCAGCCTGCTTTTGTGACACTACAGTAATGCATAAGCCACCATACTTAACCCTGTGGCAAAAGACACAGGTTCCACATCCCCATCCCTGCCCACATGGATGAATGAGAAAGATTAGCATTTCAGCACTTACAGAAAGTGTCGTGGTTTAACCCCAGCCAGCAACTAAGCACCACGCAGCTGCTCACTCACTTCCCCCCCATCCAGTGGGATGGGGGAGAAAATCGGGAAAAGAAGTAAAACTCCTGGGTTGAGATAAGAACGGTTTAATAGAACAGAAAAGAAGAAACTAATAATGATAATGATAACATTAATAAAATGACAACAGTAGTAATAAAAGGATTGAAATGTACAAATGATGCGCAGGGCAATTGCTCACCACCCGCCGACCGACACCCAGCCAGTCCCCAAGCGGCGAATCCCTGCCCCCCACTTCCCAGTTCCTAAACGAGACGGGATGTCACATGGTATGGAATACACTGTTGGCCAGTTTGGGTCAGGTGCCCTGGCTGGGCATGAGAAGCTGAAAAATCCTTGACTATAGTCTAAACACTACTGAGCAACAACTGAAAACATCAGTGTTATCAACATTCTTCACATACTGAACTCAAAACATTCTTCACATACTGAACCAGCTACTAGCAAGACAGTTAACTCTATCCCAGCTGAAACCAGGACAGAAAGTTACACAACTGAGGGTCTGGCAGAAAAAGGGAGGGAATGAATTCCAAAGTACCTACCAGTAGACCTGCATCCTGTTAAACCACTTTCAGATCAACAGTTACTGGTGAGACTCTGTCCAGCCTGCCTAGCACCGTTACAAAGAAAGGTGCCGCATTTCTAGACTAGACTTTGCCTTTCATAATTTCCAGTTGTAGAAACCTGTGGATTGCATTAATTCACCTGTAGAGGCTGAATTAAGCCAGAGAGATTGGTTTGCTGGAATAATGTCCCCGAGCAATGGAGAACATGAGGGAAGTGGCCCCTACCACAGCTGTGTGATAGGAATAAGCAGCACCAGGCACATCGTGGAGATACAGAGGCAACTTCTGCCTCAACAGTAACTTGCACAACATCGAGCAAATCCTCTGTCCTTCCAACAAACTGGTTCCCAAGGGTGAATATATCTCTGTATATTCAGCTGCAGAAAGGCCACAGCTTCATCCCTTTGTCTGCCTTTTTATTTCTCTTGGGTTAGGGCTTAACAGAGCTCCAACCAACTATAGACCAATGTACCTGATACTCTTATTAAATCTGTATTCAGATTCTGATTCTGTGTTGAATGATACCCCGCTAGTTCTGGGAGGAAATCTTTGTCTTTTTCCTTCTGTGACTAAGAAAGGGCTCGTGTTGCATTGAGCTTATGGGTTCTCTTTGATTGTAAGTGTAACCTTTCAGCATGAGGCTGCTGGTGCAAGTGAAATCAAAAAGCCTTTGTGAAAGTGTCTTAACAAGCCAGTTGCATGACCATGTAAGCTCTCACCTAGCTCTGAGTCAGCTGGAGCTTGACCAGGTTCTTATATATTCCAGAAAACTGCTAAAAGGTGATTTCAGGCATATTGTGCTTTCTGATCATTTGCCACAAAATAATTAAAACATTGGTTTTGCACTCCTGGAGAGTTTGTCCCTAACACTGCCTAAATGAATCACATACTGTTTTTCTTTTCTTAACCCAAATGGGACAGATTTGGAGTCACACTGTGACAATTCCTGAGTACAATAAATAGAAAGATTTTTAGACATGTGTCATTGTTGTAGTGACTACCTTATAACTGAGAGACTATGGACAAACAGACCTCAGCGTATGTAGAAGGCTGTGACAAATACCTCCAGTCTCACCCTTTGTACTGCCACTCAATGTGTGTGCCAGACTGCTTGTGCTGCTACTGACTCATCCTGAGGCTCACCTGGATTCCTGCCCAAAGGGACACTCTTTCTGTTCAAGGCAGCATGTGTCTTGCTCACTGAGGTGGTCTAACACTGTCTGTATGCAAGTTATTTTTCCAAGGACTCAGGTGGTACTGCAGCCAGTCGAGGGGCTAGCACACTGTCCTCGAAGTATTCTCCTGGGCAAAGCTGTGCCTGTACTTCAGCCTGTCTTTTTGGAGCTTCGTGAGCGTTAATGGGTGAAATGCTAAGTCTGTCAAACTGTCAAAGTGTGGAGTTTTTCCTCTCTCAAGCCAATCAACAAAACTAATTTGGTTCAAGAAAAGGAATGTCTTCAAATATTGCAGAACTAAAGAAGCAGAGTGAGGATGAAGGTCTCCTGGAGAATGTATAGAGTAAATAAGTACCACTTCAGGGTGTTGCTTTTTTTTTAAAAAAAGCCCAACCTCTTTTTAAAAAGCTCTTTAAAGCTTTATTTCTTTTGCTTATGGTTTATTCTTTCATTAAAAAAAAAAAAAAAAAAAAAAAAAAGGCAAACCCTTTTCTCATCACAGCCTCCTGAAGGTGAAACCCACAAATGCTCAACTGACTTTGCAAAATGAAAACAGCTGATGCCCAGGGCCTGCTCTAAGTGCAGGAGAATAAGAAAAACTATATCCAGGATAAATAAAAATGAGATACCTGCCATATACATGAGTCTGTTCCTCAGGGAGGCAGTACTGACCACTCTACACCGGTGCCTGTATGCATTGGCCTGCCTTCACCCCGAATGCTGCCAACATTCGCATTTTTGTCATCTAAAAGCTGTTGCTCTTTCTGAGTTCTGCGGCTATGTCTACACAGCACTAAGAAAGAATGAAAAGCTTTTCTGTAACTATATACGTGCCTAAATCAATCAATAAATATTGGTTTAAATGAGTTTTAGGTACCATACAAGTGCTCGTGATGTGAACTGGGGAGAAAAAGAGAAGGCTTGAGAGATGCAGGTCTGTTCCCCCCAGAGGTGTCCAAGTGTACTTATTTTCCTGTACTTTTAGCTTCTATAGTGGAAGTAAGCACCTAAATTCCTTTGAAGAGCTAAGCTTCTATTAATTTAGTAGAGGCTCTGCTAGAACCTCATTAATAACTTAAATTTTTTCAGCTAATCTTCCTGTTTTAAGGGTTTAAAATAGTGATAGTGAGGGTCATTGACTTTCCAGAGGTCCTACAGTGGGTTAGTAGTAGGACTGTAGAAAGAACCCAGACCTATCAGTTCTGAGATCTGAGCACAACATGCTGTTTCTTTTCAGACTGGCTGTTGATTTGAAATATAGTATTTAGCAATAACCAGGCAATCTTAATGTGGCATCTTACAGAACAGTGAGCTATGTAAAAGCAATCTGTAATGCATTCTGCCCAGTTCAAATGAATTCACTTGCTGTATTGTTTACAGAAGTGAGTATTTTCTATCCTTACATGAACCTGCCAGATCCCAAAGGGAGATACTGAGAAAAGAGAAGAAGGATCGAGCTCTCAGGTACAGGCTCTTTTGCAGTGTAGGGGGAAAAAGTAGCAGATGTGTGGTGCATGTAGAGGAATGAAGGTGCCTGTTAGATTAATTATTAAGGCCAAAAATATATTGTCTTTCCTGCCTTGGAAGAAAGTGCTTGGGGAAGGAGACGTAGGAAAAAAGCTTGGTTCTCATGGGCACCGTGGCACACTGAAGAGAGGAGGCATGGATCCTACAGTGAGACAGGGGTGATTCAGAGAAGGCTACGAGTAAAAGAGTTTCCAGGTCTGAGGCTCTGTTCTCAACAGTTCAGCTGGTTTGCACGTTGCAATAATAATTATTGTTTATTAGGAGCCTATCCATCAACTGATGCCTCAGGTGCCTCTTGTGATTAGAATATAAAACAAATTGGGCTGCTGCACTCAATAAAAAGATTTTTGATCTGTTTTTTTCAGAGCAACTATGTGACACTAAAGTCATTCTAAAGTTAAGTGGGAAGGACTTCTTGGGAACTGAGGTTGTAGGAAAAGTATATGTACAAACAGTGTCTTTCTCCAAATACAACCAGTTTGAGGGTTATGCCTGTGCTTATTAAGGCAGAGTAGTATGAAAAGAGTTTGAAGATTGGAAGCATATCTTAGTGCCTGCCCATTAAACGCCTGAGACGTGAGAACCAACTTTTTAAACTCTACTTTTATGATCGTCAAGTCTGTGACAGGTCAGTGTTTAGTCTATTATCTTATCAGCTAGTGGCTACATATTCATTGGAGAGAGATGAGCTGTCCATTATATGTATTTTGTACTTTTATGATGAAAGATAATTTGTGTAAAAGCATCCAGAGTGTGGGCATTTTGGGATGCTTTTAACATATCAAAAGAATCTGATCTGTATCTGTCTTTTTCCTCTAGCCAAATTATTCACCAGGAATACTGATTCTTTTATTTCCTTTCCATTCCCTTTCCACACAGTCTGTGTTAAACACTTACTTTTTTATTTTTTATATAAGGGGAGCAGAACAGGGAGTGCAGAGTAAGACACAAAAGAAAGAAATAGAAATAAGGGCCTCTTGGATGATATTTAAAATATTTTATTCTAATTATTTCTTGCATCAAAATAAAATATTTTTTCTTCCCTCTATAAATTTTCCCCTATGTTCCCTCATATTTGTGAGATTGGGAGCAAAACAAACAATCTGGAAGAAACTATGACTTCTTTATAAACCTCTACTTTGTTATTGGCTGATTTTGAATGAGTTAATATTAGTATGCATCTCTAGTTATCCAACAGAGAGGATGCTTCTCTAGCTGCCAGATGGGAAGCTTGGAAGCAGTGTTAAGTAGTCAAGTGGGCTAGGTCTTGGGGTTGCAAATCTCATTTTTCTGGAGATGTTTTTAGTGAAGCCAGAGAAGTTTGGAAAGATGTTCAGTCTTCTGAATCATGTGGCATGTTGGAGATATGCTGCTATAAATTCTTTGACCAGAAAAGGATATTATTTGACTGGGAAGCTGTCTTCCACCCTTCCTTCTTTTCCATGTATGCAGTGGTCATACACTGTTGCCATGGAGTTGTGGCAGGCTGGTCTACTCACTTTTGCAAGCCTCTCAAACTTTCAACCCTTTTCAATTTGCCAATCTTCCCCTCCCCCTTTTTCTTCTTGGATAGGAACTCTTGAATTTAAGCCTTTTGACAGCTCTCTTGCCTTTTTTTTTTTTTTAAGTTAAATTTCATAGACCTATTTTGAAGGGGGCCATGGACACCCAGGGCTCTGAAGACCAGAGATTAAAACCACCATATAAAAGATCTAGAAAGGTACAGAGCATATTAGTCTGATGATAATTATTTTAATGGCTATTGCTTTTACTTTCAGATGTTTTACAGAGCATATACAATATGTATAATATGTTGTCTTGAAACAAACATGTGACTTGCTCCCATCAACCATAGGAATGGCTGATATATGGCTTTAGGTAGCAAGGGAATTCACAGCTGTGAGCTTCAAGTGTTTGTTTGTGTTCAGGGTCTTCTCTTTGTGTTTTAAGAAAATGCTTCATGCTCCTATAACACCTTTCACTTCCAAGGGCTTGCTCCTGATCTATCAAGATGAGGAGTAACTACTTGATTTAAGTCAGAGATTTAAGGCAGTATAAATCCATGGCAAGATCAGTTGCCAGCTCAAATAGCTGAGTTTCCCCAACAAACTTTAACTGCAGTCTGCAGCAGCTGGTCTTGCAAAAGAAGTAGTTTCCGTGGAAAAAGGAGAATAAAGAACCTCCTCTGCTCTCGGTCCTTCCCCGCTCCTTTCCCACTGATTTGGTTTAACAATCATAGTGCTCTTCCTCAGTCTCATCGTCCCACTATGTCACTTCTCTTGATTTCTGATTCCCCCCACTCCTGTTTCTACATTTCTTGGCATCTGCCTTTGCAACTCAGTTTGCCTAGTCCCTCTTCTCCCTTCACAAATTTATTGCCTCCCAAAGACACACAGACTGTTGCTGCTCAGACTGCTACCTAGACAGTGTTCGCCCTTGCCCCCCCCCGCCCTCCCCTAGTGTGCATGCAGCCTAGGGTCCATTACACAGTTCTTCCTAAGCTCTTTTTAACTCCCTCTAGCTCTTTTCTTATCGGATTCAATCTCTTAGTCATTGGCCTTATGGCTTTGTGTGAAGTTTCGGACCGGCTTCTCCAATTATTACCTTCTTTCAGAGAGCCATCCATCCATCAGCACAATTAAACCAGCTCTCGTTCCCATTCCAATCAGGAGGAAAGGTGTTCCTATCATTCAGTAAGTGCTTGCTTTACATGCAAAAGTGCATGTCTGCATTTTGCCTTCAGTAAATAGTGCTGCATTTTTAATGAGCTTGTCCTTAAGTAACAGATTGTGCTGCCAAATGCTTTAAATTTCTGTCTTTTCAGATTCTAAAATAAGTTTTTGCTGACTTTTTGTTGGTAATGGCTGAAGGGGATGGTTTTCAAAATATGCATGGCCGGCACCAGCTGAAGATTGCTTTTTATTTTACTCATGCTGAGTGTGCTGGCTCTTTTCTCTCATTTATCCCAGGGAAGCTTGTTTAAATGTCCCTTGCATACTGTAATTGAATCCACTGTCGGAACTCAAGCTTGTAGCATCTTTCTCTGGGCCTCTGGAACTTCCTGGGGGTGAAAATCTGTGTTTAATGATGAACTTTGCAGTCTGAACCCTTGCGTGAGAGACTACCCAAGGAGTAAGACAGGAAATATGTTGATATGCTCCATTTTAATTCAAGAGGTAAATGAGGGCACCATGGGTCATGGCTATAGGTGTCAGCTTCAGGCTGAAATGCTCAGCTCGTTGGCTCAGCAGTTTAAACAACAGCATATGCAAAGCCTCTGCCTATTGCTTGTTCTGAACTGAGAAATTGGTGTGAAGAGAAATGTGTTCTTATTCTTTAGTTTCTGAAATAGATTTGGCAATGTAAAATCCCAAGAGTGCAATGGTGCTTTTTGAATTTTACTCGGAATCAGTGACTTGATTCTATTCGAATGTTAGTTTGTGGGGCCAACTTACTGGCTGATGCTACTCAACACACTTTAATAAAGCCAGTTATGTTTCATGGATGTCAACAGGGCCATGCTGGCTTATGTTTTTAAGAATCTGGCCCCACACCGCTTACAAATATTTCATTATAAGTGCTGTAATATGGAAAGATATTTTAAGATTTGGTTTTGAAATAGGGAACTAGAATAGTTTGGGGTCAAATATGAGAGGGAGGAGTTTTCAGGGAGACCATGCACGGCCGTTGTTACATAGTATCATGTATAACCCTCATGTTATGCCCCAAAGATGTGAGGTCTGAGAAGAACAGCTTGTCATCTGAAGCCAGTGTGAGCACATGAGGCTGCAATGTAACTGAAGGAAGCAGAAAAGTGTAGCATAATTTTATTTTTCATGGTGATAATGGTTATTTTAATGTTTTGAAGTGAGGAAGAGCTAAACTTACTCATAGACAGATGATATATGGATCTGACCTGGTAGAGTACTGTGGCCTGATCAGGTTTCTGGCATATACAAGAAACTCTGATATGAGATTGGAAGAAAGTCATGAACAAATTGCCTCCTGGGAGACCTGAGGAGGGCCGGGATGAAAGTGAAAAGAGGGGGAAGTAGAGAGAAAAAAAAAAAGAAGTTGTGCAAGGTGCTGAATGTGAAAACAATAAGCTTTGATGTGATGAGCATTGGCTGGGAAGCAGAAGGATCTGAGGATGGCAGAGAAGGTAGGTGACTCTGGATAAATGGACTGGAGGGGATGAGGGCAGAAGCCTGGAGGGGAGAAAGCTTCAGTGAGATGAGGCGTGAGATGACTAAGCCTTGGCTGAAAGGCTTCAGCATTATAAATCGGGCACGCAGATTTAATGGCAGCTTTGACGTCTGGGATAAGAGGGAGGAAGAGCTAAAAATGCCCCTAAGAATATGATTCTGTGAAAAGGACATCGCCACTGGCAATGTGGAAAGGAAGGAGAAAACGCATTACCCCCCCCAAAGGCTAACAGTTCAGAGGCTGAAATTCTGAGCGCACACAAGTAGATGGGGGAGCAAGCACCGCCCGCCCCATTAAGCCCCTCTGGATCTCTTGCAGCGCATGGGTGGTGTGTAGCTTTTCCTTCAGTGGAAGGAAGGGGTCACACTTCTGTCAGTTCAGTGTGCCAGCTGTAGAGCTTGCTAGAGGTGTGAAGTAGGTATTTTAAGGCTAAAGTGATTTACTTCTCCCAGAGCAAAAGGGGATGTCAGGGAAATAATGTGGCTCTCCGTGATACCAATTTATTGTGCAGTACACCTGAACTATTGTATCTCATCCGTTGCCCTTATCTCATCCAAGGCTCTGCCCTGGAGCTCTTTCTAGCCTGGCTAACTAACACCTGGTCCATGTAGAAGTAGGCTGCTGCCTTTCAGGGCTGCATGTGGCTGCAGTGTTCATGGGGAAGCTGTGCCAAGGCACAGCATTTCCTCTGTTGTGCATAATACTGCGGTCCCTTGAGTCCTTCCTTTCCTTTCTCTTCACCCCTCCTGGTTAAATCTGGTCCTAGTTTTAAAGCTAAGTCTGCTTTGTGATTTGGTACTTCGAGAGAGATCCTCATCCCCATGCCGCATCGCACTGTGCAGTGTGGGCCCCGGGATTGTGCGTGTGGGAAGGACGTTCTCTGGAGAGGCCTTGGGAGCTCTCTGCTCCCCTTCTGGCACCACCCAGAGTTTGTGTCTTCGGATACACCACAAACCCCATCTTTTTCTT
Organism: Haliaeetus leucocephalus; assembly: GCF_000737465.1. Classification (NCBI taxonomy): domain Eukaryota; kingdom Metazoa; phylum Chordata; class Aves; order Accipitriformes; family Accipitridae; genus Haliaeetus; species Haliaeetus leucocephalus. Next base: position 19,291,182 of record NW_010972775.1, on the reverse strand, counting down.
TTCTTTTTTTTTTTTTAAAGGGTTTTGTGGCTCTTTTTAGGCCACATGCAATGATAGCAGCTGTGATGAAGAGACTAAGGTTGACCTAAGGACTTCGTGTGCCTTTTTGGTATGGATTTCCCAGTCTGTGACTGTAAGGAAGCTTCAGATTCCTTTGCCCTGCTCCTTCTCCAGTTTTGGTGTGTTTGCTCTGGTTCACATGGGCCAGAGGCTGCTCCTCTCCTTTTTCCAAAATGCACCACAGCATCTGCATCTGGTCCTGCCCAAAACCTCTGCAGGGCACTAATTTTCAATGCAGCCACTGTCAGTCTGGGTCTTTTAAGTTTGGTGCCCACAATTAGAGAGTGCTTTCAAAAATCTTGGCCAGATGGCTTTATAAATGCAAGGAAATAAAATGATAAATGGCAATATGGCTATGGCAAAAATGTGACTGTTCAGGGATATTAAAAGGATGGCATTTCACAGGGAGTCTCTTGCACTCCTTTTTTCTTTTCTAAGGATGCCCAATTTTTTCAACAAGCCACTTTCAAATATGCAGACATTGAAAGATCCTGAGTTAAATTTATCCCTTCCACAACTCCATGGACTTCAATAGAGTTGCACCAACACTTGTCCCATCTTTTGTAGCTGATTAATTTATGTTCATTTTACTTCTCTGGTGCCAATGAAAGAATTTAATAGACCTTTATTGTTCCCTGCAGATACTCCCCCTCTGCGCAGAAAGGCATCCAGCTCTTCGGTGGGTTGGCATTGTTGTTCTTTCTCTTTTTGATTTCCTACATGTAACAGAAAGAGATTACACTAGGGGAGCTAACTCTGTACTTGTCTCCCCAGGGAATTCAATACATGCCTGCAATTAACCTGCATTTAACTGGCCATTGGATGTTGCTATTCCTCTACAATAAACACAGATGGTAGGCAGTTTTGACTGAGTATTTGTATACTGCAGGTTGGCACAGCTCAAGTCAAAATAAATACAATTTCCAGACGGCACAGATCCTTGCCTCTCCTTTCTGCTTTCTTGACAGAGGAGGGGAAAATCTGAACAGTATCCAAAAAAGCTTCTTGTTTGGCCCCCAAAATAAATATTTCGCCTAAAAGCTGAAGTTGATTTCAGATCTCAGCCCCATCAGTCTGTCAGGGAGACAGTAAAAGGGGAGAAAAATTTTAATCAGGATTTAGCAGGGAAAGTAACTCAGTGGGAGGGAAAGTACATTTTGAATTGCACTTAATATCACAAGCTCTCATCTTGCTAGTGCTTGGAATGTTGCACAGCTTTACTCCTCTCATGGGCGGCTTGAGTTCTGTGGATTAAAATAAGATTTTAGAGGTTTGTGGGCAAAAATACATGTTTATGTGTTTCTCAGTCTAGAAAGCGAAGGGAATATGTTCTGACTGGAATAGCTTTTTCTTTACTTATTTGGGGAGGGAAGGAATAAGCACCTCATTAGCTATTAATTATTTTCCTCATTCACAAAACCAAGAGGTTTCCTCCATTGCCAAAAATGGGTTGTCTGTGGGAAAACCTGAGTTCTGGGAAGATTTTAAAAAATAAAACAATAAAAAAAAGCACGGTTGTTAAGTTTAAAGAAATTGAGCTAAGCATATAAAAAATCTGCCACCAGGGTCAAACTTGATGCCATGTGTATTTTTTTTTTTCATTAAAGGAGTGCAGATTTTGAGCCTGAGCTATTATTTCAGGTGACTTGAGGCCCTCCGGGGGCAGCAGTGAAATGGAAAAGAGCACGGCAGCCTGCTCTTGGAACTGATGCTCACTGAATCTGAAAGGTCATGTCATGTTTTCTGGCAATTGACTCAATGGGTTTGGATTCTACAACATAAGGTCGGGCCGTTTTCACTCAGCACATGTTTACTGGGGAATGTGCCTTCCAGTTGTTTTCACATTGACCTTATTACCCTGCCACACTGATGAGCCTGGCACAAAAACTACTTTTTGTATTGCTGTGTGCACCACGCTCCCTCTTCCTCTCCCGCCTCCCCCAGTGTTGTTACTTTAGGCTGCAGATGGAGGATTTGGTGTTCACATTTCCCTCGCTCCTAACCCCCTGCTTTCCGTGTCTCTGTTACAACACAGATGTACAGAAGCCCATTGGCTGCACACTTTGGAAGGGCAAGAGGGTGCAATGGGACTGACTGATGTTTGGTTCCCAGATTTTGCGACAGGAAAGCTGTGGAGGAGAGGAGGCACAGGCTCTGGACTGTAAACTCGAGCAGGAGGGTTTACAGCGTCTGATGTAATAGCCCTTCCCAGTGCTCCTGCAGTAGATGTGGCCGTGAGCTGGATAGATGCTGGGAGGGCAGGGCTCACAGCCTGGGGCTGGGACGTGCTCCGCACTGGGCAATATTAAAAGGGATGGAGGCAGCAGTTCCCTCTCATCATGGTAAATCTGCTCCTTCAGTGCAAAATATACTGGCCAAGCTTTACAGGGATAAATAAAATACTGCTGCTATTTCTGCAAGCGCATTGGCAGCTCTCTCTCCTTGCAGCCACAGAAGTTCTTGTGCTGAGAACACAGTATGCGTCTCTGCCACCTTTTCAGGCTTAAAAAAGTGTTTGGGGCTTCTGTCAATTTTAGGAGTTATAAATTAAAGACGAAGAGTTTATTATTGCCTGGAACACTCCTGTGTTTTAAGCAGTTTGAGACAAAATGGAGCTAAGACATTTGCAAAAAGTCATTGATGAAGACAAGGAAATAAACCCATGAGTGCTTTTTTCTATGAATGCATTGCTTAACCTTGTCCTGCCACCTGTTTGTCAACCCTGGCTGCCCCAATAAGACAAAAATGTTGCACTGCTTTGTCATTGTTTGAATATTGTTCTTTCAATAAGGTCAGAGCAGACTTGCGGCAAACCCACTAGTCAGAGAGTGAGGCACACTGCGATGTTACCCGGGAGTGTCAGGACCTTGGGAGATGAGAGTTTTGGTTCTGGCTTGGACTTCGCTGTCCAAGCATGGCACTGGCAAGTTATTTTTGGAGACAACTTCACAGTCTGCTGAACAGAAACACTGCGTAAGACCTAGGGATCAGTTATTACCTTGGGCATGTTTCTGTCAATAAAATGAGAGCCTGCCTCAGAGGCTTCAAGGAGTCCCTGTTATATTCACCAGGATGAGGGCAGTGTCAGTGGCCTTTGCAGCTGACCAGTTTGATTAAAAAAAAAAAAAAAGCATTGTAGTCAGTCATTGTTTGCCATCAGGATAGCTTTTGTCTGTGATTTGCACTTTAGGAGGGAACTTGCTGGAGAAGTGTGAAGGAGGCTTTCTCGATGCTATGGGGAATGTGCCATGACTGGATTCCTAACGCAGCTATCTCCTGTATCACATGCTTGATGCTGGTATCTTCTCAGGATATAAAGCACCATGCAGAAATACCCAGCATAGCTCTGGAACAGGAACACACAGCCATATCAGCTTGTTGCTGTGTCCAAGACCCATACATAGGCTAAAGGGGTGATAATGGCTGAGGAGGAGAAGGGTTAACACATTAACATAGCTAGGAGGTGCTGATCATGCTATGTAGACACACTGATCTGTTTGGCACTGGCTTCGTTACCACATAACCAACGGGCAGTGTAGAAGAGCCTGTCATGGCAGATTGTTCCCAAAGTCTCACTCAGAACATGGCTGCTCATACAATTTTTAGAACCTTAATTTTTGCAAGACATGCAAACTCGTCTGATTTTGCAAGTCCATCTTGGGTAAACCCCTGCCTGACTTAAACCCTCAGGTGAAACTTTCTTGAACAAAATCCTGGCTTTTGTATTCACAAAGTGAAAGTTGTGTACTGAAAAGCATAGACTGTGCAAGCATAGCAGCTTTAGAAAATACTTCTAGAATTGTATTTGTTAAAGTCTAGAAATTAGTATTCACCTCATCAAGGCAAGGCTTGAGAAACACAAGTCCATTTTAACCTGAAATAGAGAGTCAGTGATATGTTGGTTCTGTGTGAAATTCCCTTGTTTTACAATCACATCAATTAGATTATTTGCTTTGATTCTTATAGTTTGACTCTGTTTTCCCAACAATTTTGTAGTGCTGCATATGTGTTCACTTTGACTGGAAGCCATTTTAATGGATCAGACTGCTGATTTCACAAGAGCCTGAAGGGTAAAACTCCTTGGAAGAGTATTCAAACCTCAAGTAGTTTGTCTTGGAAGGAAAAATCCAGTTTAAACTGTGTGATACCCTTTCTTAACTAAGATTGCAAATGCCCTGTGGCTGGCTGTTCTGTTCTCACTTTAGGTGATGGCTATGGATTAAGAGCCTGAGGCTTTGGCTAACATCTATAGGCAAGGCAATGCATCCCTAGGGTCTAATTCAAGGAAAGTTGTGCAGGTGTCATAATTAGCAGTTTCCTGTTAAAGCTCCACAAATAAGCTTTAATCCTCAAGGCACTGGTCTCCAAAACCCCTTGCAGATTTGTTTTCAGACCAAATAATATTCATCTGTAACCTTTTTTTTTTTTTTTAATTGTCCAAGCTGCACATTTAACTACCCTGGACCCACTGGCTTAGATTTTGCCGAAAATCAGATGTGAACAGGGATTAATGGTTTCAGTTGCTCACACTACCTAGCCACCATGCCGAGTGCAACTTGCCCTTAAATGGGGCTGAGGTGCACAATAGTTGAGTCAGCGCTGAATGGAGGACTTCGTTTTCCTAGGTTATCCCTCCTCGCCCTTCAAGACCAATAAACATGTCATAAAGGGAGGAAAAAATGTGAAAAGTTAGGAAGCAAAACACAGCCCTTAATGGTCTCTACATGTGCTGCAGCCACCTTCAAGTGAAAGTTGAGGTACCAGATTTTTTAGCACTTGGACAAAGAATGCCTCCCCTTCCCAAATGCAACAGCACACAGACTCCCAACACAAGCGTTCTTGGACTAAATAATGTTGGCAGTGTGTGCGTGCGCACGTGTATACATCTGCAGTGAGGGAAAAAGAAAGGGAGGAGTGTGCTAATTGCAGTGTAAGTACATGTCAGGCAGATACAGGAAAGTTTCTCAGCTCCCATGATCAGCAGGGCATCTGAGGACTTTAATGTTTTTCACAGTACAATAAAACTACCAGTGCCAGCTGGAGTCTTCAGCCAAACTGTATGCCTTAGAGCTTATATGTTTCACATCACTGAAGGCTACATAATACCTTCAGCTGGCATTGCATTCCATTTGATATGTCTGGGGATGAAGATAGTTAGTTAAATAATCACATTGGCTGATGTGTTAGCTCAAACAGTGGTTCCTTCCCCCTCTTTCCAAACACATTTTGGGAGTATTAGTTTGGGAAGAGGGGCACAAGGGCTTTTAATCTCTGTTTTCTTGATCTGTTTCTTTCTTTGTTTAGCCTCTAAGTGTTGACACATTGTGATGATGTTACTTCTCTTGGCATGAATTTTTGTGAGACAAAAAGAAGGATCTGGTCAGGTTTCTCAAACAGATCAGAGATAAGTCAGAAATGAAAGCTTCAAGGCTTGTTTATTCCAAAGGGGAGAATTTAGCCTCAGTAGTGGATAGTGTGGGTTGGGAGAGTTGAATAGGAAACCATTTAAAATAAACTCAGTATGTGCTATCTCTTCAAGTTGCAAGTAAAAAACCCAGAATTTATTCACATGCAAAGCACATGGGAACAGAATCAGAATTTTACTATTTAAATGTAAATAAAATATACTTTGGCCAGCCAGGAAAAATCCTTGTTCTTCAAAAGTCCCCTTAAAGCACGAAAGCAGCACCTGGGGTACTGAGGTGCTTATCAAAATATCTACCTGGTGTTGTGGCTCTGTGTCAGGTTTGACAATGGTTATGCCATTGCTTAGTTGATCATAAGCTAAGCAGAAATGGAGTGAGAGCTGCTGCAGGGATGTATGGCTAATCATCACAAATAGTTCTGTAGCATTTTCTTTACTAGACCCTTTGCTGAAGTTTAACATGTGTTTTTCAGTGATTCAAATACACAAAATTGAAATTTTGGAGCCAGTTAGATATATGGGTCTATGGCTTTCAGTGTATGGATTTAGGTTATGGATAGCATGGGAAAGGAAACAATAACATAGATAAAATTTTCACGAGTTCATTTTGGAAGGGAAGTCTGTATTATCAACCAGATTTTAGCGATATATCTGGATTAGGGTTTGTTTGGAAGGGTGATCTTACACAGCAAAGACTTCTAGGTCTGACAGAGCCTCTGAAGACACTTTTAACTCAGCTTTGCTAGCACATGGACCATCAATGATGCATCTGGTAGTCCAACTCCAAGGCTCAAACAGCCTCACATTGAACCTCATACAAGCAAGGTTCAAGAAGACCTGGATACCACAAAAAGGCCCAGCTGCATGCGTCTGTGTGCCTTCATGAAAGACAGTGAGGCACCTGACTTATTACAAAACAGGGGTTTTCGCTAAATGCAAAGAACAGCCATCACACAAATGGATGTTTTAATGGAAAAAAAAAAAAAGTCTTGGGTGTTTTGAGGAAGCTACCCCACCAGAACCTTAAAAGCAAGAGCAAATTGGAGCACCTTTAGTGAGCTCTAGGAAGAGAAAAGAGGAATGCTGTTGGGATGTAACGAATCCCAGTCTGAGTTTCCAGATGCAAAACTGTTTTGCTTCCCAGTTCTTGTAGAGTTTACTGTGCTTGTCTGCATAGGTTCCTAAAGGCCTGATACCCTTCATTTCAGGTGATCTCAATTGGCATTCTCTACCATAAAAAAAAGTAGGCCGTCCTTAATCTTGTAACCTTATGTGTCACATGCAGCAAAAAACCTGGGCTGATGGACAAGAATAGATTCCAGCTCAGCTGGGCACCTGCAGGGCGAATGTAACACCTTGTGTTCATTTCCGCTTTACACACCTTGGGAAGTAGCAGTATGAATGCTTAGGTGGTGGAGAAGTTTTTCATATGGATGTAAGAGAATGAAAGTGAAGGACAAGTTAGGATTTAAGTACCTACTTTCATTCTTGTAACATGTGTTACAAATAGGTAGGCAAGAGACGAGGTTCCCTTTTGTTCTTGGAATGCTAAAATTACAGAGTCCTGTCTGGTTTAATTCCAGGACCAGAAACCTGAAGGAGGGCAGACTATTAGGGTTTGCTCTGTATGTGGTAATGCAGGAAGGATAAGACATGTGAAATGGAATGGTCCCTCCACTTTCCTGCTTACCTGGAGATGGAAAGGGATATCACTTAAAGGATTTCATCCTCCTACATGTAGTCTTTGCTTTCAGAAGTACTGAATTACTTTATCTTCTGCATCAGTGGATTGTCTAGCCGTGCCTTTTCTTTCTTCTGAAGTTTTCATATGAGGATTTTCTAGGAACCTTGACAACCTATACAGATGATGTAAAAGAAGCTAACTTGGTGCATTCTTGAACTTGCTTTCTATTTATTTCTTTCATGTCTCCAGCCTTAAGTGTTGCTAAAACATAAGTTGTAAGTGTGCACTTTTCCCTGACACAGAGAATTTTCTTGCAACCTTTTGGCAAGGTGATAAAACCTGTTTTCCTTTGTCCTCAATTTGTTGTACAGTGCTATGGGAGTGCATGTAACTGATGATAATCCATTGCAATCTCTAAACCCATGTTATGCAAACAGTTCTATACCTTCTGTTTCTTTTCTGTGCAGGAAATCACTCTTATAAACAAACACAAATTGCTACTGTAATATTGTGAAACATTGAGACTATTTACACTGCCTGTAAATGATTAGGTTAGAAGGCCAGCTCTCTTTGCTTCCTACATAATCAATGGAGAAAGCTGAACTGCCTCTTAATATTGGGTTTTGGGTCACTCTTCAGAGAAGCCTATCTCTTCCCACTGTTATGTAATGAATGTGGTCTCCCAAGTGAGACACCTACATTCACACTAAATTTAAGTGGGGTGCATGCCCCCGTTGCTTTCAGTTGTAGCTATCCCCTCCACACCGTCTGAAGAGACTGAAACATTCATCTAATTATGAAGAGGATCCTGTGAAGAGAATTAGGGGCTTCAATGAAGAGCGAGCATCGGGCTTCATTTGAAGTTGTTAAGCTCTCACAGTGGCACAGCACAGCAGTGTGCTTCTTGCTCTCTGCATTGCTGGGTACATTGTGTCAAATAATGAAGCTACCTTTGCACCTGCAATCACAAGCCCTCTTGAGTTGTAATGTATGAGATGATATTTAAGAAAAGCATTAAGAGTTATGCATGAAAGACAGGATCCTTCTTACTTCCTGGCGGCCCTTCAAATCTTGACCTTGTTCCAGGAGGAAAGCAACCTGTGAAAACATCAGCTCCTGTCAGCAAATGCAACTCGGAAAGAGTAGCACATGTTCCATATGCTGGAGGAGCTGTGAAAATCCATAGAGCATCATGTGCTTGTGCTTAAAAAGCAGCTGTCCTTATACCTCCACTCTGATAGCAATGTAACTGTTTACTTAGTATTCTCCAGCTCCTTGATGTGGCCACTGTGAATGCCACAGGTGAAACCTGGGTGTAAATCTGGAGTGTTGTAACTTCCTCACTACAGGTTTTCAGCAGGAGTGTGTACCATCAAAGACATTCTCATTCAAGGTAAATATTAAAGTGATCAATTCTCTCATTCATCTTACACCTGAAAGTTACTGATACTGAAGGACGGAAGTGGGAGATGAGTTGACGGGATAGTGCTATATCACAGAGGTGTGAATGGAGGACCTGAGACTGTCTCAGTTCACCCTTGATATCTGTCTGGAATTGGGAATATCTTCTCCTTCAGACTGCAGCAGCTTGTCACATTAGGCTATATTATGTTAAGTTATGTCACTCTGGAACCCTATCAGATGCCCTTTACATTTTTGCACTGACTGATTTAAAGGGGGTCAATCAATGAAATCAATGGCAATGAATATGGGGCAGAAAAAAAGAAATGCTTTCTCATGCAGCACAGGAACTTGCTGTCATAGGAGGTTACAGAAGCAAATGCTGTGGATGAATATCAAGACCTGAACCATTTAATGAGATTGCTGATCTTTGGAAGAAGTTATGCATATGGGAGTATCTCTATCTCTTCTGTTCTGCCATTGCTTCTTGGTCCTGCCTCCTTTCTTAACACATTTTCTGTATTGTATAGCACAACATGTATTAGGATAATTAATTTTGTTCTGAAACTTAAGGCAGGTCAACAGGCTTCATGCTGCCCGGAGCACAAAGTGGGGGGAATGTGATGTGCTGGTCCAAAACCTAGTGGTGTTTCTTTAGTGAAAGAACACTTTTTTCCCTTCCATGATCCATACTAAATATCCCCTGTCTGTCCCTACATTACTGAGAAATTCTGTGCAGCAAAAGGTACCTTTTGATAATCAGTGCACAATGTTCCTATTGCAGCTACTAGAAGTGAATGAACAATAAGCCATTTTCCCTGAGCCCCATGATGAAAATGGCCTTGTGAATTCCTGAATACTTGAAAATATATGCTCTGTTGAGGAACTGTTGACAACTTTGAGTTATTCAGTACCTCTCTGCATCCAGTTCAGCTTTTCCAAAGTTCATGAAGTTATTGTGATACACTGGAAGTTATCCTGCCATGACCTAGACACTGTTTTGCTCCAGGCTCAGTATGCTCCTTGTTATTAATCTTATCATAGAAAGCCTTGAATAACCTGACTCAAGTCTCTCAGTGATGAACAGTGCTAGGTTGTGCACCATTTTGATCATGAACTCTTGTACATTAAAATACCCTGGGAGTGTCTGCTTTGAGTGTGCGTATGTGCAGAATTACAAGACCCATAGTTTCTGCCTTCTGGATCTACAGGGATAAATCTTAAGTTTTGCAGAGTATTCTACCTATTTGTTATATTAACTGAATTATCTTCTAGCTAGTAAACAAGGGCTTTTATTAGAAACGGGCAATAATTTATGAGACTTTAGAATTCCTTCTCCCTAATATTTGTCTGTTGCTACATAAACATGCTACCCCTATGCACTTCTGTCTTGTGGCATTTCTGTAGGACGTGTTTCTAACTACACTTCATGAGTGCTTCATTTCTGAGAAGAATTAACTCATGTCCTAGGTAATTTTTGTTTTGCTTAAGCCTCCTTCTCATGCTTGAATACTAGTAATCTACTCAAAGTTGCTGAAATCCATTTTGAAGTCCTTAATTATGATATCAGTATGCGACCTCTTCATATATTACAAGCATTGAGGCTGCTATAAGAGTCAAAAGTGAGAATAAGAGGGATCTTTATCTGATCCCTCTCCTTGATAACCACAGGCTCTGGCATTTTGGGCTGTCAGGAGACAGAGGTACGACTTAAAAGTGAGGACAAGGAAAACTATTTGGAATCAGAAGATATGCTACATACTGGGAAAAATGCACTGGCAGGCAGTAGATCTGAAGAGTCATGGGAAGAGGTGGATAAATTCAGAATGTCTGAACTCGGATCTCTCTTCCCAATCCTGGCCAAGCCTCCCTTTGAAGTCATGTAACTTCTTTGCGCTCATAATGCCTTTGGCGGAGTTCCACACGTCTGTTTTCCGTTACGTGAAGAACAACCTCCTTTTGCTTGTTTGAACATAGCTTTCACAGGCTTTATCTAATGGCCTGTCATTCTTATATTTGAGGAGATGGTGAACAGTCCATTTCTGTCCAACCCCTATCAGACCACTCATGATTTTATAGACCACTCAAATAATTTCTACGTCATCTCTTTTCGAAGTTGAAGTCCTAGAGTCTGTATGAGCCTTCCTCACACAGAAGTTTTCCATACTGGCTCCCTGAATCTTTTCCAATTCTAATAGACCCCTTTCTGACATGGATAGTCCTCATCAGGGAAAAGTGGGATTAGAATCTGGATCTTCTTGTTGTGGGTTTTATTTCTAAGGATGTATGATAGTCCGCTTTAATATCTGCATTTCAGCAGTTGTCTTCTCAAGAATGTACCATGTTGGTGATGTGAGGGTGAGCTGCCCCTTTCCCTCATTAGGTTATTCTTCATCAGTATTTTAAGAAACAGAGGAAACCCAAAGGAAGATGAAGGCAAAAGCTCCGGTTACATCATGATCACAAATCCTTGAAAATGAGCTGGGGCTGATGATGTTTTTTAAAGTGGGATATACTAATGACCTTAGCAGGTTTCATCTCCAGGCCAGTTTTACAAGCAATCTTTCCTGAATTGTTTCAGCAGGACCTGCTAACCAAGCAAACATCTGCAGTATAGATATGTGATGCACGAGGTAAACTCAGTTTGTTTTCTGAAGTCTAGCTTCAACTATCTACAACCATTTATCTTGGTTCCATAACTTTGCATGCAAAACGTTGTAAAAATGCAGAAGCCTACAACAGGCACAATGTTATTTTTTTGCTGCCAGTATATCCCCAGAACGTGGACTCAATGCCCTGGGTATTTTTCTTCCTATGGGAGATTTCATTCCATAGCAACCAAAACACAGTTGGATCCCAAACAACATCCTAAATATTAAAAGACTCTGGCTTGCCTGCTACTAATGGAATACCTAGCTCCTATGATACTTGTTAAAACCCTTAAGCTAATAAGGCACTCATCCAAACTCTGACCTTAGGCTGACAAATACAAAAAATCATCCAAACCTGATCAAACTCAGTTTAAAAATTGAATTTTGGAACAATTGAAAAGATAAATAAATAGCTGAAGCTTGAAAATAAAGACATAGCCTAAGGTAATGTTCACTATTTAAAACTGATTTGAAACCCTCAAAGTTTTCATGTCAAAGACAGATTTTTAGCTTTACCACTAGCTCTGGAAGTCAGTCTCACTGTTACTTGTCTGAATAAGAAGGCCTGCATACTGGCATCTCTTGAATAATTTTAAGAAGGAACTCTGGCATTAAGGACCAATAAAACATGGGGTTGTTTCCATTAATAACCTTCACTGATTAAATGAGAGAGATAAGGAATAAAGGGATTCAGAAATGGAGGTCATTGTAAATGGAACATTCAGACTACCTTTTCTCTACTTCTGAATCTTCTCTGGTAGTATGAAATGTTATTACAGTTTTCAGATTTACAGACAAAACATGAACAAACAATGACCAAAAATGCTGCCTGCAATTCTAATCAGCCACATGCCACTGGGCTTACAAAAGGAATCTCTGACTCTTTTCTCACAGCTGACTTTTTTTCCAGTCTCAGTTGTGTTTGTTTGGGAACAATCCACGAATTGGTGATTTAGGCTGCTCTGTGAGCCACCTAATCTTGACTCTTCTTCTGAATTCTTTTCAGTGCTAGCTGGATAATACTTGCATTGAGTTATAACAGCCACTTGTAACCCCTTTTCCACTTCACTGGGCATGGAGGTGTTTCAGTTTCCTCAAACATTCTTCAATCTCAGCGTAAGAGTGGAAAATGCATCGGCTGTCTCATTTGTTCTAAATGCTCTAAACATTGTGCTGAAATGATTGCCTATTATTAGAAGCTCTGTGAGGTGTAAGTCCCCAAAACACTGTATTCAACTGTCCTTTTCAGTCTGTGCCTGCTCACAAGAGTGTCTGCTTCATCAGAGCCAGCTACTCTCAATTTTCTCACCAGACTAGCTCTAAGTTGCTTAGTTGTTCCCTCCATGTTGGCTTGTATTTGCCTGTATCTTTTTGAAGTACCCCCACCTTGCATCATAGCCTTGTGTTTCCACTGCATCACTTCACTGACTTGCCCAGCAATCCTTGCTGGGACATCTGTGCCACATATTCATTTCTGACCCAAAAAGCCTGGGCAAGGTTGGGCTGCTCCATGACAATTCTTGTGCAAGCCCATTTCTGTAGAAATAATAACAGTAATAAAGTAATGTGTACTCTACAGAGGCTTTGCCAAACATAATGTTGTGCCTGGCTGTTTATCAGAGTTAGAGACTGCTTATTTGTGATGTTATCCACACCATCTTTTTTTCCTGAAAAAAGACACTTTTATCAGAGCTTTCTTTTATTAAAACCCAAATCTCCACAGAGCTCTTCCACTTCCAGCCAACATGGGAAATTTTTAGCCAGTCCTACTTTTTCTTTATCTGTTTCTGTAGACTTTATTCACCTGCTAGTATTTGTTGCTATGTGTGACGTTTTAGTCCTACTTAGTTCAAATTATAATTAAGGCACTTGGGACACTTGGACTCAACTCCCACCTTTGCCAGAAATTTTGAGTACTCTCGGTTCCTGACCTTGAAACTGGGGGACAGAAACACTTCCTATGTCATCTTGTGAGATTAGAGCATAATTTCTCAAGGCTTTACAACTCCCATATCTCATTATATGCGTGTGTGGTGCCAAGTTTAAAAGGATCTCTGTTGTTGGTACTTCTGTGTGCTATTGTAACCTGAGCAATACTTAAATAAGGTAGGGCATGGTGTGTCTTCAGTAGAGGGTGAAAGTGAAGATGGCTCTTACCTTTCCTTGAGACTGTTCCACTGATTCGTGTTGATGAGCTTTTTAGTTAGGATTCTCACAGTCTTCTATCAGAAGTGGCATAAATTAGGTACAAAAGAGGGCAATGCATTGCACAGCCCCCTGGTAGGACAAGAAGTTTGGTATTCCAGTTTAGTTTGTAGTATTTATTTCAGTGCAAAATAGTTTCATGGCAAGTAGTTTCTTACTGTCAAAGGCACTTTCCATTCACTTCATTGTTTACTATGAACTTTGACAAGTCCTTCAAATTTGGTTTCCCCTTTCTGCGCCCCAAGGTGTTACAAAAATGGCTTGATGGATATTTTGAAAGCCAGTAGATCTTTCTGAACTAAAATACATTCTAGGTTTAGCAGCATCACAGAAGCCAAGAGAGAGAAAAGGGAATAATGTGAAATTGTATTCAAGGCTGTTATTTTCTACAGCAACAAAGAGTGAGCTTTTGCATATTATCTTTGAAGATAAGGAAATCTGGATTTAAAAACACAGTTCTTCCAATAACATCAATGAAGCTGTCTTGAAAATGTAACTTGTTCTGGCCTTTTTGTATACTTTTGTTTTATGACACTGTTTCATTTTATACATATTTTGTATATTTAAAGCAGAGAGATTCTTATTCATTGCTTTTTAACTGTTATTTCCCTGTTCCCTTGGAATCTTTTCTAGTAGTATATGCTCTAACCCTGACTATTCAGAAATAGTGAGTTTAGACACTGTTTTTTAATTTTCTAATCTCTGTCCTCCTTTTGGTTGTGTTTGGGTTTTTTTTTGTTTTGTTTTGTTTTCTTTTTAAAGTGTATAATTTATTTGGTTCATTGTTGTACATCAGGAAGATGCCTGAGTTCTTGATTTTTTTCCTTTTTTTCATCAAACCAGAGCGCATGATCTTCTTATGAATCTGTGCATTGATATCATTAAAATCGCATTTTCCCCTTAGAAAAAGATTTTCTTAAAGTTACCATTTGTGTTTGACACGAATTTAATACATTAGACATCACTTCTATTAATGTACCTGAATGCAGCATATAATAAAATGCAGTGAAGTCAATGCCTAGCAAAGAATTTTATGAGAAGGCATCTGAAATGTGATTTTTAGAAGTATGTATTTACTTCCTTATCAGTGTTTCTAATAAGAGCTTGGCCCAACTAACAAGCTTGCGTGGACTCCTCACTTTAAACCTTTAGTCCTAATGTTTTGTGGTCTTCTTTCAGCTTCAGCTACCTTCCTGCTGAAGATAGTGTTTGAACATGTTCTGATTGTGATAGCCTCCAGAAATGGGGCTTTTAGTAGGGTAATGAATCAGGTAAGGGCAAAGGGAAATCCTCAACATTTACTGGGCATTCCACCTGAACAGAATCTGAGTAGGAACATCAGGATGTGCCCCATGATCCAGATTAATAACATTAATAATGCTTTAGAGGAAACCAGTATCTATTTTATGGCTATTCACAGTCTGGGACATAAAGCCCTGCTGTTTCAAGTGTGGAATATTGGTCAAGACAAAAGTGTTGTCCCCCATGCTGTGTGAAGAATGTCATGTGATCTTTAGTATCCATCTGGATGATCAGGAGAAATCCAGATTGAACAAGTGTTTAATTTCTCATTTGAAGGGTGTCATTTCCAGTATCAGCCTTGCTTATCATAATGCTGCACCAGAAATGGGTATCTATGTACATCTTACTGTAAGATGTGATATATGTTACTTCTTGACCCACAGGCAAGACATTAAATAGAAGCAATGTGAGCAATGCTAAATTGTTTTTGCTATAATTTTTAGTCCTACACATACAGTCTTCTGGAGCTCAGTTTAAAGGGGAGTAAGCAGTTACCAGTCAGCAATATCAAAACTTTGTTTCCGGATTTTCTTTCTTAGGTACTTTTGAAAAATTTCTAATGTGTGGAAATGCGAATATGAAACATTACTTAGGTAAAAGGAGAAACTTTTCCTAAAGTTAGTGTACTAGAGTATCAGTAGATGGAGAACAGAACCCAGTCACTGATAGACGGCTGCTGAGAATCCAACCCATTTTGTCCTTTGCTGCTCTTTTGCTCTATAAATCTAAATAGAGGCTTTTCTTGTTTTTTCTTTCTTGATTTCATTTGGTACCTTGGCACTGCAGGTTATATGACTGTACATCTTTCATAAAGTGCCTTGAGATGTCTCAGCCTGATAAGGTGCTAATTAAATGGAAGTTGTTGTCAAAGTGGGAGAGGGAGTAAGAGTTCAGGGCTACCTAGTTTATACACTAGTCTAGTTGATGATTTTAGTGAAACTAAACAGGAAAGCTTCAGACACTTATGAAATCACAAAACTTAGGCTAACTCATGTTAGATAGCTCTCAAAACTTTATTGATTCAATTTGGATGCATACTGAAATGGCAGGGATGGATCTTAGGTAAGATCTTTTGAGTCTCTAAGAATGCGCCTAAAAAAATAGCAGTTCCAAGGTCTTGGGCATATAGCTAGTTCTCCCCGCCTTCAGCACAGTGACAAATTTCACCAAAACTGTCCTCTTAACTCTTCTCTTTTTTTAGCTGCATTGTATCTTTTATACTGCTGTTAGGACTCTTCATAATAAAAACGGTTTTGTGATTGGCTGTTAATGATATCCAGCTGAAATTCTAAGGTCCAAGGAAGGTATTCATTCAACAAATTTATTTGTTCATATCTCTAATCTCCAAACCGTTCCTGGAATCATATTTCACATTTGGCCTATACGTCTTACTTTACATAACAATTTAAGGTCACTTAGAATGCATCACTAAATGTCATGCTCCTCAAATTGTGATTGCAATCAGAAAAGTGTTATTGTTCTGAAAGCTGTAAGGAGGAGGCACAGCCACTTATGTTTACCTAGTGCTTTGTAAACAAAGCTTTACCCTTGGGATAGTCAATATAATGTCTTTAGAACAAGATGAAGATCACAACTTACTAGGTAGTAAGACGATCAGGTGAACACCCTGAACTCTGAAGACTTTATGTGAAGGCCTTATGTGATTTTTTTTTAAAATTAGTGGCCTTGTTAAAATTGGCTGTATAGCTTAATGCAAAAAATAGGTGGAGTAAGAAGACTCACTTTGTAAATTGCACTGAGGTGAAAAAAGAAAGAAAATGGTAAACATATTACTTCAGATCTTTGTTTTGAATTTGCTTTGAGCTCTGGAGGGATTTTGTCAGCTGCTGAATTAGTTTTTGCCATGCTACATGGTAAAAAAATTGAACAATTTAGTATTTGGTTATATGTCTCAGTAGTATTGGGACCACTGATTCTATAACAACCCCAAATTTGGCTGAACTAGCTCTGCTACGTAAAGAAGACTGGAAAAGGTGAGGCAGCCTGTATCTGTGCTTGTATCTGAAGGTGGAACTAGGAAACATGGAGAGACAGAAGTCAGAGACACAAACCAAAACAGAAATGAAGGGTCAGGACAGGGGCCTGAACAATCACAGATCTCTCATCCTCTCCTGGAATGAAAGATGCTTCAGAAAGACTGCTTTATCCATTCTATTTTGCTTCTCTCCCTTGGTTATGCATTGCAGAGGTGGTAGTAGCTGAGGCCTCAATGGCTGAACAAAGGTGACTTCACTTGCTGTGGCCTCTTGGCTGGAGAGAGTGGTTTGACCATTTGTAAATATATCTTCAGTGATGCTGGCTGAGAAGGACCTCTTCCCTTTATATATATCATCTAAGAACTGAGGAGTTTTATTCTGACATGTTAGAAAGATCAGTGTAAGTGAATGATACATTGAAATGACACAGTCACAGAATGTCACGTTGAAATCCAAGAACAAAAATCAGATGGAAATTTGGGAGTTTACTTGGAATCTGCTACTGTTATCAGAGTTTGGGTCTTGCTTTAGTATTTTCCCTGCTCCCTAAAGGACCTGCACCTTTCCATCATCTTGTCTTCTTAGTGATGGATATTGTGTTTGCAAAAAGAAAACACACTATAGTGAGAGAAGGAGGCTCAGTATAGTTTTTTCCTCAGCACTGTTTTCAGGACCTGAAATCTTGTAGATACAGGGGCCCAGAGCTGTTACATGGGGACAGGATCGATTCAGTCAATCAGAGGAAAAACCTACTGTCAGACTCTCAGACCTTTAACCTGCTCCTCAGAATTATTAGAACTCCCAAATCTCTTTGCAGGCCTTTTCTATTAGACAGATATTCCCATGTTTTGATTTTTTTGCTCCAGAAGTAATTTTTTTTTATAATTACCTTCATTGAACTGCACTTACCATCTGTGAAGTGAGAGGCACTTAAATGATTTATTAGCCTCAGTTTTTAAAATGTGCTGAACAGCATGGGATTGATCTGGCTAGTGACAAATACAGGATACATGACAACGGATAGGTGGCCAGTGTTTGATGGAGCATCATGCTGCTCTGGTGGGGGCTTGCTCTGCGGGATTATGTTGGCTCTTTTCCAGTTGTACAGTAGATCAATAAAAGGCAGGTGTGCCTTGGCTCAGAAATACAAAGAAATATCTTGAAGCATAGTTCTTCTTTTGAAAAAATCATGGGGCACTGTACCTCTTGTTTCTGAAATAACTCCCCATAAAAGGATCGAAAAAGCTTTTTGGCAGCAAAGAAAACCTTTCTAGAGTCCAAAAAGTGATTCAGATTCTTTCTTGTCTATGCACTGATTGAAATCCTGAAGGCCGATTTTGGTCCTCACATTGTTTCTTCTCTTGCAAGTAGTATCCATGATATGTAAGATGCTTTCCACGGTCTTCCCTTAAACCTGTACAACGTGGTTAATGTTCAGTGGGGTTCAGCAGAGGTAGCACAGTATGGAGCAGAAAGCTGGGGTCTGTGGATCTAGCTATGAACATAATTAGAAGGTAGTGAAAGGCTGTAGGTATAAGCGCTGCTTAAAGAGGAGAATATGGTTCCTAGCTAAGCAGGAGATGGGAAGGAGGAGTATCTGTCTTTCATGCAAGAAAAATCCCGTCTCTGGTAATAGGCAGGGGCTCCTGACTTACATCTCCAGCTGCATTCTCATCTGAGCAGAGGCTGTGAGACCCTGCTACTTGCAGAGCAGCATTTTGCTTCCCCATGTAGCAGACACTCACAACTTCTGCTGACCTCAGAACACAGCAGGAGCTGAGATGAAGCAGCTCCAGCCCGTCACAGTGATGAGATGCCACCAAGCAGCTGATCTCACAGATGCAAGTGACTGCAGGTGAGCCAGAGCCTGCTCCGTGCAGATTGCCTGGAGGATATTCACAGGAACATTGGCAAGGAAGAGGAGGTTACAAAGCTAACTTCAGTGGTGTGCTCCTGCTGGGGGGTTAAGCATCTGTGTTCCCCCTTCTCTCAGCACAAACTGAGAGAGTAAAAAAATCTAGTATAGATACTGTGTTGATCTTTCTCTTCAACCCCCAGTTTAATGTATGCAGAGAAACACAGGACTGAACTTAGAAAGAATAACAAAAGGGATGTGCATGTGTTGGTTTAGTCCCAGCCATGAAATAGCTTGGACCAACGCTGTGATTTAACAAGCTGGGTTCCGGATCTGGCTGTATGTTGCAACAGTAAATAGAAACTGTGCTATAGCTGGCAGCTGGTGGCAAAGTTGACATGTGGGGCTCTGAGGATGGTTTGCAGTAGCAGATAACTCGGTGTCTGAAATGATGCAAGTTGACAGGGATCAGCTACAAACCCACCCCACTGCTTTTCTGTGCCCCAGCACTCCCCTGCAGCCTTGGGCAATACGGACCAGATGTGTGGTGTCCTGCCTGGCAGGGGAGGCACTGGCATAGGGTGGACACAGAGCAAAATCAGGCAGCAAATGAGCCAAGCAGGAACTAAGAGGGAAAGGAGGTGTGAAGAGATGTTGGAGGGCTGCATGGAGAGCGTGGGATTGGTAGGGAGGTCTCCCTGTGTCTTGGGCTCAGCTTTACATTTGCAAGATGGTCAATGGCCTGGAGGCAAGTGGGAGGAAAGCCCCACCACAGGGAAGTTATGCAGTATGTAAGGTCTGATCTGAGCTTCTGAAATTTCTGGGATTCAGCTGTCATTCAGAGCTGCACAAACCAGCGTAACTGTTACTATGTTTGTACTCTGTACTTAGATGGTCTTGAGCTAAGTTTTGGAATCTGAACATTCATGTCTACCTAGATACAGGTTCCTCTGTCTCCTAGTTGTGATTGCTCTTAGGATCCCAGTTGCACCACTTCTACTTGAATCAATATCCACTTCACCTGCCAGACCACAGATGTTGATGAATGTGTTCCTCCACTTTTTCCATAGTTCTCTTTCCTAAGATAAAGGTTCTCTTGTCTCACAGTACCTGCACTGTAGCAGTTTCTCTTCTATCCTTTTCTCTACCCCATGCCCAGTTTTCAACGCATCCACAATGAGGCATCAGTGAAATCGAATCAGACCTACAATCTGAACTACCCTGAACTTGGAGTTAGTTCAAACTCAGTGCCACGTTTATGAGGGGTGGGCGAGGCCAGACTTGGTTACCTTCAGGAAGCACAAAAAGAGTACTGGGAAAAGAAAACCGTAGGTAATGTTCCTCTTTACTGGCTGATTCATCCATATGCCCTGAAGAGAGGCATGTGGCCAAATGGAGTTGGTGAGAAGCAGAGACAGATGGCAACATGTGATCTGGAAGGAACACAGGGTTTTACACCCAGTCAGAGATGCAAAACCAGAGCCCTGAATACTCAATGATTCTTTTGGTGTAGTTGACATCATCTGATTCATTATCAAAATATCAAGATTTAGGCTGGCCTCTATTCCAAGGATTCATTTTGGTTTCCTCTTTATTTTGAATCTGGCCTTCCATAAAATGCTATTCCTTCTGTCCTCCAAATGAGTGAGTAGGTCCATTCATGGTGGACAAACAGCCCAGAGGAGCCAAGTGGTGAAGAAGACAGATCTTTGAGAGTGGCAGCCCAGGGCATAGGACAGCAACATTATGCTACATTAAAAACTTTAAAGAGTCTTTCAGCCAAAATTCAGAACTTGTCCCTTTCATTTCATAGATCCTCCCCTGGCTCCTTCTGGGCCTACAGCCCAGGCTTCAGAAGCTGAGGTACCAGCATTGATATGTTTGCTGGAGAAATTGTTATTGAGCAATGGTTTCCTGGGTGACAAAATACATCCCCATTCCTGGAAGAGTGTTGGGCGCACTGCTTGCTGCAGCCAGGCCTTTCCTTCATGGAGCTGTGTCAGCATCGAACTCAGGTGAGAGGTGCAGGAGGCTTAACAAACCCTTCCCCTGAGACTGCCGGAGCTCGGCAGCGGTGACTGGGCAGGCTGGAGCTGGGGCTCCATGCTGGCGGAAGGGTGAGCAGTGAGGCAGGATAGCTGTCAGCTTTGTTCAGAGTTCACTCATGGTGCTCGCTGTCCTCGGATTCAGAGGGCTTGGGAGTTCAAGGGAGGAAAAAAAAAAATAAACAAGGAGTGAGAAAGGGCTAGAGAAAGAGAGCAAAATATTTTTAAAGCTCTGCAACATCAACCCATGAGCGATGAATCTGCAGGGCACAATCCGGTTTAGACTGGCTTTGGGAAACTGAGGATAGCTCACTTATGCTTAATAATTAAAGGAATGATACGCTTTCCTACTTGCTGCACTAAAGATGAGTGAGGTTTTATCTCTGCATTGCTAACAGTGCCAGTGACATGTTCATAATGCTGTAACACATTTCTCTGCACACACAGCAGAGAAGAGGGCTTGTGGCAATGGGCCAGAATCACTTAGATCATTTTACCAGGGGCACACCAGAGACCAGGGGACCCCATCAAGGAGCCGTTTTTTCCAGTCTGTAGCACCTCATGTTGTGACATTCCTCGCACTGTTGTCCCCCCGTGTTACTTCTGATGACACAAAAAATGATCGTTGTCTTTAGATGTAAAAATCAGTTTAACTCAAGCCAGGGTCAAACTGCTGTCAGTGTATTCAGATATATGTTTCAACTTAGTTTTGTCACCCTGTGAGTTGGAAAATTGCAGCTCTGGGTGAGGTCAAATCAGGGTTATAAACTTTCTTTGTGAGCAATTGAGTATGAAACAAAATCTGATTTGCTCAGATACAGGTAATGTTCTTTTTTTTTTTCCTCCTCTTTAAAGTGCAATCCTGCTTCTCCATGTTGGTTTTAAATAATTCAGTTTTGTGAAGCAGGAGGGCTTGAGAAATTTCAGAAATAATGCATGCAAAAGGCTGGGTTTTATGCTCCTGATGTCTATGGGAATCTGCAGCATCCTGGAGTGATGTGTGGGTGTGTGTGTACATGTGCTTTTTTTGTACTTGCATGCATACTCACACACCCGCTCTCTCTGTATGAATTGATTATGCTACCCAAATACCTCCTAGGGTTGTCTCTCTCTTTCTGTGGCTCTGGTACAATTTGTTCCTGAAATTACTCTAGGAATTGTACAATCCTGTGTTAAACACCCCCACACTGATACAGATACAGATTGAAAGCTGATAGGCATAAAAATGAATTGGTGTTTAAGTAATTGCTTTTCTGCTCTCAGAATATTTTCTCCTGATAATTCATTTCTCGGGAGTGATATAGGTTCTGTCTCCTATCTTGGGCCAGGAGGAAGAACTAGATGACCCCATGTGAGGTCCATTAAAGCCTGTGAATCTGTAATTCTAAACACAGAAAACACTAAGGTGTCCCAACAGAGGCCAGGTTATCACTCCTCAGTGCCATGCCTCTGAGACACAAGCCAGTCTCAGCTCATGGCACAGGTGCCATGGCTGGTTATTGTAGTGGTTAATGCAGAGTTTGCAACATCTCATCCCAGAGGAACCAAACAGGGACAGCATGGCCCCAAATGATGGGACTGCTGGGCAGAAGGGGATGCAGAAACCACGGAAACAAAGTGCAGAAGCTCCTCAAAAGATTACAGGTCTTTTTTGTCATCGTGAGAAGAGGTGTAAAGACAAGCCTGTGCAGAAGGGTGAACTTGTAGACTCTTGGCTCCCTATGTCAGTCACCATTTCAAGTAATGCTTCCTCATCTCCTGGGGCAGGATACCTGCTGACTGATTGAACTTTACAGTAATATATTGCACACCTTGGTATGTTAACTTCTTACCTAGTGTATTATTTCTGTTTTATGGAATTAATGTCTTTCCAAAACTGTCAGAGTCTCTTCTCCAGCTCAAAACACTATTGCATTTAGCCTTTGTTCTCCTGACAGCATAGAAAGTGTGTTGTATTCAGCAGTAATAAACTGTGCATGCTGAACATGACCCAAATGGTAGTTAAAGGTGGCAGCATCTCCCAAGGAAGGCACTGAGTGCACCCAGGCACAAGCTCTGTTTTTGTGACTTAACACTGCTGGCAGAACACTGCTGATGCATCTAGCATGGAATAAATATTAGCCATTGGGCATTTCTCCCAGAATGTCTTCTCTTGTACGTAGTGGAAATCACCCCATATTTATATGATTTGTGCATAAATGGAGTAGGTGGTATGGGGGGAGAATCTCACAGGTAGTCTTCTGTCCTCCAAGTTTCTGAAATACGCATGTAGTTGACGTCCTCACCTAAAGCAGACATTCCCATTTTTTTTCACGTACTAGATTTCTGGCATTTTGTATCATTGTTTTGGTTCTCATAGTACTTTACACACATGGCACCTACTCTGTTTTCTGTCCTCCTGTCTGACGTTCTATACCCTGCTGTGTCCTTTATATAAGGATACATGATTTCTGTGGCTTAGTCTTTAAAGAAGCATCAGCCAAAGCTGTTTGCGCCTCTGCACTTTTTTGGTTTCCTCTGCTTTCCAGTTTAAAAGCCTGCTCACAACCTTCCTGATTTTAAGTGCCCATAAGACTATTGTGCGATGAGTCAGAGACATCTGTCCCTCTGGCATGGCCCCCTCCCTTCCAGAAGTGTCCCCAGTTCCTGACGAATCTGCTCTTTCAACCATCCTCTCAGCCAGGTATTAAACCTTGGCTTTTCTGCCTCTTTCCAGTCCTGCATGGGGTTACTGGGTGTGTTTTCAGAGAGTATTCATTGTCTGCAGTTTCCTTCCCCAGAGCCCAAATTTTGCTTTCAGAATCTCTGTCCTACCCTTCTGTATGAAATTTGTGCCAAAATGGACTAGGCTTTTCCCTAATACTTCCTGAAAGCCAGTTCAGACTCCTGTGAGATCTGCTGCCTTAGTCTTGGCAGTCAAGTCACCATGTAATCCTCTCTGGGGTCACAGCCCCACCTGCCTATTTGTTGATGGTAGGAATCAGCTTCAAGCCCGAATTATGGTTTTACAGAGTTGCCTTACTATTGGCAGGAGACCGATGTCTGAGTATGCGAAGAGGCCAGGTTTCAGATATGTGCTTTTGCTTGGTGTTCCCTATTATGCTGGCTCTTGTGTCTCCCCATCAAGTCCTTGCCAATGGTGCACCGACATGGGCCCTTGCTCAATATTCTGCATTTTAGTCTCAAGCCTGGATAGCCCAATGCCTAAGACCCTTTCTTGAGTGCTGGCCTGACTGATTGGGAACCAGAATCAAGATTTGGAAAGACTTCCTTATTGCTTTTGGCAGAAGGCTTTTGTTTTAACAGGCCATCCACTGTATATTCTGACTTCTAGATGTCTGACAGCACTCCTGGAGCGATAGCTATTACTAGGTTGCTCTACAAGCAGAAACCTCCAGCAGATGGGCACTAGGATCTCATGGACAGAGTCCACCTTGCATGCTCTTGGGAGGTGTCACAACTTCACATCATCAGCTCTGCATGGTTGATGCCTGACACCTCCTGTGTAGCATGATTTGCAGCTGAGCTGTGAATTGAGTATGTGGACTTATCCAAGGCAGCTCATGCATTCTGGTAGTCATTGGTTTGCTACATGATTCAGTTGTCCAGTATGTGTGCTGCAGGTTGGGTATAGTACATGGGCTCTACCTGTTTTAGAACTTCTGACAATATCCCATTGGGATGTATGGACTGTTAGTTTTTATAATGAGCTGATCTGTAGTCAGACATATCTAAATCAGAAGATCCTCTTAATCTAGACTCCAATGTGGAATTTATGATCTTCTCTAGTTTGCAATCACTTCGAGGCCTGCAAGATCCTCTGTTTTCTATGACAAATCTATGTCAGTGTGCAATTGCAGATTTTTACATTTTTTTCTTCCTTCTTTAGCTGTATTCTGTTCCCTCCCTTCAAGCAGCAGACTATGTACAAAGTACCTAGTACAGTCCTAGCAGCTTTGAAGACTCATTTGAATTCAGCATACCCCATTGTCCTGCTGAGTGTTCTATCAATGTGCCAACTTTGCTGTATTAACCCAGGAGCAAGGGAAACTGCAAGTCAGTCAATCCTTGGGCTACAACAGGTTTATTTTATTTAATGACGTTTGAGTCATTTTATGGAAGAACTGGGCTGCAATTCCAGCTGAGCCCTTTTGAGCCTGCACATTCATCTCTGCTGCACAACTCTGGGGTGTGCAGCCAAAAATGTAAATTAATGAAGACAAAAGGAGAGATGTTCCTGACATGGTTATTCTTCTCTCTTGTTAGGGCACTGATGCTCAGGCAATACTGGGAGAGGCTGCAATATTATCACTTCACTCATCACAATATTAGTTTTTTTCTTGGGGAGATCTGTGGCAAGTAGCTGTTGACCACCTTAACATTTTCTAGAATTTCTGTCTCTCAACAAATTCACCCTTTCCTGCAGTGCTTCGGTATGCAATATTGTAAATTATCTAATGAGATTTTTTTTTCTCCTAGATATATCTAAAACATCAAAGGTATTTTTCTGGAAAAATAAGTCAAGAAACAATGGGTCAAAATTGGAGAGGTGCGCAACTGGCATATGTGTGTGATGTCTGTCGCCCAAACGCATTTCTTTTTTAATTTTGCCATCCTTCTCTGTCTTATGTAATCATAAATAAGTTAAGTGCTTTGCAATCTGTGGAATGTGTTTTTTCACATGACCACCATCTGGGCTGCTATTTCTCTGGCCTTTTGTACCTCTCTTTGTTGTTTGGGTTACTGATAGTTTTCTGTCTGGTGGTGTTTGATTTTAGCTTTCTCCCTTGATTCCTCAACAAGTTACACCTAGAAACTTTCCCTAATTTTATCTTTGAGGTTTATACTTCTCTTAGCCCTAACAAATGTATCTGAATTCTACAGTTTATTCCTGTCAATACACTGCATTTCGCTTTTAACAAGTGAGTATTTGTCTATAGGAGGAGATATCAGTCAGGAATAACTCTTGATTATCACTCCATGGAAGCTCACATTTAGGTCCCATTGCCCTTCTTTGGAAAAGGATGCAGATTATTTGCACTGTTATTCCAGAATCTGTGTCTTCTCAGGGAGTCTCCAGGCATCCTTTAATTTTTCTCCCTCCCACTTGAACTCAGTGTCCTGTGTTGAACAAGCCTTAATTTCAGTCTTCATCAAACCTGCTTTCACTTTCAGCTGAGATTTCTTCCTGGTGCAATGGTACCCAAGGTATGCTGGGGATAGGTCTGTCAGACTGGTTGTGTGTTAAATGCTTGCTGAAGTTGATGGAAACTACTCCAATGACTCCAAGGACTATTGGGCCAGTCCCTGAGAACACTGAACCAAACAATAACCAGATGTATTCCAGGCTGCCACTTCCTTAACCCTTCTTTGTATTCCTCATCCCTGTATGCTATCAGAATATCTCCCCCCCCAAGCACTGGATTCCTTTTCTGGCTTTTATGATTCTGATATGAGAACAGGTAATTTTGAACACAGAGTCACTCTCTCATGCCTAATCTACAAAATTTCTTCCCCCCCAGCTGAGGACAGTGAGTTCTGAAGCTTCCTGCAGGCCTTGGTTCAGTGTGATGTGCTGCTCCACTTGGCTTGCTCTGCTCATGGGTAATTTGATAAGTGATAATCATGGCCTGCAAGGAATGCCAACCCTGTCATTCACGCCATTCCTGTTCATGTCTTCATTTCGTCTGGAAAAGCCACTGTGGCAGCTACTAGTGGACTTTCCAGCCCTCCCTGCTTAAAATAGGCACTTGTCTCTTCAATTCTTTTGTGTAGGTGAAAGACATCGTGCGGGGTTTTTAAATTAGACGTTTTGCTTTATTTTATTTATTAAATCTTAGGCAATGTTCTCTTCATTCCATGATGAGGGGAAGAGGTGTGTGTCACAGGCTGTTGTTGGTCTGTGGAGGGTGGAAGCCCATGAATTAAAGTAGACTGTCAGAACTCAGAGTGGTCTGAGATGTGCTTACAGTTGAGGGTAAAAAAGAGAAAGAAAAGGAAGTAGCTAAATGCGCAGAGGAATCGGAAATGCCAAAGAAGCATCTGTAAACCCTGACTTCATTCCAGCAGGGAAATCTGCTTACCTCAGTCCCCCATCCATGTCAAAATACTTGCATTAATTTTCATTACAAGGAAAACGGAAGTTGTAAGATTACATGATCACAGTTAAAGCCAGTTTGGCGACATCCTGACCACTGCTCTCCAGCTCTTTCCTCTTCTCCTGTGAGCTTTTTCTGCCTCTGTACTTCCACCATTATACTAATTCTTCCCATTCCCATTTGCCTTTCATCTACCATATGTGCCCCCACCACCCGTCTCATCTCTAGTAACTTTTCTTGTCCTTTAATTTTAATTCTCACAAAGGAAGGGACTCACCAGCACTGAAGTGTGCCAGGCAGGCTAGCAGCAGTTCAGCTAATGCAGCCTTGTCATGGCACCTCACTTATAACTTGTTCAACTTTTGCTAGTTCAGGCCATTGATTTTAGGGAAGGCATGTGAACGTTGTGAGACTGGAGAGATGAAGTCTCACTGCACATGACTAAAAGGTAGTACATGGATATCTTGTGCTAGACTTGCATCCCTGGAGTACACAGCGCTTCTAGTTCTTCAGGTACCTGAACTGACTGTGGTCTGAAGTGGGCTTTAAAAAACATTTTCTGGTCAACTCAGTAAGACCCGATTGAACTTTGCTTATGTTATGTTATGCTGTGTTATACTTATGACCCTACTGAAAAGATTTGGAGGGTTTGTCTGCGGTGTGGTTTTGACCCTTCTCCGTGGATGTCCAATATGCATGGTTACTGGGGGCAGTGATGGATAAGCAGGAAGAGTCAAAACTATTTCTTTCTCTTCTAATCAGTACTGGAGCCCGCAGCCCCAAGGAAGCTGTGGGGAAAAAGAAAATCTCTTGCTGCAGGAATGATTGTCAGAAGGTGCCTGACAAATGATGTTCACTTCCAGATTTGCTACTGTGCAGTGATTCAATGACCTTCACATCTTGGGTAGGGTTGCTTTGATTTGAGTGTTCTTGGTGCCCATCCAGACTCAAATGGAAAGCCAGGCTTAAGAGGTGCCATGTGTCTGTGCCCCTCCTGGCAGTGTGCTAGAGCTCCTGGGTTTCCAGATCGGAGTTGGAAAGATGCAGGAGTAAGTAGCCTTTGGAGGATGGCGCTGGTTTGGTTTGCTGTTGAACAGCAGGTCTATTTAGATGCTTACAGACAGACACCTGGGCTCTGTAGAAAATAGATTCAAACCTATGTTTGCTTCTTTCTCCCTCTTTTACCTTTCCACGCTAACATTCATCAGGGTTTTAAAAATCCATTAAAACTTCCATGTGCCAATTAGTAAGAGCGGCAGACTGCTTTCACAAGTGGGGAAGCAGAAGACATAGGAAGGACCAAGGCCAACCGCATCAGGTTTTTGGGTACTTCTCTTCTGCTATGGTACAAAGTGCAGCACAGCTGGAAAAGCCTGTAGGAGGTATGTCATCATCTGGCTTAAATAAACAGGACTCCAGTAACATCAGTGGGAAGATACCAGTTTAGCTCAGCTGGGAAGCTGGTCATAGCCCATAGACTCTGCATAATCTCAGAGGCCCTCTGAACAGCACGAGAGATTTTCTTGTCAAACTCTTTGCAGGAACGCAAAATGCAAATACACTCAGAGGCGTGTTGCACTAGAGCACGAGAGAGGCTGGCTCGCCACTTCCAGAGGTTTGATAGTGCTCCCTGGGCCCTCGTCGAAGAAATAAATAAGAAAGGGCAAAAGCCCCGGCTGTGGTGAGGGCGGGTGCCGGCTGGTGCCGAGGCTGAAGGCGGGGGTGAAGGCGGGTGCCCGCGGCGAAGGCGGGTGCCCGCGGCGAAGGCGGGTGCCCGCGCCGCGGCAGCGCGCTGGGCGGTCCGGCGGGGCTCGGCGCTGTTGGTAACACTAGAGGTCACTCTGTGACCAAGGATGGAGACGGGCGTTTGGGGCCTTGGGAAGGTCAGCGGCTGCTAATCCGTATAAATTGCTGAACTACAAGCAAAATTTGTACCTAATTATGAACCGCTTTGATGCGGCATTGCTTCTCTCCTAAGTTCAGAGTGCCGATTTCCTACAGGACACCCTCCCCCCCCTTAAGTGGCGTGTTCATAAGAGCGCCCAGAGCAAGGCTGGTGTTTTAGGCACAGGCTGGGTTCGGCTTTGCAAGTGCTGGTCTGGGCAGCGTTCCCCGCGGCGTCATCCTGGGTGAGCTCTACCTGCCTCCCTCCTCTCCTCGGCACACCTGTCAGCTGCCTTATCAGCGTGGTCAGAAACTCATTTAGCCGATGCTGCCTAGCGAGCCTAGGGGTAAAGAGGGATTTAACACAGTCACTAGACATCTGCGTGCTAAACTCGCTGCTTGTGGAACCTATATCGAAAGGATTTAATTTTATTCCCCAGTAATCCCTTTTCTCTCAAACAGGTCAGGCTACAGAGGCTGCTGCTACTGCTGCAGCTTTCAGCCTCACTGGCGTTGTTGTTATTGGTTTCAGGGCTGGTCAGTCACGCAAGACATCTGTCTCATCTTGGTGAAAAGTTTTCCTTTTAATATTATTTTATTGAACTTGTTTACTCTGGCCACTCAAAAAAGAAGGTGTCTCTGCTTCTCAGTTCCCTGAAATACCTCTGTAGAAGTTATTCCGAGGGAAAAATTTCAGTGATTTCTTCTCCTACCCCTGAAGAGGCAGATAGTTTTAGGTCAGCTGAACCTACTTGGAAGTTGGTCGCATAGTTAGCAATTAATTCTGGTTGAAAAACAAAGAATAAGAAAAATAGTTTAAAAAAAAATTAACATTGTCTATTGCAAAATATGTCTCATTTTTGACCAATAAATAAAGCATGTTCTCACCCTTCCCCCAGTCTCCCAAAGGATCAAAGGTGAAACACCTGAACAAAACATTTTAGTTGACCTAAAGCATTTTTGCTAAGTTTATTTTTTCACTTTGGCCATAAAAGGCAAAGCCGGTTATTTGCACAGCTTTATTTGTAAGCCTTCTCTTAGCTCCTTTGGAGGCCAGGTGTCTGCTGGCAAGGGAGGGAATATGCCCCACATCCCTTTTTCTCCATGGAACGTGTCATTAATGACCCAATTTTGCTGGAGGTTTCTAATGCTCTCACAAGTGTTTCGTGCAACGAGGAGGCTTTGCACTTCCCCCATTAGGGCAAGTACCTTCTTGTGGCTGGATTCCATGGTAGTGCAAACATCTCACAAATCTAGTCAGAAATAATTGGGATAACAGGGACTCCTTAGTCTTCGTTCACACGAGGGTCATAGAACGTCGGATTTGACTTTGCTATTGAAGTCAGCTAATGTACTGGAAATGCCTTCGTTTTCTCCCTCTGGAGGCATGGGTTTAAATCTGCCATAAATTACAAGTGACACAGGTTCAGTAGTCTTAATTAAATCCCACGAGGTTATTTTTGTGTGTCAACACTCCCCTTCTCCTCCCTTCTGCACTGTTTGGAGCAGCCAAAGGGCAAGGAGGACTCCAGCACGGTAGGTGGAAGTTCTCAGTGCAGCATTCAAGTGCTTGAGCTGGCTCAGGGCTGGGGATATGCCCAGACTCTAATCTGGCCTGGCATCAATCTTCCATTGAACTTGTAATGTAGTGGATATTCTTCGTACATTTAAAGCATTCAGTTCTGCGCAAGATCGTTATTCCTTGTAGGGAGATAACTGGCTATAGAGGATTTCTGTTATCTACAGCATCTCTCCAGCCTGGAATTCATTGATTTCCGATCTACTCTCTAAAGGTGCAGAATAGGGGTGATCAATGCTACAGTGCTGATGTGAATAAAGCATGCCCCTTAATCTGCATTATCAACGGCCCACTTCCTGATATCCTGAGCTGACCTGGTCATGACTGTCTCTTACACAGATAAATATGCTGGCTGTTGCTAACATGGCTTGAAAGCCTTTAAAATAGGAACAAATCAGATTCAGTGTAGCTTTTCCAGGGAGTGGCTAGGCTGATTCAAACCTCTTTTAAGCTAATGCTTTTGTAAAGGCACTATAAGTTGCTAGCATTTCTCTGAGCTTGGATTTAAATTAAAAGCTTTAATTGGTCTCCTGATTTTCCGAGCAGCATGTTTAAAAGGAAAAAAAAAAAAAAAAAAGGAAAGCTAGGGAAAAAAACCCCTGAGCCCCAAAACATGCCACTTAAGGAAGAACTGTTTAGAGAGCAGGTTTTTATTTAATAAACAGTGATCAATTGAATTGATTAGCCATGAACACATTACAGCAGAGTTTGTTGTTGCTGCTGCTGGTAATTGCAGTTCATGTGCATGAGAATATTAAATGGCTGTTTGCAGGATCATTTTCATGCTCTTTCCATTTAACAGAATGGAGAAAACAACAACTGTTGACAGTGATTTTGGTTAGGACTCAAGTGCTGCAGACTGTGCCCTCAGGATGCCTGTGCAATAACTCTATCAATTGTGGCCATTTACTCTGCACTTCCAGACATTTCTGCAAACCTTGCAGCTGTTTTTTTACTAATTCGCTTGGTAATTAGATCTTATCATGCTGGCTCCATGGCTTTACATAAACTGTAAGCATTTGGAGCTGCCATGTAAGACATTTTAGAGTTGTCTGTGTTGGTTTGTGCTGCTCTGCAAAGACCGAGATGCTCTCAAAAAGTGGTAGAAATAGGGAAGCAGTTGTAACAAATGAGTTCCTGGTGATTTAAGAAGTTTTCCACAGAGGAAAGGAGTTCCTTCACTTAAATTAACAACTGGAAGCCAAGCAGCATTGGTGGGTTTCATCCTGCTTGGATGCTGGGTGCAAACTGGGACCTTCACTTCTACCCTCTCTTTCACCCTCCAATACACATCTTTGTTTTCAGTAGGAGCTGAGGGCTTCAGTAAAAGCATTTAACCATTTTAGATATCTCACTGATGTTGAGAGGAATAGCATGATCCTGTGAGCTCAGGGTCAAGAGTTGGTATCAGTCATGCCCAAACGATATGAATGGAAACACAGTGAGCCCTTTTGTGGCAGCAAGTCACCTTGGAATGCCTTTATGCAGTGGTATGTGTAGTACAATTTGGGAACTGTGGATCTAGATTCTGCTACTGGTTGGAATGACCTTACTGACACAGACCTATTGATCTCAAAGGAGAAAGTGCTCTGCCAGTGACTGCTCAGCTGGGCCCTGTTCAAACATCATAGCATCTGATGATCTTCCCATACCAAAAGGAAAAGATAAGTCATTCCTGTGCAGGCTAACAATTTGCAGTGAAACAGTCTTGTTCCATGGCTAAAGACGTTGGAGCCTCTAAGATCTTTTCCAGTTTGATCTCTCCAGTGTGGTGAGATTGTAGAAGATGTTTCTCTATGACACATCTACAGTGGCTGATAGGTCCAGCCACGCCAAACCTCAGGGCAATGAAGATGGGGAAGAAAGACTTCAGTAACTAGATGCAAGCCATCTCAGAGCCTGATGCAGTGTTCACCACGTAAAGAAATTCTGCTTGCCAGTCCTGGGCTAACATGGCTAAAAAGCGGTAAATCTCATGGTGGTGCCTGGGGCCATGTGGGCTTACTGACATAGCCATCTCTTAGCAGTGGTCCCGCAGTATTCAGCTCCTGGTGCAGTGTAGAACAGTTGCAGGTCAGAAGAGTGTCACACGTGCCCCTGATGACTGACAGCTAGCTATGAACTTAAAAGCTTTTTATTTTCAGGTCACATCTTTAGTTCTGCCAGTTCTGTGCTGTGCCAGGGAGAGGCAGAATGTGGTTTAGTTTCAGGGTTATTGTTTGCTGCCTGTAGATCACTTCAGTCACAATATGGTTTTCTGTTTTGTACTCTGTGTGGTTTGCACGTCCTGTGGGAGTACAAGCTAGGTTGCGTGTGCTGCAGAAAAGTGTCTTTGCTCTTATGAGTTTAGAGATGTACCCTGTAACATTGATGAAGATCCCATAAATGGCAGCATTACAAGGTTTGCAGGTCTAGAGTTCCACCTAGTTATGGATGAAACTCAATTAACAGGACCCTGAAGAGAGTTTGAATGTAACAGATGTCAGAGTGATATATAACTCTTAAGCTTTTTTTGTGTTTAAACAAATAGTTACAAAATTTTGCAAGAAAATCTCATGCAGAATGCAAAAATATTATGGGAAAAGGCAGGTTTTCCAGATGGGCTTTGGTGCTTGTATCTGTCAGGTGATACTGGCAGATGTCATCGTAAATACATTTTTGCCACTTGTAAAGGTAGTAGTAGTAATGCAATAGCTGTGAACGTCTAAAGAGGTATGTGAGGCAACATCTAGAGGGAGAAGGGATAAATTTTAATAGACAACTGATATAGTTGGGAAAAAATGTGAACTTTTGAGGACAGGAGCCCTACTTTCTGGAAGATTTCTGGAATTCTGGAAAGTCACAGTTCAAGGGATATACAGGTCTTCTGGAATTCACCTTTGATAGCACAGTGAGACTTTCAAAAGGGTGCCATAGTTTTGGGTGATTTTTGAAGCAGAACTCCTACACCCTGTGCTTAAATTGGTGCTTAAATTGGTAGTCCAGTGGAGCTGATCTCTGAAGACTGACTAAGATCTGTCTGGGGCATGGCGGGAGAATGGCTTTGGGAGCCCTAGGGCTTATCCCTTCAGAGGAACTTTTGCCCTCACTCCCTGCTTGCCATGAAGGATGCTAGTAAAATGGCAGAGGTGGTTCCATTAGAAGCATTAGAAAAGTCTGCATGGGTGATCTTTTCTCCTCCAGTACTTCAAAAAAGTTGCTATAACCTATTATGCAGTATCATCATCTCAGTGAAATCATGGCTATACCTTAGTTTGTACTTGTGCCAAAAATGATATTATGGGCCCTTGGGTGAATTCACTGAATTTACACTGTAAAGTGTAATAATTTCAGAAACAGACAAATTTGGACCAAGTGAATACGCTCTGGATACATTTGTGTTACAGACTTTGGCATTTGCCAGCAGCTGATCCAGCAATCCATGTCTTAGAAACTCCAGTGTGCCCAGTATATATGTATTTTGTATCACACAGAGACCTTCAGGTCCAGCATGTAGAAACCTAAATGCTTTTGCCACCTTAGATAAATGCAGTAACTGGAAAAAAGAGTGTATATATAGGTAGATCTACGTATATCAGGTATTTGAAATTTCTTTTAGTAATAAACACTTGGGAGAAGTTTAGCTTCAGTGTCAAGCTTTGATCCAAACATATACCAACTTTAGAAAAGTTTAGTTCGAAATCTTTAAATTAGTGCTACTATACCTCACAGATAAACCCTCCAATAGCTGATATGCTCATAAATTTCAGTGACGGTGGTGAAAGGGGCACTGCAGGTAGATGGATCTCAGGACAACTGAATGGTGACAGCAGCATATGCCATTGGGATTTTAATAATAGCAGCAATAATAACAACAATAATAACTTTTTTTCCCCCTAATTTAAATAAGTATGTTCAAACATCTGGGGTATATCTGTTCTGCAGAATACGGAGATAGCTATCCTGGCTCTGGACAAATGAGGTTGAAAGCTGGGTGCAGTATGGTCAGACCTGCATGACAAATTAATTACTCCAGGAAGCAAATGCTTTAATTTGGAGGTAATGCTGTGCTAATACAGGTCAAGGGCTGCTCTCTGTGCTATGTAAATATCTTGGGTCATTTGAAGTGACCTGGGACGTGTATGTGGCAGGACATGTTCCTGTGTGTCCAAGCCTGGCACTTTAATCAGCCGGGCACACATCTCCCCTTTGCTGCACAGTACAGGCTGTGGTGGGGAGGGTTCTCTTTTTCCCATTATGTGGGAGCATGTAGAGAGAGAATTTACTCCTCAGGTTCTGAAAGCTCTGTGTGAACTTCAATATGACGGTGCCAATTTTAATCAAAGAAATGTACTGTGGATGTCACCTGCATTTTTATCCAGTTCTCTTTGACAGAAATAGAATTTAGAGTTCTGCTAGAGATAGAAAGGGCAGAAAAACTGACTCCTAGACTCATTTTGCTTGCTGTTATTCTGCTACCATAATTACCTCTAAACATAATTATGGGCAAGACAAATGATATTTTTAGCTTTGGTCTTTAAAGACAAGAGTTAATTTCAGGCTTTGACCAGAACTATGTTAATTAGCCTCTACTCACTCTCTTTGTATGGAAGTACATCACCCAAGACTTAGCATAGGTTGCCTTTGCTGTATCTTTGAGTAATGAAAGGACACGGCATGGCAACCAAATCAAGGGCTGCTGCATTAACAAGGCCACTTTTCTGCCCATTTATCATCTATTAAAGGTGCACTAGTTTGTAAAGTAACACCACCTTCAGCAGGGCTGCCAAGAACGGCTCCTCATTTATTTTCTGCATGGTTTAAGTTGGAGTTAGACCCACCTTGTAGCTCAGAGGTGTCAGCCAGTAGGAAAAAGTACACTAATTGAGACATCTCAAGGGAGAAATAGAAGAAAACTGAAAAGGTAATTAGAATGAGAGGGTTTCAAGCTGGGTAAGTAAAATCGAATAGAGGTGCATATTAGGGGCTGTTACAGATGGAAAAGAAAGTACTTGGAGAATAAAAAAAGAAAAATGAATATTAGAGAACAGAGCACCCTTTTCACACTTGAAGAATAGAGGAGAGAGATAAAAAATAATGTAACAGTGGAGATACAGGCTGGGGAAAAAAAAAATCTCCAGAAATATGAAGGACATATTTAAATGTAAGAGAGAAAGAATGGGGAAAAATAATAGAGCAGATCAATTACTAGAGCTGTAGCCAAGGAAGGAAAAACTGTCAGATGAATATTTCTGGAGCTGTGGAAAAGTCTCCTTCCTTTGTGGGGGATGTAGAGTGTTTGGTCTGTGTAGGAAGGGTTTCTTTTGGGGGCTAACTCAATATTTGAATTTGCTACAGTGTCAGTAGCCCAAATGGAGTGCTGGGGTGAATGCCTACCTGGGCAGAATTGGATTAATTAGATGTTATTTGGCAGAGCTTATAGCTCACACTAGACCTTTTTCTAGTGGTTGAAATTTTAGCCCCTCAACAATATTGCCTGTGTGTCTCTTTTTCTTTAATGTCAGTAGTTAGGGACATGTTAAGGTCCAAGCCCAATTTTCCCCATTTTAAACTTTCCCTTTCCTGCTGGAAAAGAATCACCTGGGTTACCCCCAGGTAATTTCCACCTCACAGACAGGGAAGCTGATGCACTACATTCCTTCAGGCAGATATACACCCAAACCAAAGCAAATAGTCACATGAAGACAAACACACTTTTCAGGTTAAGAGTGGAAGATGGCCATTGCTTTCTATTGTGGTCACAGCTGATTAGGCAGGATTTCCCCTTTTGGCCCTTCTGGAGGCAGGAGGCTAGAAGTGAATATCATCTTCATTGGTAGGTAGAGGAGATGGAGCATGGCTTCCT
Source organism: Haliaeetus leucocephalus (assembly GCF_000737465.1). Lineage (NCBI taxonomy): Eukaryota > Metazoa > Chordata > Aves > Accipitriformes > Accipitridae > Haliaeetus > Haliaeetus leucocephalus. Next base: position 19,255,151 of record NW_010972775.1, on the reverse strand, counting down.
CTGGCTGCAAGGCAGGAAGGTGTGACCCCAGAGCCAAGGACATCGCGAATCAGTTATTAACCCTAAAACACCCATGGTCTCAATAGCCAGTGGGCTGGAAGGAGCAAAGTATATCTGTGTGTTGCAAGGAAGTGCTGCACAGAGGTATATGAGCTAACTCTAAACAAGAAAATCGTGCTTGCACGCTCAGGTAAATGATTCAAGGGAAATCAATAGGAGTTATGTGTCTGGCTGTCTTTGTGGGACTGAACCAGCAGTATTTGTTCTCATTAGAACTTGTTTGTACAACAGCCAATACATTTAATGCTGGTTTTAGTTACTAAGTTGTATCCTTGAAATTAATATTCACTTACTGTGGAAATGGAATTTTCTGATCCAAGCACAGTATTTGTGGTTTTAATTGTTAGTCTCACTAGACCACTTTTCCTACGCATTGTCTGTTAGGTTTTTCTTTTGAAAGCTTCACTGATAAAATAGTCAGAAAAGGGTTTGTTGTTTCATAAAAATTGTACTGGCTTCTGCTGAAAATTTTGAAAACTTTGAAGCTGTTAATAACACACTGGCATTTTTTAGCCGCTGAAAATTTTTGAGCACTTGATCAAAACCTATTTTCATGTCTCCATTTTAATTTTTTTGTATTTAAGAAAATTTGCCTAGAAACTGGAAACTAAAAATTTTAATTACATTTCAGAGCCTGATTCTGTTCTTTCTGAGAAATAACTAAAACCAGTTGAAAATTTACTAAAACTGAAAGAGAAGAAAAAATACCCCAAAACTTTAAAAAAGTAAAAAACCCCAGACATTTCAAAGAGAAACTGTATTGGCAATTTAAAGCAAAACAGAAAACCAGTCCATGAAGGTAAACATATCTTGGCTATTTCCCATTATTATAAAAGCCATTTCATGGCAGGAGTGTTCATGAACAGCCAGGATTGCAGCATTTGGTACTAGATGCTGCCCAAAGAAAGAAAGAAAATGTACATCTTCACCTCAAGTTAATTACATTAGTTATGGAAGTGCTCTAACCTTATACTTCCAGGATAACGAATGAATGTGTACTTTTCTTTTGCAAGATGTAGTCAGCCTGCTGCATAAGGAAACAGTGGCAAGTTCAGTGGAAAATGACAGTGCTCTTAGTACCAGTTTCCAAGATCACAAACTCACTCTAAGGACTTGAAATACAAAGAAAATCCTGTGACAGAGGATATTCTTCTTCATTCATCATTTGAAACCCTGCCTCTAAAAGTGCTAAGAACAAATTATTTTCAATATGAGTTAGCCCCAAGGGATTTGATAAAAGGGGATTTTCTTCTCCAGCTGGCTAATGAAATGTGGTCTGTGGAAGACCTTAGTGACTTGGATGGCAGTTCTGAGACGCCCCCAGACTCGGCAAATTTTTCTGATCCAAGGAACCAAAAAACAAAGATGTGTCACAGGCCTGACTGAATATGGGACCTGGGTAGACAGAGCTCTTACATCAGCTCTGTAAGCCTGGAAATCTCCTGAGGAAAAGTGGAAAACAAATTAATATCCCATCTCCAAGCTCCTGTAGGTTCTCCAGTACCGAACTGTTCCAGGTAAGGAAAGTAGCTTTCATTGTTGGGAGACATTTGTCTCGCTTCCACTCCAGATAGAGTTACACAGATGGTTTTCTTGAAAAGAGAGCTATTGAGGAGTTACAGTCTTTCTTTCTTATGCAGATCCTATTTTACCAGTGCAAAATGAACATTTACCAGAGCCTTCTGAAGTTGATATTGAAGATTTTGGATTTTCAAAGTTGGCTTTCCTTCCTTGGAAGGAAACGTAGACCTCTTTTGTCACCTCGCTTAAAAAATGTCCTGTTCTATTCCTTCTGGACATTTCCTCCTGACACCAGCTGGTGATCCACTTGCAAGCAAGAAGACTAATAGCTCTAAGGAAAGGCAGCAACCGGCAGGCCCATGAGTGACTGGTTTTCAAATGGAATGTAGAAATTTTTTTCCCTTAAGTCAACAGTTTTGTTCTTTGCTTGCTTATGCTGCTCTAGAATGGTCCCTTAGACTATGTGGCCAGTCAGTGCATGGGATTCATTTGAATATACTTTCATTTCCTTCAGTATTAGTCCATGCAGTTAAACCACTGATATTGCTGTAGATGGCCATAGGTATATGCAGATACATTCAAATTAGCTGTGTAATCAATAATGATCAATTCATGTAATTCCATCTTCAATAATCATTGCTTGGTTACACTCACAAAAAAATCTGAATTGGAGCAACATGTGTCAGAATAGACCCAAAGTATTTCAAGGTTCACTTATGGTCCAATTTACATTTAATAATCAGGGAGTTGCTAAATGAACTTCACTATTCTTAGAGTAGACATCTGCCTGGCAGGGATTGCAACCCTGTCACCAGACTGTCCCTGTTAACATTCACTTTGTGTGGAAGCTCTGAGCCACATTCCTCTGAAGTACCTCATTTTTCCAGCTGCTTCTTGTTATCTGTGTTTCTGGTAAGAAATTTCATCAATTATTTCCTAATAGTTAAGTTCTGCTTTCTATTTGGGTATTATTTCTTATGTACGATTGTGTATGGTATATGTCTAAAGTATATATGTATGTATATGCATTTATTTACTCCATGCCCGTGGTACTATTGTCTCTGTCAGTGTCCAGATCTAGGCAGAAAAATGAGATGAACAAATGGAAACCACTGTCATTAAATACCCCCAAAAGCCTCACCCAAATGTTCTAAACAGGTGGAGACAACAGATAACACATGCCCTCTTTGACTTCAGTGCTGGCGGGGGGATACATGCAATAGGAGTTTGATGCCCTTCGGCAGATAATCTTGTGATTTCTCATCACCTGTCTGTTTTTTGAAATTCTGCTTTCCCTTTTGAAAAGTTTAGCTTAAACATCATCATTAATTGGGCTTTATGGTCCAATAACAATTACTAATACTGGGCACCACTGCCTGTCAGCCTGTTTATTCCTAGATAGACACCTGGCTGCCTTAGCTTTTCTCTCTCTCTCTTTTTTTTTTTTTTTTTTTAAGCAGGGGGAAAAACACCTGAATAATTCAGCAGGAACCTTTTACATTATGAAAAATATAATCAGCTGGCAAGGGTGAGATATCTTATTTCTACAAGATGCTAACTCAAGTATTACAAGTGACTGCAAGATTAATGCCAAAATGCAGTAGGTGTGGATACACATTTTCCTCATTGTTCAAGGCAGTCTCACCCTGCACAGAGGGTTGAGAGAAGACTGTGTATTCCTCACCATGCCTACCTAATGCCATTTAATAATTTAAATCCATTAATCGGTTAAGATGAAGGCTTAGTGTTACTTGACTTACCACTGCCAAGTGGAAGGTTTTTCTGGGCTAAATTAAAGATCTTAAAATTTTGTCTTCTTGCAAGGGAACTGAGAGTACCATAGCTTTCTTTGTAAGAGGCTTCAAATTTTTATTGGGGGGGTGGGGGTGGGGAGTGGGTGTTACTATGCCAAAAGTGCTTAAGTAAACAATAATACCCATACATCATAAGTAGATGTCTGAGAATATTAGCTGTTTATTTCACTGACATACTCTGAAGAGTCTATGGGGGGCTCTTTCAAGAGTCAGGACCTCAATGTAATATACAAGCTTTGATTCTGATATTTCCCTTGATAACTGTGCTCTACCATATTGGGGTCGGAAGTCAGCAAAGGTTCATTGGCTGTTGTAATGCTCACTGTCACCAGTAATAAGTACAAAGGACTTGCTTTAAAAGCTGGCTTATAAAACTTTAAGGAAACTTGGATTGCTTAAGTGAACTTCCAAGGCCTCTTCAGGGGCCAAGTGCACTTTGGTTGTCTACTTATATTAATTTCACAGAGTTTAAAGGGTCAAACAATGCAGTTGGTGATGCTTATTAATTTATGAAACACAGAACCTTGCACTATCTTGCTTTGACCACTTTCGCTTTCCTTTTAGAAAATTTAATATACATTAAAGCTTGCTAGACAAGGGTGCCCTAAAGGATTAAGCCCAAAGTTCACAGCTGGACTAAAAGGTTCAAAGACATTGTATCCACAACATTGATTTGATTCCAAGTGACGTTCAAACAACGGAACCAAATTGTAGATGTTTGAATGTGTAAGGAAACAGCAATTAGAGGAATACCACAGAACGGCAAAGGATTAGGATTTATTTTCCTTAAAATGGTAAAACTGATTACAGTCTTAGTCTTTCTTTCATGGGGGGATGTGTTTGATCACATCAGCTTTTGGGGTCAGTGGTTGTCAAGAACATATTTTGGTGTTACAATACAGCTTGCCAAGCTCTAAATGTTCATGCAGTCCTAGTAACTTTACAGAATATATGTAATTGTTGTGGTGATGCTGAACTGAGTTCTGGGTAGGAAAATATTAGCCACAAGGGAAGAAGGAAAAGAGAAATGGATAGCTGCTGAAGTAACAGGATTAGGATTTAGAAACCTGACATAATCCTATTCTGGGGTATTTCTGCATTCTGTTTACCTGCTTTTGAATTGCTTTGGTGTCTTGTCCAAGGGAGATAATTCCAGAAGTCATTCACACCTAGGCTGCAAATTCGAGACTGCATTCAGGTGACAAATGGAGTGTGATTGCAAAGCTACCCAGAAAATTGGAAATCAAATTGGCTGTGATGGTTGGTCTATGTGGTCTCCTTTTGGAATCAACAAGAGGGAGAAGAAAATGAAGGACAGGAAAATGAAGTGTGTCCTATTGTACAGAAGATGAGTTTATTAGCCAGAGTTGGTAAAGGGGGAAGCAAATTTCACATTATGTCAGCTCTGATTCCTGAGGCCTTAGGGAACACTCACCTTGAGGAAGCTGTTGTACTTCACTGGAAATTTGCTGTTGCAAAGAAAGACTCTAAACCCTGTAAGGGAGTCCCAGTGGTGAAGATTGTTTACGTTGCAGCTGGGCCCAAACAGCCTCAGATAAGACTGTGGGGCCCTGTGGTGCATCACATGCTGGGAGAAAGTCTGTGGCTGGAGAGAATTCGTAACTTTCATGAGTGAAAAAGGACAAAAATGTGGTGAGGCAAAACAGCTGGGAAGAATTTTGTGTGATCCACGGCACTTGTTTCCAGCCAGAGAACAGAACTCACATGTCCAGGACTTCAGCAGCCTTACCCTTGCATTTTAAACCCTTTAAACAGAGGGAACAATACAGAAAATCCCATAGGACACATGAGAAAGGGGGTTGTGCTGAATCCCTGTTATCATTTCTTTGCATTTACTTGCTAACAAAAAATATTTTTCTTATAGAATGACCTCTGAGATTTTATCGTATGAAGTATTTGGTTTAAAATGTACTGTAACCTTCTTTTTTTTAATTGATCAGATCAGCCTTGAACACTCAAAGAAAAATTTGCCTGCTCTGAATATTGCCTGAGGATTTAGAAAGGTCTTTCTTGGAAACAGAAGAATGAGATGAAACAATCATCTGTAAAGCATGGTAAGAGAGAAAAAGAATAAAGGAACGAGTTATGTTTGACTTGTCTACTTCCAAGAGACGATTTTTTTGGTTTTTTTTTAGAGTAGGCTTTAGATGTGGGAGTTGTTGTGGGAGCTGTTCTGTACAGTTTTAAGATGCAGATTTATCATGGCACCTCTGCAGGCCCTGTAACCTCCGCAGACCATCTATAGTCACGTGCACCTTGTGCCATGTATGGGAGAGAGTCTGAGAGGATCTTATCTTTCTCCTCACTGTCCTCCATTGGTCTTTGTCACAGAAAAAGGAGAAAGGAGATCGAAGAGATGAACTGGAGCTGAGCTGACCATAGACTTTGTCCAAGGAGTAGGTATGTTTGGAGGTATAATTGTTTTCCTGGTGTTTCACTAATGCCGATTGCTTTGCATCCTGGTTTCAGCTGGGATAGAGTTAATTTTCTGTCTACTAGCTGGTATAGTGTTATGTTTTGGGTTCAATATGAGAAGAATATTGGTAATACACTGATGTTTTCAGTTGTTGCTAAGTAGCGTTTGTACTAAGTCAAGGATTTTTCAGCTTCTCATGCCTAGCAAGCAAGAAGGCTGGAGGGGCATAAGAAGTTGGGAGGGGACACAGCCAGGACAGCTGACCCAAACTGGCCAAAGGGGTATTCCATACCATGTGACGTCATGCCCAGTATATAAACTGGGGGGAATTGGCTGGGGGGGGGCGCTGCTTGGGAACAGACTGGGTATTGGTCGACGAGTGGTGAGCAATTGCATTGTGCATCACCTGTTTTGGATATTCCAATCCTTTTATTATTATTGTAATTTTATTATTGTTATTATAATAATCATTATTAGTTTCTTCCTTTCTGTTCTACTGAACCCTTCTTATCTCAACTCACGAGTTTTACCTTTTTTCTTCCAGTTCCCTCTCACATCCCACTGGGTGGAGGGGGGAGTGAGTGAGCGGCTGCGTGGTGCTTAGTTGCTGGCTGGGGTTAACCCACGACACTTTGGTATGTCAAGAAGCCCTGAAATATTATATTTGCCATTCACTCTGTTAGGAACTGAAAAGCTGGTTGTCTGAGACCAGAAACGAATGACTGCCTAGAGGTTCTCGTGCTGCTTGATGCAGTTCCATTGTCTTGCTAGAACAAGTTTCAAAACATGGGCAATTTTTCTCCTGCTCTGGTAACTTGTAAACCAAAACCATTTCTTTGTTTGGTAGCCTGTTTTGCAGTAAGACTGCATTATTTACCACTTGAGTTGTATGAGAAACTTTCCTAATGGCAGGTGTCAACCAAGTAAATGTTTGCTATCTCCCACCTGAGCAGAAGCAACACTAAAATTTCAACTGTGTCATTAATAAAGAAGGAGCCAATGGATATGAGAGCAATGAAAACTCCATGATCACTTACTCTGAAAGGGATGATTGTCAGTCACACCTTGATGGTGTCTGCTTGCAGATATAATGAAGAAAGATTATCATTGCTGTAAGTTACTGCAGCGACTCTGGTCAGCAAATAATGAAGATATTGTCGCAGTGATTGGACCTGCATCCGAGGTGCTGACAATGTTAAGTGATATCTCAGTGGTATTTTGAGTCCTCATTTATGTGACTACAATAGAAAATCAGAAGAAAAGGACCCTTCTTTTTTATGACATAATTAAATTCATGCCATTCTCTGCACTTCTAAACTGAAAACTCAGTTAGTCATGACCAAAGTCAGCTTATCTGTGCACCAATGACTCAGAGAAGAAGCAGTGAAAGACCTTTAAAGCAAAGACCTTGGTTTAGTATTGATACACCTACATAAAATGTCAACTATATATGAATTCTCTCCAAGTGCCTCTTCTGGATCCTGACGGGGGGGTGGGGTGGGGAGAGTGATACTAGCCATGAGTGTGAGCCATTAGCTGTGTCCTGTGGAAATGTAGAAATAAAATATTCTTTTAGTATTCCACTTCTTCCTGGGGTGCTAGCTGCTGTTGGGAATTGTGCAGAGTACACAGAATCCTTTTGTGTCTGTCCTTACTCACCTTAATTTGTAGCTTCAGTTCAAGGTGTTTGAAAGGAGCTTAGGTATAGGGCCTCATCTTCATAGAAAGGGACAAAAGTGAATAATAAAATGAACCAGTCCAGTTCTGCTGGGGTGTAGCTAAAGTGAGAAACAAGGAGACTTCAAGACATGCTTCTGTTACAGATCCAATCAAGCATCCCAAAGGCTGTGTTGTTTAGCTGGCAGGTGCCCCTGGTTGTCCTGAGTGGGTTGGCTTGGGTAGCTGACCGGAAAACATAAAAGCTGCATGAGAAGTCTCTGACTCTTAAATACTTTTAACATCCCCAAATTTCTGTTGTGGTGACAGATGATACAATGCAGAGTTGATAAATTCACCTGCTCTTATATCAGGCATGTGCAAAAGTTCTGGGTTTTGCTTTGGATTTCTTGACTTCGTGAGTGTATTCCAGCTCAGTCCAGAACAAAAAGCTAAATCCTACTGAAACAATCAGTCCCCAGGGGCTTGAGGCTATTGTCTCTAATGTAGATATAAAAGTCAGTCATACCAGCTGCGGAAGAAATCTTACTAATTAATTGCATGAACTTTGCTTCTGCCTGGTTTGAGATTCTCTCAGCCTTGCATCAGTATCTGGGCACCCATACTGTACACCTCAATGGGGCTGTTGATTTTCCAAAGAAGACTAACAATTTTTGTGCCTAAAATAGCCATGCAATTACTTATGCTCACATGGTCTCACACTAACAAAATGGTTTCTGAAAACTGGTTTTGTTCACACGTGATTGAAAAGTTGCCCTATGTTGTTCTGCCAAGTTAGGCACTGATTCAGGTTTATGACCATATCATTAATATTTTAGTACCGCATCAGTAACTGGTTGCTATTAATATGTAGTGAAATAGTGATATAAAAAGGGAGATGTTCCCAATCATTTGGCAGAATTTGCGTTACAGCTGGATGAAATTTATAACACATCTTCTGCAACCTACTGGTCTGAACTCCTGTTATTAATTTCTGCTGTGTTTATTTCTCCTTTATGTTCACTTTGGGCAATATTCTATCAAGTTTCCTGGCAAGCACAACAGTAGATATAGGCTAATTTCAGCTTACTGCAGGAAAAGGACTTTGTAGGAAGTGAATTTTGAATTAGCGCTAGTATTTGCAGCAAAAACCTCCCCCTGAGAAGTCTATTCCCCTCAGCCTGGCATCAGCAGCACTTAAGTGCATGTGAATAGCCCTACTGACTTCAGGTGGTCAGCTGTTTAATTACCTTCCCCGAATCAAGGCCAGGACCAGGAAACAAGCTCCCAGCATATGACCTGCGTGCCCACTCAAATGGCTTGTCTCCCAAAGGCTGAACTTCTGTGAGTGACCCACAGATTGTTTGACCAGGTAATTTGGCAAATACTTTCCAGTCGAGCATAAATTTGAGGAAATCATCATCTGATTCACAAAGAGAGGTGAAATTTGTGCAGTGTATTTTTCACGACAAGGCAGCTATTGCCCAAATTTATTCAACCTGCTTCCCTCTTCCTGTTTCAATACTCCCAACAATCACATTTTTTCCCCAGGTTTTATCTAAGAACTCTGAAATAACAGGTCTCTTGCCTTTCTACCAGGAGAGTGGTGTGCTGTACACAGCACGCCGTACACGGGAGGAGGAGGATAAAGAATGACATGCTACTCTGTAAGCTACAACTATTTTTTTTAGACCTGCATCTGCTCTTGTCCCTCTTCTGTTCTCAGATCACTCTTTGGCTTCCCTTAGGAATCCAGCTGTGTCATCACATTGTGTGGCATCCTAATATTTCATACTAAGCTGTAAGCCAATTAGGAATGACTACTTACCATGCTGAATCATAGGAAGAGAAAAGGATAATGTGTCCTTCATATAACGAACCTCCTCTTTTTTGGCAAGACAGATCACCTACACATTATATTTATAAGCCCTATGGCTTTTCACTCTACCCAATTAGGATGCAACTTCCTTTCACACTGCTATAATATTTTAAGGGACTTGTTTATAGATGGATGCTTATTGAAAGTGCTGACCTGCTACCATTATACCTCATACCACCTTTCATCTTCAGACACTGAAACACTGGACAAAACTTGATGTTGTAATCACCTTTAGCAGGATGAGAATACGGGTGCAGCAAAATACAAAAACCTTGTCCTGAGTTCCTAAATGAACTGGTGACCCTGGATGAGAGTATAAACTTTACCGCATGCCACCCAGAGCTGAGGAAGATGTTGATTAAAGTCAAAGTGTGAAATAAAACCATTAATGTGTATTTGGGAATGCATGAAGTGTTTAGTAATGAGCATCAAAGAGAAAGATATTAAAATTTATTTCCCATGCTGAAGTAATTAATGGGCTATTATGCCAGGTGTTTAAGCTGCCTGGAGGTCTGGGATAAATACTGTTCCAGCAGAGGATGCAAAATATGATTTAAGATTAAATGGAATAATGTTAGTTCTAGCAGAGCACTTAAGATGCCCCCCTTCCTCCAATTGCTGTTTCTCTTTCCTAAGCTGCTAAGTAGCTATTGATAGTATTTATTGTCTGGGAAATGAGTATTCCTTTAAATTTTTCTTCGGATCCTAGCAATGTTGCGAACTGAAGAATCCCGTGACCTGTGTCTGGTACCTGCCATCTTTCAAACCTTGTCTAATCTTGTTAGTTTTCACTGCAAAGCAAGCAGGGCAGCACCCCAAATGGCAGCATGCTCACCCTACAGGAGCCAGTTAACTACCAACCACAGGTGATAGATTTTGTGTATAAAGTCGTGTTAGGAACTGCATTCAAATAAGAGCCCTGGCTGCAGATACATCCAGGGAGAAAGGATGGCCTTGGCTTCAGCTTCCCAAACTGCGTTTCCCAAACCAAGTCCAGCTATTTTTGTTGCCTCTGCTGCTAACAGCTGCCAATAGAGGTTGTAGCTAAACAAAATCTGGGAACCTCTGGTTTAAGGCTTCTTCAGCAAGGTCCAGCCAAACCCTGCGAGGGTTCAATTTGCTGCTTCACTGATCACATCCTCTTGCTTCCCCTCACAAATACCTCTGAGACAAGTTCTCCCACAAACTCCTAGGAAAGAGCAGTGGTGAGTCACAGCACTAACATCTGTGACTGAAAGCATAGATGCAGGCAGCTGTAGGTGATCAGGGAGATCCTGCTTTGTTTTCTGGGGTAACTAACCCCACCTGTGCTGAGCAAGTTTGAGGGCTTAGATCTACCTGGTGAACTCTGATGGTAAGGTAGGGCTAAGGATGTTACAGCTCTTCTACAAGAGCTTCTGTAAGTAGAGGACAAAGGCTTATGGTATTTTTCTTATTAAGAGAAATCTTCAGTAAGTTGAAGTTAGTTCTGCTGTAAAGGTTTTGTGCTTTATCTGAAATACTATTTGGTTTATAAATGTAGGGGTTTAGAAACCTCCTGGCCTTCAATAGAAAACTGCCTGTTTAGGAGCTGTACCTTTTTGTATTGTTATTCAAAACTGTCTCAGTTAATCATTGCTAAAGGCCTGGCCAGCCCGTGTTGCAAATCTTTTTTTAAAAAATGCAGCATGTATATAATTCATGTGGCTCCTCTCCACATAGATAAGGACTAGTCTCAAATGTCACGGTGTGGGAGGAAAGGATGCCTGACCTAGAGGGCAAGAATATTGAATGCACTGGTGTTGGACTTGACATTCCCCTAGTATACACTGCGATAACATCAATCTCAAGGAACCCTCCTGGTATACATACAGAGCTGCTGCATTTAATATATATTTCCAAAGGAATTTCATAGTAATTGAGCATTAAATTATGTCCGCTTATTGTAAAGTATTACTGTTTTTATTAAAAATTATAAATGGGCTTCAGCAGGACACAATATACCAGATTCATACCACCATCTCTATTAGTCTTTATGTTATAATTGTCATTGACCACCTTTACTGTGTTATTTCTAGACAGTTCATAATTTCCCGGCTGAACAAATGAAGATTTGTGAGCAAAGAAAGGCACTGACTGGATTATGTAGTGCTATTGATTTTTATTCTCCTTGTTTCACAGAATGCACCTAAAAATCTTGCTGTCTCTCTGACGGGCCTTATTAGCACTCAGAGGAGCTGGCGTGAGTTGGATGGCAGTAACGCATGCTGTTGTGCTGCACTAGAAATCTCAGCTCGTGGAGAAGGAGATGTCAAAGCTGGCCTTGGGATAGATCTGCTGGATGTCCAGGTATGACCCAGGCAGTCAGGATTTGGGAGTCTTTGTCCAGCGTGTGGGTTGCGGTGAACCATTACAAATCTCTATCTGCAAAAGAAACAGTGACCTGGCGACTGCCCAAAGGGAACTAGGCTGCCCGTTTTGCAGGCAAGGCAGTGCCTGTGTGGGAAACTGTGTCTCATTCAATAACATTTAATCCTGAGAAAGATGATGGCAAATATTGGCATTTCCTTTCTATAAAGACTATGGCTTTTGCACAGGTTATCAAAGCAACTACCCCCATAGCCTCTCTTTGCTGTGGCTTTCAAAGCTTTTCAAGTTTGAAGAACAAAAACTTAAGTGAATGATGAGGGATTGGTTCAGTTCAGTTTGTGGGGAATGTTGGTTATTTCACCTTGCTGTTTTGTGTCATTTGGGGATGCTTATACATTAAAAATTCCTGAAAAATAGGTTAACTGTAAAATGTTTTTTAAGATTGAAAAAGGGTAAGATTTGAAAATTGAAAACTGATATTTATTTGCAAAATTTGACCCACATCTATTAATTATTTTAGTCCTCCTGAGACTGTGAAAGAGGTAATTAGGTATTTACAGCAGAAATGATCTTACAGAACATTGCTATTCTATTTTATTGTCGTTAAACAACAAATAATGAGCCACCAAGAAATAGGAGGGGAACTGTGAATGGAAGTTATGCCAAGATTCATTATTTCTGTGTATATTTTTGAGGCTTGAATGAAATGATGTGTGTGAGCTAGAAATATAGGTCTTCCCACCCTTGGCTGATTCAATCAAGCCTGTAGTAGTATTTACTACTAGTAAAGGTAGTATTTACCTTTTAGATGCCTGTGTCTTTTATTGGATCTTGATGCATCATCTAGTTCAGATTAGTAATTTGGCTTTTTAATTAGCAGGGCTTCACTGTGGTCTGTTTGTCTCTCCTGCTGACCTCTGCATTATCTGTAGAAACACAGCCCCATGGGAAGATGACCAGGAATGCCTAAGACCTTGTACAAAGCACTAAGTGCTGTTTCCGTACCAGGAAAAAGTGAACAAACCCTCTTATACTGATCTATAAGTTTCTGGGAACTTTCTGATTTCCAGGGGGTGGGGGAGCAGAATCCACTACAACTAAAAAGGTGAAATACCTGTCCAGTTAAAATGAAATAAGAACATATTTGAAAATTGTTTTCTACGAACACACCCTCATGGATAGCCCTTCTCTTCTTATTCAGCCTTTGTTTGAATAAGGTATTATTAAGGATTCCCATGCAGCAGAATTCCCCAAAGTGTCTCCATTCAATATACAAGTATTTCTGACCACGCAAGGAAGGAGAGGTACAAATGCAGCCCTATCTTTGCCCTTATTGTTTATTAATGAAGCAAGTGCGCACACAACCCTTGCTCCTACTGAAAGCTGTAACTGACCTGTGTGTTCTGGTTTGTATGTGAAGTGACAGGAATTACACAGTCTCACTCCACAGACCAAACTTTTCACACAGCTCTGATAGAAATGAGCCCCTGGGGACTTGCAGGATGCTGCCTTTGCTCTGTAAGACTCTGTGATGGCAAAGCTAGCTATCGGTTGTTAATCCCAACACATCATACAAGACACTTTCTATCTCTTCCTGTAATGTTAATGCAGCTGGAATTCCATAAATCAAATCTCAGCAGTAAAAAGGTTAATAAGTTTACACTATATAATTGAAAGCCATATTGGTGATTAAAAGGATTTTATATATCAGTTTTCTGGGTCACCAGCTAATTATTTTTGGTGGCCTGTAATAAAACATAGCACCGTAGGCAGATAGAGGCTGTAATCACATAATATATGGAAAAATGCATTTACATTTATTTGAGACAAGGTTGTGTATACCAGTTTGTTGAATAGCCTTTGAGGTATATCTCTCCTAGTTCAGAGACAATGGAAGAACTGCATACTCCGTGTACTTGCTTAGGTTCATACAAAGTTATTGGATTGAGTTTTGAGGTCTGGCACTCTCTCTCCAGAGCTAAGCCCAAGGGAACCAGCTGTCACCTGTGATGGAAGGGTTCTGCCGAGGCACTGGGGATCGGATTGCTATTATAATTCATTTTAATGCATTCTTCACGTACTAATCATTTATTGGAACAGGATCTTCTGTAATAGGGACATGACTAGGAAGAGACAGAGGCGATTGATCATCCTTGCGTAGAAAGGATAGTTAAAAAAACAAAAAAGAAACCCTCTGTACAAGGGGCAGGTGTGTGCACATGCACTAGGGATCGGGTTTTCAATGTGGAGGTAGAGAAAAATTGAACTCAAAGCTTGAAATGGAATCTCTACAGTAAAAAAGAAACCTTCTGTACAAGGGGCAGGTATGCATGTGTGCACGAAGGATCAGGTGTTCAGTGTTGAGACGGGAAAAATTGAACTCAAACCTTTAAATTTCTACAGTTCTATCAGGCTGAAATACCCTTTGGAGCCAAACACCCAGACATAGAGACATTTCAGACTTCAACCTCTGTTTTGCAGGTTGTATGTTTTAGTGTATTTCTCTGATTGCATCAAGAAGCAGCTAAGGGCAAAGGCAGATACTGGGTGTGCATGCGGATTTGGAGGGAGGTGCGGTGCAGGGGGGGTGTGTGTGTATGCACAAATAGCTCACAGGTTACTTCTACAGTCTCCGGAGCCTCCTGTGGTCCTGTGTGAGGTAACGCAACCATAGCCTGTGTTATGGTAAAGCAGCCAGCCCAGTGCTGATCTCAGTTGTTCTGCCTGTTAGGCAAAGGGCAAATCACAGCTGGCAAACCGCAAGATACGGTGAGCATTGGGCACATCGTTCCCACTGTCAGGGCAGGGTCTGAGATGTGATCAGAAACAAATGACCTGATGTTCAGTTCACTCCTGGACAATGCTTGCAGAATCGCTTTGGAGAGCGGGACCTTCTGTGGCAAGCACGTTTCTGTAATATTTCTTAGATCTTTTGGCTACAGCTTTTTAATTGGCAAATCATTAACCCTTAAATGCCCATTGCATACAAGCAGTGCCAATGACATATTACAATGTAATGAGTAAAGGTTCGAGTCCTTTGCCACTGAAATTATTTGCTTGTCATACACTAGATCTAAATAGGAGCTTTTCTGCACTGAAAATAACATCTTTTTATTTAAACTAAGTTCTTAAAGTGTTTCCTAGCAGCATAGCTAACGGGATACTCGGTTTTAAACACAGGCTGGGGAGGTTAAAATTGGAATGGCAGTTGTGTGAGTAATGGCCTAGGAGTCAGCTGCTGAACTTGACTTGACAACTCCATGTCGATGCCAAGTCAGAAGGCATTCGTGTGACACTTTGAGGGTAAAGAAATAAAAAATAAACTGGTAGTCTCCACTGGCAGAAGGCCGTATCAGGGCTTTCTGAACAAAGACTGAGAAGGGGAAAAGTTAAGCAGTTATAGTGCAAATGAGGAAAGAGTGTGGATATGTATTTGAATTACTTATGTGGATGTAATGCATCAGGTGTACCCCTCTGAAGTTCAAAGGAAAAGCAATCTAGTTTAAGAGTCTGACTGCTGGAGGGCCTGTCTTGGCTGGCATTGCATAAGCCTCTCTCCCAGGGGTCTTTGCAGCTATAACTTGGTTAAATTTTGTTTGAACAATTTAGGGCTAAGAAAGAGCCAAATAACACTTCTGCAATCTGCTGTTGTTACAGGCTGGAGCAGCAGAATTGCTTGTCTTTCTGTCACTTTGTTCGGTCTCTCTTCAGGGAGATTTTTGTCAGTGGATTGGTAATAGCAGGAAGTTGTTATTTTTTCACACATAATCAGCAGCAGAAAGAGTGTGGTACCGTTTCAGCATCTAGGTGCGTAAAGACTTCTTTGTTAAAATTGACAAGGAGATTGTGAGGTGACTTAGACAAGGCCTAGTGGTAAGGTAGTGCATGGGAAAAGAGGGATCTCACAGCTTTTCTGGGAAATGACTTCTGCCTCTGACACAGCTAATCCAGTTCTTCTGAATAATAAAATCACAACAATATCTAAACAGAGGGAAACAACATGTTCTGCATAAGCATTCTTGTTCTATAGCTTTATTAGAGATAATGAAAAGAAATTTAAGCATCCGCTGCGTATAGTTCACTTCCTGGGACACGTATGTGATGGTGTTCTCTGGATGGAGTTTCTGTCTGATATATTTTAGGTAGCATAGGCAAGGAAGGGGAGGATCCCAAAAACTCTTCTGTATCTGACCTAGAACAAGAGGTCAGGATGATAATATAGCCTCTAGTACTCCTTGTCACTGAAATCCTTTCACTTCACGCCTTATTGCATAAGTTCAATATACTTTTCAGCTGAAGCTCTCCCGAGCACTTAGCTCTTTAAACTCCCCACTCAGCAGGTGGCTTATTTAAATGTGGCTGTCAGGTTGGCCAGTGGCCAAAAGCAAATGGCTCAATGCGTGAACCGCAGTGTTTGGGTTTAATTCTGCTCTCATTTCTGCCAGCAAAATCCTCCTGGCTCCGGTGGGGTTGTGTGTGGTACAAGTGAGTGCAATAGAGGGCTGTCTGCTCAACTGTTTGTCAAATAAATCTATGGCCAGTCATTTGCATTATGTCAGCTAAACATTTGCCTGGTGCTTTCACATGTGCGAGCCAAGGAGGAATTCTGGATTGTTTGAAATGAAAACCATCATTGTCAACTCTCACTTAACCAATAAGCATTTCTTCCATAGTGTGTAAGTAACTTATTTTGCAATCCACAGCCTCAAAGAGGAAATGTAAAGTTTCTCTAAACATTCAGTACAAATGGGGATATTAGCTGCTTAATTGATTCTTCGAAATTCGGGTCTTACAGCTGAAGAAGTGAGATGGAGGGAGGGGGGAAGCACATGGTTTAAATTAAATGTATGGAAAATAACTGCTGAATGATAAAAATATATTTTAAAAGTAAGCAAACCTGTTTTCCCTCTGCCTCTCCATTAAATGTGTCAGGAAAGGGCCTTTACAACTAGGTGGTAATTAGAGAGGAAAAAGCAGTGCTGGCAGAGCAGTCAATCTATCACATCCTCTAAAGCCTAAATGTTACCAGCAATTAAACAAGTTAGTAGGGGAAAAACTTGACAAGCAAGTTTTATCACAGAATCATCTCGGTGGCAAAGTATGTGGGGCACTCTTATTAGATTCCCTTGTGCAACCCCAAAGATTTAAAATCCAAACTCAGGAATGCACGTTCCAACCAAAGTGACTATTTTCTTTCCCAGACTACCCAGGCACAGGGAAGATTAGAATGCTAAAAATAAAACAACCTTTCCCACCACCCCCTTCCTCACCCCTCCAAAGTCAAATCTGTCCAGGTTGACTGCTCCATTAAATTCAAGAGCAAAAAGTTATAAATTGAACATACGGAGAGCAGTGCCTTTTTTAAAGTGATGTTTCCTCGCCTTAATGGATTTAGCTATGGCAGGGAGTCAGAGAGAAGCTGTCTTAACTAAATCTTTGACTGATTATGCATTTTTTTTCTATTCATACAAGATAGATTCATCATTCCAATTTGTCAAGCTGGCGAAGTTCCAATTAATTACACCAGGAAAAGCTCAAGCTGCATTAGGCCTCTGTCAGGCCTAATCTAGTGCTTCATTTACTGGAGCCCCAAATGAAGAGATATCAGAGGTGTTGTTCCTCTTGGTACTTAATTTGATGAATGCCCTAGCAGCACGATTGGTGGCAGAGGTGTATATGTGTGTGTCTCTTCATCAGCCACCACTGCTGAAGTCGTCATGCTTTCTCTACTAATTTGAGGGCTCATCTGTATACTGGATGTTTTTTTGGAAGGCCTATTCTTCATAGATATGCCAAAAGGTTTCTTCTGTGTGTGCATGTGTCTGGGTATGTTTCCAAATACGCTGGACCTGATTCTGATCTCAGTGATGTGATGAGTTGGGATTCAAGGCCTTGTATGTAAACGTAGAACAATACAAGTTAGACTGGATACTGTAAAGGGGCTGTAAATTTTGACATCCTTGTTGCTGTGTGTTGGCAGAGGAAGAGCAGCTTTGCATGTTGTTTCATGTAGTGTTCATAAGAAAGTGTGGGTTACCATCCACATCCACTGTAAAGAAGTGTTCAAAATGCTGGAATAACCTGAACAATTTGTTTGCTATGTGGTTTTGAAACTTTGATATGAATACATACGTGCTGTATCAGCACAGTAAATAAGTATATGCAAGTACAGGTAGACTTTCTGACACCATACTGGTGGGCTACTATTGAATGTATACATTCAAGTCTAATTTTTAAATATTTTACAGTAAAGACACTATGGACCAAGAACATATGTTTCTTTTCTGCTGCACTTTACGTATGAACTATTCAGCATAAGGTGCCAGAATGCCAATATGTTTAGCTTACTTTTGGCTTTTAACCACTGCTGTGATTAAAGATGTAACTGCAGCAATGCTGTCACTTTGCACATAGTTTTAGGTGTCTCAGGATGCAGCATTAGCCAAGAGTAAAGTAGCTTTGTACTTTGGCTGAGTACAGTACTAAAAGTCTTCATTTGCCAGCAGTCACCATGCTGGGATTCTGAGTTTATTTTCCACTGACTGTATTTGAGGGACTGGTGTGTGCAATGATGATTTTTAATGGCAGCTATCAGACATGCATATGGTGCTCAGTAGGAGACCATATTCAGAACAACCAAGGAGAGAATTGATGCAGTGATGACTGTAGTATGACAACTCCTCTGTAGACAGTTTGGACCCCAACTGGTGCTCACTTTTGGAAGGGAGGCCTTTGTCCCGAGTTTGTATCTGCTAATGCATCAAATTTGCAGCTGCCGTTAGTGTGTCAAAATGAGGTAAGCCCAATTGTGCTGGAACAGGGATAACGCCCTAAATCTTCTTTTAGGTGAGATTCTGTAAGCATTGCTGTTTTGTTTCAGGGTAAAATCAAATAAGGAAATTTGAATCACCATGGGAAATGGTGAAGGTAAAGGTAGACTGCAGTTGTAATGATCTTTCTTCACTCTGCACAAGAAGGTTTTTTGCTGGACATATACATTTGAGGTTGGTTCTTAAATGCTCTGCTTAAAAAGTCACTGTGGACCAAACCCATATGTTTCCTTTCTGCAGTACCTTATGTATGAATTATTCAGCATAAGGTGCCAGAATGCCAATATGTTTAGCTTACTTCTGGATTTTAGCCTTATGTTTTATGTTAAACAGGTTGTTTTAACTCACCTGTTGAACTTGAAATAACTAAAAGCCTTCATATAGGTGGGGCCAGGCAATAATTAGTGGATTATGTGACCTCTTGTAGTTTCCAAGTCTCTAGACTGGGCCTTCGGTTATTGTATTTGTACCCATATGCTATAGGCTGACTTGGGTTTGCACCCAGCAGTTCCTTTACATTTGCTGATATTTGTCTTTGGTTTACAAGCATACTGGGGCGTTTTGTGAGTGATTGCAACGTGTATTAACGCCAGGAGGTACCCAAGGCTGTCCTAAGCTGTCAAGAGCAAGGTACCCGCTCTAGGTAGAGATTGTCTTGGCTGGTTCTTTTTCATATGTACCACCAACACGGTGTTGGAACAAGCTCTATCCTTTAGAGAAATGAGAAATTTTTTTTTTTGTCATTCTGCTGAGGAGACACGCAGTTGGAGGCTCAATGGATGTGTCCATAGGCTGTCTTTTTCTCTAGTTGGGTACTGATTTACAGAAATGTGTCCCCAGAGATATAGTGGACTCGTACTCTTACAAATGAAAACTAACTGGCCGCAAAAGGGAATGTACATAACATACTACCAAAGGATCATATTCACCCTTGTTCTGGGCACAAAAATGAGGTTTATTCACTGCTTACGTCCCATTTAACCTTTCAAAATATAGCCTACACAGAGCAATGATCACACTCAGTGGCTTAGAGACTCTGATGCCTTCTGATACAAGACAGAAGTGATCTCTTATGGACACAAGCAGTCCTGAAAAGACCATAATCCAACAGAAATTTCCTTCTGCAAGGACGCGACCCAGAAAGCTAGAACTGCTCTTCCTTGTGTTCTCAGTGAATTTTCATCTTCATCCAATGCTAAATTCAAACTCTGCAGTAGTTTGGGCCATCACACTAGCATCTATCTCTGAGGAATGATTACAGATGATGAGTTATTACCTTTAAATAAGGGGTAATTAATGCTTCCCACTCTGACTTTAATGAAAGGATTTCCTGATGGGGGGGACAAGGAATATATTGTATCAGTAATGCCCCTTTGGGAGTTATTGGCAGAAAGTCTGCGGTTAATAATTTGGAGTAACAAATAAATGTGGGCAACTTGTGATATATGTATGGAAAATGAGGTGTCAAATTATTCATTATGAATTATTCTGCCAGTTCTAATAATAACCCAGCTGTTGAGGAGGAAAAGAAAGCTAGATCTGTCAGTGCAGACAGACCCTTTTGCAGTAATTCTATCCCTTTCAAACGGAAAAATATAAACTTCCTCTGAGAACAGAAAATTAGATAAGACAATAAGAATGGGATTCCTGCTCCAAATCCATTTTTTGAGCTTAATGTACACTAATGGATAATAAAAGATGGTTGATTAATGAATGACCTGCACACCAACCAGCTGAAAAAACACATTTTGGCAGTCAGTACTTGCAAAATCCATAGGTTAAAGACAAATTCAGCCTCTGTCACTATTCTCGATATGGTCAGGTGCCTTTATTCAGGTAGAAGTGTTTTATTATACAGACTGTGTGTGTCTGTATTAAATATATATATGTGTGTGTGTATGTGTACATATACACATATTGCCGATTACATCTTTAGGCAGATTTTGGGAGACTATGTTTACAAGTAATACCTGAAGAAACTTGATTGAATGGCAAACCAGTGTCTGGCAACAGGGGAGCAGATGTGGGACTTGAGAGAGGTGGGTCCCATTTCTGGCATACCCCCAAGTTGCCATCTGACTGCAGACAGGTTCTTGCTTTCCCCTTGGGCTTTTTCTTTTCCCTTCCTCAAAGGTGGTGGTGAAACATCATCCATTAGTATTTACAAGCTGCTTTCCTGCCTTTTTGATAATGGCAAGTGTAGCTGGTGCTTTTTCTGAGAGGATGGTGTAATTTAATACCTGTGTATCAACCTCAATGTCATTTGTGGGGAATGCTCTCTTGAGCCACCAAAGCTGAAAGTGAGCACAGTATCTTAACCCTTCTGGATTTGGTAACTTGGTCCCAAACTCTCTCAAGACACCAAAAGAGATTTCGCTCAGCTTTGCTAACTTTGAAGACACAGTTAGCACAGCCTGAGCCAATGCAGTTAATCTGAAACCATGCAAGCTGAAAGAAAATAATTAAAAGATTTCTGTAGGGCTTTGTCATATTTGAATATATTTCCTTTAAATATGTGGGGAAAAAAATCTCTCTGCCATGTGACGGTTGGTCAGGTTTAACACTCTCATGTCAAAGGGTCTGAAAACATTAATAGTCCTTTACTGATGAACCCTTTTCTAAAATATTAATAAACGACTCACCTGGCAGCCTGTATGTCATCCCTGCTTTGCGTCTTGCACACTGTGCACATGTCTGATTAAAACGTGAGCTGTCCAGGGCAGGACCCGTGCATTCAGTGCTGGCTTGCTTACTGGTGCTATTATAAATAATTAAGATAATTATCCAATATGTTTATGACAACTGACTGCTTTGGGTCGGCTTCTCTGAGGACTCCTGTCATCAATGAAAATTCTGCAAATGGAGGGGTTTGCAGACTGGCGCCAAAGATAGATTACCTGGAAGCTTTCAGAGCTATAAACGATGCACTTTCCATTTGCCTCTCCATACTGTATGGACTTAATCAGAAACTGTAATTTTATAGTGCGAGTAAATGGGTGAGAGACATCAACAGCATGAGTGAGACAGAGGCATTGTCTTTTGCGATGCCAAATCCCAGAATATTAAGAGTTTGCCAAAGGCATTTCAGAGATAGGTTTCCTATCTTCATCAATAATTTAAAACATTCCCAAGTCTCCTCTGAGTAGCTCAGAATAAGAGCTGAAGGCACGGATGTCAGAAGGCAGAGTGACTCCCAATTAGTCAGGTAGAGAGCTTTCTTGTTGACTCAGCCGGGGCAAGGGTGGCTATAAAACGCAGGCTTAAGTCCTTATAGATTCCTTAATAGTTTTTCTTCTTTAAATCTGTGGTAATTTGTAAGAGATGAGGGGGCAGTCCAGTCCCTGATCCACCGGGGTGCTCATTAGTGCCACTGAAAAAACACATGGGCGATTGTGTAAGTTGCTAACAGAAAATGGGTTGGAGAATGAGCACCATATTGTATGTGAGCGAGACCCAGAAAGAGGTAGTAGCTTTTAAAATCTGCTACAAACTGTGGCATGTCTTGGGGGCATTATCAGCCAAGGAGAGTTTGCAGTGATGCCTTCTAAATTGGTGCTTCTTTTTTGAAAGCATTGCCATTAGGATTGCCGTATATATGTGGAGTTTTGAGGAAGTGACGGTATTTTGTTCCTCGCACGCGTGGCTCTTATTAGAACATTTTGGTGTCATGCAGAAAATTGCTTGTGGGCCCCTAAAACTGGGTCACATGAATGAGTTATCCTGAATCAGCCAATTTGCAGCAACTCTCTGGCTGTGTCTATCTGGATGTGTCATAAAACTCTTGAGTGTGCTATCTATTTTTGAGCATGCTAAACGTGTTTATTTACCACACAGCTTATTGTGCACTAAACTCATCCACATGGCAGGCAATTTTCTAGTGCTCAGGCCACTATTTGACCCAGCTGCCATGGAGAAGGCTATATTAAGTCCAGCTGATCAGGGCTGTCTCCACAGTGGAACAGGAAATTAGTCTCTATAGCTATATGACTCTGTCAGCTTTTCTACACATTTCACACAACTAATTTCCTATAATGTGCAGCTTTTCCTGCCATTCTTTTGTGTGTGTGTGTGTGTGTGTGGGGGGGGTTAAGGTTATTTTTATATTGCATTCCCTGATGTGGTATTCAAATCTTAAGCGTGACACTAATTACATATTATTATTATTTTTTTTTTTTTACTCTCTCCTGACAACTGCTTATTGCACCTGTTTATGCCTTAGTGCTTTTAACTGCATGTGATTCTATCCAAAACATGCTGTTTGCTTGCACTTGGTTTGGAACTGTGTTTTGCTGCACACTTCTACATTTTAATCACAGCTTTGCAGTGCTTGTCTGGCCTAGTGGCAGCGCTTTGCTGTGAAGCTTTCCTCCTTTGAAAAAACAATGATTTTTCAAAGCTGTCCCTTGTACTGTTGAGATCAGATTTAAATAGTCGGTTACTAAGAAAAAGTTGCAAGTCCCTTGAAGATAGTAGTTTTAGAGATTAGAGGAGCTCTGGAAAACTGCAGGTTAAGAGAGGATGAAGAGGATGGGACTGCAGTGAAGTGGGGATTTATTTCTGCCCCTGTCGGCTTGTGTTCCAGCACTGACTTCAATCATCCTGCACAGTTGCAGATGTTGTTGGCCAGGCCTCGAGTCCTGGCTCCTTAATATATCTATATAAGATCAGGAATCTCATTCCAAGAGGAACAGATCTTCAGCTCTGCAACTCAGATTTTCAAGGAGTGGGGCATTTTTATCAGTGATGCAAGCTGTGATACAGTGTCTAACATGTGGCTTGAGTTATCTGTGTAGGCAAAGCCCCTCTATGCATGCTCCTAGCTCATGGCAAATGAAAGGTAATTCATGGATCTGATTAAAAATTCCAGATCCTTGATGCTCCAGGTCTTGTCACTGTTTTGTTAATATGACAGAATTTAGTCAGCTGTGAAATATGGTTTGACATTCTATCCCTTTGTCCTGCGTCCTTAAAGTCCTGTGAAACTATGTGATACTTGGCAGGACCAAATTCTCATCTAAATTGCATTGCTTTGAGTCTAAGGCAACTCCTCTACACTGCAACGATTTTGTCTCTGTTCTTCCCTGCTGTAGAGGTCCAATGTGCCTATGCTTTATGCCTTGGGTTTTACTGATCAGGTGGTAATATGCCACTGGGCCAGTGGCTTAATGCAGGAATTACTGGAAGCAGCAGTCTTGGAGTGCTTTTTATGAGGATAACAAGGCTTTTGCAGACATAAAAAGCAGGAGAAATGCTTGTTAGTTATGGGGAAGGTGAAAGGCTTAGAAAACTGATTAGTGTAGCAGTGTGGTCAGATTGAAATGAAAGCTCAGTGGCATAATCGTTAATTGGGTGCTTACTTACCTACTAATTTGAGCTTGGATGTCAGCAGTACTGCACTTCATCTCAAACCAGAGGTCAGGCTTTAATGCTACATCATAAATTACGTAAAGGCACAACACTAACAATTAGATAATTATGGAGACCCATGCTGTTGCAATTTAACTGGGCAAGTTCAGGGCAATCATGACAGGAATAGTGCTTAACCCTGAATCTGCTGCCTTTCTTTCAACCTGACAGCCAAATATATGTGGCCAAGGAGGTAGCCAGCCGTCTGGCAGCCCACAGGTTAAAAGCATCTTTTCCTATTAGTCAGATTCATCAGATGGCCTGGACGAACTCTGAGGCAATATTGCAAAAACGTTAATTATGGTTCAGAAAGAAAAGCCTGTATTTCAATCTACAGGAGATTCTGGGCAGGGCACAACAGTCAGAACAGTTTTTGTATGCAAGGCACCATTGTGGGTTTTTTATTTGTTTCTAAGCCAAGCCTATGTATATGTGTGGTTTATTTACTTTGCTAAAATAAACCACTAAGTCAAAAATAAGGTTATCCACAGGGATGTCTTTGCATGCATCCATGCTGCACAGGACAGACCCACAAAACCTCACATTTTGAGTACTGGAGTCATTCAATTGCCCACAGCCTCATGCTTGTGTCTGCCTGGCTGCCAGTGCTGCTTTCTGTGTTAGAAGTAGCATTGTAGAGCAGAGATGAGGCCAGTTCAGAGTGGCTTGTCCCCAGCTGTGTTCCTGCTACAACCGTGCTAGAAGGCACATTGCCCAGCTGCAGCCTCTGGTGATTCTTGCCCATCAGTTCTGAGAGCATTCAGCATGGCTCCTCTTGATGCCCATGATGGCTTTAATGGAAAGAGAGTTCAATCAATGCTGGACACTTGAAAATTCAATCCACAGAAGAGATATTGAAGATCAGGGTGGAAAACATCAGTCAGGTGGATTGGAAAGTGATTGACAGTGGGATGAAATTAATAACGTGTGGATTTTGGGTTGTTCGGCCGCATGGTTTCAGACATAAGCAATGTACCCTCATCTGGAAATACGTAATGAACAGTGATTTCCGTGGGGTGTTAGAAGCCTACAAGCTTTATTGAATTTAGGCCTAGGACTTTTTTTAGTGCTGTCCTTTTACTTTTGTTCCTGGTCCTTTTGGCAATTGGGTAAATCGCTCACACTATAATATTTATTACCTTTGTAAACACTGAGGTTTTGTTTGTGCTTTGGGTGGGGCTGAGTAACCTCTCTGCACAAAAAAATAAGAACTGCCCACTACTGGCATTTTGGCACTGTTTTCCTTATTCAGGACATTTTAGATAATCAACAGAAAAATGATCTTTTGAGGAAGTATCTCCTATTAATAGTAATGGTGTCTTACAGTGTGCTGTGCAATGATGTCATATGCTAACATTTTCATTCCTGGGTTGAGGAACTGTGTGCATTAGGTTTAGCAATGTCTTGCTTTAGCCTTGGTAGGTAAAATTCCTTCAGGTGCTAAGTTTGTTATAAAAGTGCTAGGAAACCCTTAGCTGTGGCACAATGCTTTGAAAAATAATCTTACAACCTTTACATGCTGCAATATAGCATGGTCAAGTAATGACACATCTGGTTACCTATTATTAAGGGTTGAGTTATGGTATACTTTTTGTTTTAATTAGTCTGCGATAAACAAAAACTCTGGGGCTGTTCTGCTCTGGTAGTTCTCATTTTTCCTGCAGCCTTCCCTGCCCTTATGGGTTTATTAGTGTAGAAAAAGTGGCATGTCATACTTGCAATGTCTAGACTGCTGTGGTCAACAAAGCAGGAGGTGGTAGACTTGGTCTGAACCAAGTGTCCATAATACAGTACTGGGGTGCTCTGGGTAGGTCTGTGTTCTGTCTAATTTGATAGCTAGAGGCTATCCCCATGCCCAAATTCACTAACAGCCCTGCAGGACAGGCTGCAAACAGGGCCTGAGTGAGCTTCTCACCTTTTGGAGTGCTCTACAAAGAGTGAGGAGAAGAGAAGGAGCTCTTTGCTTAGGCTGCTTGAGAAATGGATTTTTTGTTTGTTTGTTTTTCTCCATTGGCACTTTGTAAAGGGGAAAACAAAGCTGAACTCTACTGTGGGCTGGGCTACACTTTGCTGTGTGGGGCTGGAGAGCCCTGTGCTAAAGTTACTGGGCTCAGTCCAGCAGTGACCAGGAGGGATTTTCTGGCCTTTATAAAGAGATGGCTAAGAGTAGGGGTACGAACACTCCCTTAAAGCAGTAAAATCAATCCCATTCTTTGGCTGCCATCCTCCCAGCACTGCCCAGGGGAGAGCTAGGGCAATGGGTGTTGGGAATGGCTGTCCTGGTTTCAGCTGGGATGTAGTTAACTGTCTTCCTAGTAGCTGGTACAGTGCTGTGTTTTGAGTTCAGTATGTGAAGAATGTTGATAACACTGATGTTTTCAGTTGTTGCTCAGTAGTGTTTAGACTATAGTCAAGGATTTTTCAGCTTCTCATGCCCAGCCAGGGCACCTGACCCAAACTGGCCAACAGTGTATTCCATACCATGGGACATCCCATCTAGTTTAGGAACTGGGAAGTGGGGGACAGGGAATGGCCACTCGGGGACTGGCTGGGTGTCGGTCGGCGGGGGGTGAGCAATTGCCCTGCACATCATTTGTACATTTCAATCCTTTTATTACTACTGTTGTCATTTTATTAGTGTTATCATTATCATCATTATTAGTTTCTTCTTTTCTGTTCTATTAAACCGTTCTTATCTCAACCCAGGAGTTTTACTTCTTTTCCTGATTTTCTCCCCCATCCCACTGGATGGGGGGGGGAGTGAGTGAGCGGCTGCGTGGTGCTTAGTTGCTGGCTGGGGTTAAACCATGACAATGGCCTAGTGCTACACAGGGTTATGCTGGGTCTGAATCAGGGTCCTAAAAAGCCTTTAATGGGTTGGAAATGATCTTCACTGCAGGGAACATGTAGGAGTAGCCTAGCAGGCATGTTGGCAGTTTTGCCCTCCTAATAAATTTGACACTGCTTTCCTGCAGCATTCGTGGGTATTTATTACCATACATCATGGCATGAGTCCTTTTCCAAAGGGGCTGGTGCCTTGGGTCTGTGACAATCTGATCAGCGCTTTAGACCGTGACATAAAAAGACCTGTAATTCCTCCTGGCAGGCCTTACTAGCAAAAAGCATTTTATAAATAAACCTTCTTACGGGAGTTGCAAAAGAAAACTCCATCCTTGAGATGGTGCAAACCCAAATGCCTTCAGCTGCAGGTTGAAAGGAACTGCTGTATTTATACATGTAGCTCCCGTGCAGATGCCCGTGTAGGCAGTTGTTCACAGCCAACTTGATGACATGGCTTGCAGATCGGTGCTTGCCTGGACAGCCTTGGGCCAGAGACAAACCACTGCCAACCCTGGAAATTTCACTGCAATATTTGGTCTTTCTCTTAAAGCTGTAGCTGCTGGAAGGAAAAGAAGGAACTAGAGTTGCAGTTTTCATTTTAAAAAGCACAGGTTTCTAGAGCTGAGAAAGCAAGCTGAGCAACATAAAGCAAGTGTGCCCTCAAGGTCCAGGAAGCAGAAGGTGAATGAAAGGCACCTGCAGTGATTTCTTTTAGAAGGATCACTTGATGTTTGACCTATTTGTGTGGCTTCCTGACACTGGTGTCAGGACTTCTGCGTCCTTGGGACGGGTGCCAGCATTCACAGAGCAAAGAGCAGAGGCTGGAGCTGTGGTTTGCTCCTCTGGGCATGATCCCAGGCAAATGTGACAGTGAAATGCTGTGCCTGAAGCATATCAAATGTTTGCACTATGGGTTAAAGACACAGTGTTGATGAAGCACTTAATGCTCATGGAGTTTGGTGCTCCATAGCACTGGTGCCCATTCAGGGGGTTGATTCTTTAGCATTAGAAATCCCGGCCATCCTTTAATAATATCCCTTCCCTCTCCCTATCCCCCAAACCAGAAAATATCCATAGAAAATAAAAAGTTAACTTTAATCAGTCTTTCTGTCTTCAAAAGCTTGGGTCTCTCCCACTGTAGTGTCTTGAATACCAATTACCACGGGATTTATTGCTAGTGGATTGGGGATTGAGTTGAACTGAAGAAGACCCGAACTGTACAGCTGGCCAAGTAAACTGTGTAATCTCTGCACATTGGGAACAAAGCTACAGGTCCAATTTACTCAGTATCTGCAAAGACCAGAAAGCTGTGGGTTGTTCCTTGCTCATCCCCTATGTCTCTGGGTTACACTTCAGCATTGATAGTGCAGGAGATCACCACCTCTCCAGGAGTTCAGCAGCCCCTGCGCATGAAGAAAGGAGAGAAATATTGGTAGTTTTTCTGTGAACGTTTTTGCTTGCATCAGTGGTTTGTATTCACATGTACAGTGAGTCTCTGATACAGAGTTTGGGATCCTCTCTCTGGAGAGAAGTTATATCTCCACAGGTCTCTGGAGCCTGGGGTTTCAAAATAAGGTCAGTGAGTGAACAGTGGTGTTGCCAGATGGTTGGACTCCTCTGTCACTGAGGAGGATTTATGTGAGGTGGGAATATCCTGGTGAGAACTGCACATGACCTGGGTCAACCTACAGGCATGGGACCAATTTCTCCTCTCGCACAGACAAGATGATTCCAGCTAGCCTGTGTAAGCAATTTCACTCACCTCCCATGCCAGGGCATTTTGCCAGGGAGTCATGCCCTTTCCTGAATATTGAAGAGAAAGCCCAAAACCTAAATCTTGTCCCCTATCACTTGGAAGGGCAAAGGTCTGATTTCCACCCAGACTGGCTTTATCCTACCATGCTCTATTTTACAGGTTATGCCAAGACTGACTTTTCTTTGCTCCCAGTGGCAGTGCAGCATTTCATGCCCTGTGCCACATCCCACCTGTGCGCAGTCCTGGAGCTGGGGACTGGACCCCAAAGGAATCCCACATGTGAAAGAGCCCTGATAGAAAGCGCGGTAACCCTTGCTATAGCCCTGTGTTACAACCCCTCCTACGTTACAGGATCAGTTCCTGGGACTCTGCAAAGCCTTGTGCAGTGTCTCAGAAGTGTGTTTTAGGTCAGTGTGCTGGTTTAACTTATTTATACAAAGTCTAGATACTTTAGAACAATGGTATAAAGCTCTGTTTGATCTGGATGTTTCCCCTCTCTTCTTTGGACACTTGTTTACAATCAAATCTGAAACTTTAACTGCCTTTGTCTTTGAAAAGCTGAAAATAATGTTTTTTGCAGAACCAAATTATCTGACTGGTGTATAAAGCAGAGATGTACCACTGTACACCAGTATATGACTTAAATGTGCATTGATTTTTTCCAAGTGAGTTTCCAGTAAGCAAATCCTATCACATCACCACTTAGCCCCCCCACCATACTTACAGGTGCAATGCTGCATGTGCTGAAATCACAGTTATCTTTAGGAAACTTGGCATTATGTGATCTTGTCCATAGTTGCAATCAGTCTCAGCAGTGCTGTTGCTAACACTACTACTGCTCCATCTGCAAGACAGGGGTGGTGAATTTAAACAGGACTTTGGTTGTAGCCAGTGGTGCCCAACTGCAGTAACTGTGTGTTCTGGAAGGACAGATTCTGTGTATTGGTGGTGCAGCTGCCTTTGAATCAAAAGCTTCTGACTAGTCTGCCCAAGCTGGGACTGGAAGTCAAGCAGCAGCAGCATCTGGGGCTTGATTTCACTTCTTGGTGGAAAAAACTCCTTAAAAATTCCTATTGCATTAACTTTTATTTTGATACAAATGGCAAAACAATTCAGCAAATGGAATCTTTACAGCTGAGAGATTGAGTAACAAGGGAAAGAAAATGTCAATGCAAGTTAAAGCAAATTTAATAAAGCAAATAAAAACAATATACTGACACTGAAATATAATCTTAATGCTCTGACTGCAACTAACTGAAGCCAGGAAATTCTCTGCTAAGTGTTCCCTCAGCCCTCTTAAATCAACCCATTTTGCTTAGGCATTGTTGCACGTAAGAGCCTTTATGAGATGGCCCCAAAACACTGGATGATAATATGAACACTAAGAAGATATTTATTTCATCAGCTGTGTGTTTGGATATATTTGTGATGGATGTATGAGCACTGATTCTGCAAGCCATTGAAAAATCAGCTAAACTTTAAGTATATGCTTACACAGTTTGCAGAATCAAGGTTACTGTGCTCCAGGAAAAGTGCATACCATAAGGTGGTACTGAAGACACAACAGTATTACCAAGATCCCATTGTAGATACTCTAATGATGCTTTGCACAGATACTAAAGAATTGATCTTCACAAAATCTACACATTAAGGAACCTTCACTTGCCAGGTGAGAGGCTGAGGTCCTGAGAAATTTAAGTGACTTACCAGCAGTCTCAGAAGATGTGTGTGGCAGTGCCAAGACTTGAATGTACCCTCTCAGTGCCTCCATTCAGCATTTTATCCCTGAGATGTCCCACTCATGGACTGAAAAAAATTCAAAGTTTCAAAACTTGGGAAATCTGAGCTGCCCTGCAAGCGTATTGTAATTCAATGGATTTTAAATACAGCTGAGAGGGGGCTTACCATGCCCTGCTGTGTGTTAGGATTTGGTTTTGGGAACTGGGGGCCTCCAGAGCTAGAATTGCCTGGAGTCCTGCTTGAATCAGAGTCTTAGGATGAGGGCTGATTCAGGATGGAACTGCTGCACGTACCTGCTTTGGAGCTAGGAGAGGACTTTGAGATGGGTGATGAGCATTCTAAGAAGCATGGTTTACTCAGTAACAATTTTTTCCCTAAAAAATATTCTCAAAGAAAATGCTGGCCTTGAAAAAGGAGATAAAGAGTGCCACTTCTGTCTTTTCTTCATCTTTCAGTGGAAATCTGGTCCTTAAAATATATTTGGAGTTCTGATTCTTCATTCTGATGCAAAAAAAATTTATTTCTCACATGAATAATCCTGTGAAAGCCTTCAGAGTCTGCTTGAATTGTTAGGTCTAGAGGTCTTTTGGGTGAGATAATATAAGCAATGGTTTGTGCCAAGTGCGTGTGCTTTTGTTCCCCCACCTCTGAGGAGTTAGACCAACCAAATTTGAACCTCTGATACTGTTTGCAGTTGAATAGGAAAACACTGATATCAGCCAAATATATGCCTTGGTGGTTCTTCTCGCTTATATTCAGAAAATGCACCTAATATTTCTCTTCCAGAAGCACAGCAGAAACAAACAGATTTCTTGCCCAGATTTGCTTTGCTGCAGGATTCCACGTCCAAGAGGCTTTGACCTGCCTCTGCCTCTTGAGTCCTCATTGCTAGTCCTGACCCTCTCTTTATTGAAGAGCCTTCACAGCCCATATCCATCCTGCTTATCACTCTTACTCAGTATTGACAAATCTATGCCCACTTCTGACAGGCCACAACTAATTGATTTCTACTAGCGAAGTTTTCCAGCAAACACGTTTGCAGTATCTGGCCTTATGAGCTCCCCATGGTCTCAGGGAAAGGTAGTGAATATCTTCAAAAGTACCTATTTTTTGTAATATTTAAATTACGCTTCTTTTCTTGCTTTCCCACTAAAAGCCTGTTGAAGACAGAGGAGCAGTGGCATGGTACCGATCAAGAATTCTTCATTGCTTTTACTTTTTTTCCCATTTTTTTCATGCGCTGCCACATGCAGGTTGCCTCCACATGGTGTTTATATTTATCACGCTCAGGCTGTGATATCTGTGGGACTGGGGCTGTCATTTTGTGCAGCCCCCAGAATACTGGGATCTTAATCTGCGCTTAGGACTCCCAGAATTCATGGCAGTACAAGCATTAAACAGTCTCTTCTGCTTGCGTGCAGGAAAATCCAGTAAACCTACCTGGATATAGCTCAGCCCAGCCTTTAATTCCTTGCTGGTGGCCGACACTGTCCGTGGTTGACTGCTTTGGAAAGGCTCCAAGTGCTCCTTTGGCTGATCTTTAGCACACCCAGTGATTTAATGAGGATATGGCTACCATGCTGAAAGGGTTAGATGCAAAGATAAATACCAGCATCTTTCTAGGTTACAAGATGATCTTGGTTTGTTCCTGTAGTCTGAGGGTAGAAAGCTGTTTTCTTTCCTAAAATCCCATTTACTCACTGTAGTAATTCAGGGTCTGACTTTTCTTAGCTTTTACCTTTCTGTGACTACAGGACTACAGGGCTGGACCAAATCACAGAGTAGCCCGAGCTGTCAGTCATTTTAATAATTATTATTACCCTCCTGCTGATGCTTTTCCACATGAAAGCAAGAGTCTCTTTGGCACTTTTCTTACTTTTCTTTAAAAGATGGAAGGTGGAATACCAAAGTTCTTAATTAGCTGAGCTACTGTTGGAAAGCTCAGTGTCAGATTTCCAGGTCATTGTTTGATGGAGGAATGATAGGGGGAAGTGATGCATCGACATTGATTAAAGAGCAGTGATGAAGCAAGATAAAATTGACATTTAATTCTTCCCAGCTAAAGTAATGTGACTGACAATACTTAAAGGTGAACAATCTTATTTCTTGAATCAACAATGCAACCTGTAAAAACATCCGTCACAGCAGTCTTTTCTTAATTACTAACATCTAATTAGCCCCAAATCACTGTAGCACACTGATTAAAATAAAAGGTGCCTTGCCACTCTTTCTATTTTGGGTATACCTGAGAAGGGCAAAGGATATGAAATTAACTGCCACTTACAATTGTTTCATCTGGAGACTTTGCAAAGAGTCCTCAGCTCTTCTCTCTATTCTCCATTCCTTAGTCAAACAGAACAGTAATCCCAGATGAGTTGTTTTTCCTGGATGCTGACGGGATACAGCTTGCTGGAAGCATGGAGAACCCCCTAGAGGGGTGTGGGAACACTGCAAAAAGCTAAGCTACTGCCTTTCCTGCTGTTAATAACAGGGAACAATTAATATTTTATAGGGCTAATCTGGTTATTGTTTTGTTTTTAAATGTAGTGCATTTTTAAGCTTCTTTTAAACTAGCAATTTAATGTTGCCTCACTTTAGTAAAAGACCAACCCAGCCTCCTTCCTTCAAGCTGACAAAAAGCTTTTGATGATCATTTCCCACCCCTTAGCTTTTTTCCCTTGAAAGAAACAAAGGAAGTAACAAATATAAATCCCCCAATACCTCATTTTCTACAAGGGGTCTGGAGTGCAGCTGATTACTCTGTGAATATGTTCGTATTGCAGAAAAGAGCGTTCAGGTGATAATGCTTGAAGTAGCAGTTAATGCTCATTTTCGAGCTCTGATTGAGTTGAAATATTGCTTGTTGCACCAAGGTGACTAAGACAGGAGATAAGATCCCAGAGAAGTAGCATCCTTTTATCAGTAGATGGTAGTATAACAACACGGAAGGAGTGTAGCTGCTCTAAGGTTGTCCCAAGATCCAAGCTGTTATACTTGAATTGTAAGTGAAAAACAAGACAAAGGGAGGCAGAGAATAAGTTTAGACTCCTGTTATGTTTTACTTTTCACCAAATAGTAGTTTACAGTGGAGGCAATTAATGTATGTTTTTATTCATGATTCATGCATGGTTTATCTAGAGCAGTGTGAATAATTGATTATTTTTGTTCTTTGGCAGTGCAAAAAAATTAAAATAAATATGGGTTTTTTTTGAAGCAAAATAAAAAAAAAGTTAGGAAATCAAACAGTGAAAGGGAAGGAGCAGACTCTTTTGTGTCAAAATAAATGTTTTATTTCTCTCCAAAACAACTGTTTTGTTCCATAAATGCTTTGCTTTTAAGGATGGTTTGAATCATTTAACATAAAATTAAAGGAAATTGCCAAACAAAACAGTTGTAGTTCAGTTCTGGCTTGTACATATCAAAACAACGGGTTTTAAACATTGTTTCCTTTCCTATCTCAAAGGCAAAGAGTTTGGTGAAACTGGGAGAAGCTTCCCAGAAGATGGGTGCTGCCAAAACTGAAATTATCATGAGAATGTTTCAACCAAGGCAATGGCCATTCAGGCTCTTGGTTTGGCCGTGAATTTCCAGCTACAAAAATACAAACAAAACAGAATAAACCTGCAAAGGGGCCCCATCCCTCTGTAAGCCCACATTTGCAAAGCCTTTTATTTTTTTTAATTAAAAGCAGACTTTTCCTGTATGTAAGCTCAAGGATCCTAGGGGCTGGATTCACAATGTAAATGCACTTAGGCTACAGAGATCTGTATTGATTTGTATCAGTAGAGGATCTGGCCCAATAGGAACAAAATCTGCTTTTTGATGTAGTATTGAATTTGTATGTGTTAGAATTCTGTGCTTTGGAATTAAAATCAAGGATTTGATAGCAAAAAAAAAAAGAAAAGGAGGAATTTGCAGAGATACTGGCATCCACTATTTTCACTCTTCATGTCTTCTTTTTAGCAAAAGCACTGTTGTAGGGGTAATGTTGATGAAGATAAAGGGTTTTTTGGTTACAACTGGATTCTAATCCAAACCCTATGGATTAGGTGGGGTATTTGGTATCTATGTATTTGGTAATGGTTGATAAATGACAGCTTTTCTTTATGAAATTGTGAAGGGGAAAAGACTGTATTTTCTTCACCAGCATTTTTTTCTTCCCTCTCTCAATTTCTTCACTGATAAAAATATATAAGAAATATTATCTATTTTTAAGTCCACTCTAATAAATGTACCCATGAATTAAAATCAATGCTACAATGCAAATGTATGAATGAATAATAGAAGAAAACCACTAACAGCATATCCACAAGAAGGAAGGGTTCATCATCAGAAGTCTGAGGTGTGAGTTCCTGTGTTGTTTTATTGCATGCTTATGTGTTTTTGCAATGTAAAGCGAGGTTAGGATCTTTGTGGCTGAAGTATCATCTGGGATCAGAGGTCACAGAAAAAAAAGAGCCAGAAAAGGCTGTTTCCTCAGCACATGGTAGGTCTGGGCAGCCACCTCAGGCCTGGGATCCATGCTGGGTGCCCTTGGCTGCTAGCAGGGGGAGTGTGACCTTCTGTAGAGGGCTGAGAATTATTTGTATTAAAACTGCAAATTTTTTAAGTTCATGCAGCGGGGCCTGTAATTTCAGAGCAGGTGGAGCCCTTTCTGTAGTGCCCAGGGTTGGGTATGCTGTGGCCAAAAGGAGACCAGGGGAGGTCTCAGTGGTTTTCCAGTGAGGGGATGGCTCTTTGCGGTGAATCTGGGCTTCCAGCCACAGGGGTTTCCCTTCGGAGCCAGGGCTGCTGTCACAGACTGGTTTATGGTGGAATTTTTCTTTGTTGTGTATTGGTGAACATATTTCTGCAACACGGCTAATTCTGCTGTTGGAGGCTGTGATAGGTAGGGATATAACGTGAAACGGCTGTTCATCCTCAGTTACTTTAGGGGTTGAGGTCAGTGTGCCTGTGTATGTGGGTGTATACATATATGTGTGTGTATATATAGCCCCTATTTACGTGTTTAGTGTCCCTGAAAGAAATTCTGTGAGAAAAGCTCTGTACAAGCTCTTATTGCATTTATTTTGCGAAATCCTCTCTTGCGCTCTCCTCTTGCGCACTCTGCCTTTCCGGAGGCTGTGCCGAGGGTTTGCTGCCAGACGTGTGATGTGATTGCAGGAGCTGTGGAGAGCTGGAGGGGGAGGCAGGGGAGGTCTTTCACCAGCAGTGTCTTTCTCCATGCCCAAGAGGACCTATTTTGTGTTTTGCATAGCACTGCTGGCCTTGGGTACAAATCCTGCCAAGCCGTTTGGCGGTGCAGCGGCTCAGTGCCGATGGGCCTGCCTGCATTTCTATTACCGATACAGAAGTGCTGCTCAGGAAGGGGCCTGGTAAACTGCAACTGAGCGAGCTTAGCACTTTAGGCTGCACATGACAAAATCCATTAAAGTGCAGATATATTCGGAGCATGTGGAAAGGGAGAAGGACACATGAAGGCATTTCAGAATAACAGAGTGCCTAAAAAAGTCATTGCCTGGTACTTGCAGTACTTTTATGGGGACACTCGGGCTGTGTAAGTAATATCGTAACAGCGCAACTCAGGCTGCAAATGCATTTTGGCTGTGCCACAAGAAAAGATGTTGCAGGAAACTTTCTCTTCATGTGTTTCCATCTAAAGGCACAACACACAGGTCAAGGGTTTTGCTGCCATATCTGAACAAGTGCTCTGGCATCTATTAGATTAATAATTTTGTGAATGAATTGTCTTTGTCGTAAATAAAAAAAATAGAAAAATCTGTTAAAAACTATGCTGATGAAACAAAAGCATAACAAACTGGCTGGACATAGACAAACTGACCCAGCTTATTCTGACTGGATGTAAATTTGTGTTATTGTGTGTACTGAGAGGAGAGATGATACCCCAACCACAGCTTCATCTGGGTAGAGATGTGTGTTGTACTTAAAGGAGAACCCAAAGAGATGGATGAGGTTTATGTCTGTGTGGGAACCTTCCTGGATGGAGAGATGAACCCTGTGCAGAAAGAATGGTGCAACTGAAAAAAAAGACTCTCAGTAATTTCAGGTGGCTTTAATTAAGGTGAGACTGGTGCTACCATGCCTGTTGTTTATATCTAGCGCTAGAAGGCCAGCTACATGAACATGGAGCATCCTGTACTAATGGATTAAATCCAACTTGGCAGGAACCTCACTGTTCCTTTCCAAAGAGCAAACATGCATGTGTGTATGCACATCTGGGACTGACACTAACACAGCTTGGCAAACCTGTGCTACAAAACTGCAGTGTGGTGGAAAGCATGATGGGTACTTGCAGGAGCTCAGGTGAAGGAGATGCAATAAATCTTGCTTCCCGTTCAGGTAGGGGAACCTTCAGATGACAGGATGGCTAAAACAATTCAGTTCTGTTGTCTCAATCCAATTCCAGTAAAACCAACTGTCCAGTCCCATGAAAGGTGAGCTCTTCCCTGAGGAACTGGATGAAAGGTGTGTGTGCCTCTGGATATGCCTGACAGGAGAGGGCCCAGGCTTTGGGGCTGAGGCTGGAGAAGGTGTTTTGCAATGGCACATGAGGGCTTGCTTATCTCCAGGGAAGCCGGGCTTTGTGCACAAGGTGCCAGATCACGAGCAGGGCAGCAACGCTGTGCTGTGAATATACAAAAAGCCAGTTCCCGGCAGGGGATGGATGGTTACAAAGGGCCTTCTGAGGCTTAATGCCTCTGTAGGCTCATCTGCACAGAGCAGGTTGAGAACAGTGGAATCTCCTCAGCAGGTGGACTCTGTCCTTAGATATTTAAGTCTTAAAGCCAGCTTGCTGGTTAATTTAACAGAAGTTACTGTTTGAGTGCTTTGGAGACAGGTGAGCAGAAGTGCAGGCTTTTACAGCAGAGAGGTCAGGAACAGTAAAAACAACAAAAAAAGAACACTGTAGAGGAGGGAGAGCAGAGGAGAGACATATGGACCCTCCATAGCCTGTGTGAAGGAAGAGGAGATTGCCCTGTTTACAGCAGTCTCACATCAGGTGAAATATTACTCAACAGATCTGGGGAAAATGACAAAAGAAAACACACCAGGAAGAAGTAAGTCTGGGGTGACTGATAGTTTTTGTTGAGCTGGATACTTTTTGTCCTTGCCAGAGTAAAGAGATGTCTTTGTCAGGAGGCCTCGGGAAGAGGCAGTTCCCAGGCCTGATGAGGTGGGACCCAGCTCTGGCAGCATGTTTGCCAAGAGAGGGAGAGAGGGCTCCTGCTTTTTATTTGTGCAGCTGTAGACCAGAGCTCTTCCAGCGATACAGCTCTTTTTGCAAAGACAGAGGATGCTGAAACTCAATAGGAGTTTCCATTTCCTTCACTTTTGAGCTCATGCTGTGAAGGAGTTTGCACAGCTCCTCTGTTGCACTCACTGGCTATGGTAATAAATAAAGAGAGATCGCCCAGGTGTATCCAAAGCCAAACTTTCATCTGCAAACTGCATCTTTGATACTGGGATCATTATTCACTTACACAGAGCTTAGACAAAGATGACGAGCAGTTCAAATCCAGGGCAAAATTCCTGTCATGCAGGTGGATGCTGAAGAACAGGACTGACTTGTGTGTATGCTGTGTTCAATAACAGAAAGTCTGGGATGAAAGCATTTCAGAGGCTTCTCTGCCTCACTGAAGGCTTGATTGAGAACATAAAACTCTATGTGTAGACAGAAGTTGTTTAACATCACTTTTAAATACAGTCAAGCTAGTAATTTTCTTTGTAATTTTTCCAGCTGTTTATGTGCAAGTCACCTCTGGAGAGCACTTTCTGTGCTCTCAAAATCAGGAGTTAAGTTATATTGCTGACCTAGTTATATTTAACTAAATATTTGCTTTTGCATCATAAAGGCAACCCATTTTTTTGTCTGATAACCTCTAGAACAGAAAACTATGGCATGCTTATGCAATGTCTGATGTCGGGTCTAATTAGCTACCATTCTTGAATTTTTAATGGTTTGAATGGTATTCTACATAGACATTGCTCAGAAACCTAAGCAACTATTATTTTAGTGCTGTTCTTCAATAACCTGTAACCAATTGCATTAATAACAAGACCAAGTATCACAAGACTTACCTGAATTCTCCTTCTCCCTGCAGTCATCTCTCCCCCATTACCGTGGCAGTCCTTAACTCCAGGGACAGGATCCTTTCCATTTGGGGTGGGATTCCTTTTCTGGTGGACTGTACGGCTTGAACAAGTCATGAGGATTCCTGTTCTAGTGTTCCGAGAGAAAAAGGCACTTCTAAGACGTGATTAATCTAATCCGAAAATAGATGTTTAAAGGAATGAGATGAATAGCATTCTAGGAGTGCTTATTTTGGTCTTGCCAGCTACCTTAGATGTAGCATTCACAACATCTAAATATAGATGTGATGAATTTGATCCTTGGTGTCATTCTGTTAGATCTGATGTAACGACTGTTACAGTCAATGGAAATACTCTCATGTAGGTGTAGTTATATACTGCATTGATCTTCTTCCCGATCCCTTACTGTGCATTTTAATTTGAGCCAATACTGTCTCCTCTTTCAAGAGGTGGAGAGAAAATACAGTCAATTACACCATGAAAGCCAAGAAGCTCTTTCAGTGATCCAAACTGACTGGGAAGTTACATTTGAAACCATTCACCCATTCCATTAAAAAAATACTAGGCAGTGTGCATGCCTATAAAATAATGATGGGCAGAATAAACTGTCTGAAAGTATCTTGCCTACACCATACCATTTAATCAAGAAGCAGTGAGTGGAACTGGCCTAACATTTACAAAGGGAGAACTGACACAATGCATATTTGAACACCATGAGAAATAGCATCACCGGGGACAGAGAGTGAGTTTAGTTAATAATGAATGGCACATCCTATAAAATACCATTACACAGTGTTCAAGGCCCAAGAATGATGACATAATTATTAGGAGACTGGGAGATTAAGATATAATTTAAAAAAACATGACAGGGGAGGGTGTAATTGGGGAGACAAAATACACAGGAAGTTTGTAATTTACATGTCAAAATACCTTTTTCATGTTTTGATTGGATTGGACGCCGCCTTTCCACTTCATTTATCTTGGCTTCAATTAGAGGCAGGAGAAATGACATCTCATGTTCATATTCTTGACACACACTGCTCATAGACACTTCCTAATTCTAACAGACAGTGAGGGGAAAAGGGAAACTCGATTCTGCCTCTGTCATGGACTTCTTAGTTAACCCCTAATTTGTTTCTAAATGAGGCTGTCACTGTGGTTCAAATGAATATGCACTTAGGAATCAGGGTGTGCATTTGGGTATTGGCTTGTAGGCAGGGCTTTGCATGTTGCATGGCTGGTTGTACCCAAAAGCTACTTAGCTGTGGGGTAAAGGAAAAAAAAGCTAAGAATATTTTACCCCCCAACGAAGAACTTTCCTGTATGAATGGTGCACACTTTTTTTATCAGAACAGCCATATTCACAGCATGCTTGTAATCATGCTGAGCCATCTCCAAAGCAGAGGATGCAAGTTGTGATTTTTCCCCTTTGGCAGAATTTTTGCTCTTTTTATTTTCTGTCTGTCTCTTTTATCTGGTGTCACCATGTGTTTCCCATCGAGCTCTGAAGTCTGCTTCCATTTTTTACAGGAACTGTGCTCTGTTTTACACCCATCCCCACCCAAACACATACACTAGAAATGTCAAAGGTGTGTTTGAGATAAAGCCATGTGTTTCATCAGGACTGAAGTATCTGCTCACCTGAAGGCATGTATTGAAGTTTTTCCTTTCTGGCAACTCTAATTTAATTCTTCTTGTGCTTCATCTCAAAATCTGAGTTTTAGATTTTTCCAAAGGCGGTTGATTTTTGTTTTCTTTCTTGGCAGAGAGGAGTGCACAATTTGAGGTGCTGGAGAGAGGGCAGAAGTTTGCCACTCTATAGAACATCTGACCTCTAAAATTGAGGGCTCTTTAAAACATCCTAAAGTGTCCAGCTGCAAACAGAGGTACTCAAAATCATCAGTCACTTTTGAAAACATGGGAAGCAAGTTTCAGGCTTATCAGTAACTCTATTCATTGAATTTCCTTATAAAGCAAAATTGCTCCTGGAAATGCTAATCAGGAAATATCAGAGAAATAGTAGTCCTTGAGAGATCTCCTCTGAGAGGGACTTTGACTCACCAGACGGAGAGAGAAATCAGAGCAGCTGTATGAGGTCTCTGCATATTCTGTGTGCGTCCTGAACTCTATCAGAAACCCCAGAAGTGTCATAAAACTGGATGAAGTGGGCAGTACTGCTGTTGCTACTGCTATTGCATTTTTGATATTTAAGCCACCTGCAGCCATGCTGGCATCATTCACCATAAGGCTCCCCCTAATACTGGCAGGAGCACACTACTCCTATTAAGTACAGTCAGGTCTGAGTGCTTTGAAAATGGATTCAACTGCAAGGTAAAAAAAAAAAGAAAAAAAAAATTAAAAAATGCTATAAGATAAACTTAAGACAGACTTAAGAAATACAGTTTGGGTCAGACCAATCATTCATCCAGCCTGGGTGCCTGACCCTGTCCCCAAAAGTTGTTGTCCAGGAGGAGTGTGTGACTCTAGCCACCTTCTGCAGCCCTTTTCCTTCAAATGCCTCCAACATCTATAATCATTGGATTAAAGATGTTAGAGGGTACATTCCTGCCTACCCCTTTGATGGACCTGTTGTCCATGGTTTTCTCTAATCCCTTTAAATTCTGCAGATACTGTCTGCCTCTACAGCCTCCTGTGGCAGCAAGTTTCAGAAGTTCACTAATGGTATTACTTCACGCAGTTTTGCAAACTGCTTTTCAGCAGAGCAGCCTAACATGCATTGTAAAGTTTACTTTACAGCTAGAGAGGCTGCGCTGAATGTCTTTGGAGTAAGATACTATGAAGCTTTTAAATATATAGTGGTTTGAGTCAGAGAAATGTCCTACTCCTCTGCAGTCTCCAGGATAATATACTCTGACTCTCCCAATGTGTATTCATGTGTAATGTAAACCATGCAGATAGTCTGCAGGAAGTCAGTAGGACTGTATGTAAAGTTACCAAGGTACATATTTATGACTTGAGGAGCTGTCTATATTTTTCTGGAAGAATTGTGCCCCCAATATTGATTGTGCTGCCCCAGCTCCCTACCAAACAAAGTAAGTAAATAAGAAATAATAATAATAAAACCACCCTGAAATAACTTTGGCTGTCAGGCAGGACTTTGATGTGGTAAAGGGAGATGTCTCAGGTGTTCCACAGTCTAACAGACACTTTGGTAGGTTATGGATTTTACACTAACAGGATTCAGATCATTCATGGATGGGTAAACACCGGAAGAAGGAATACAGCTGAAGAAATAACTCACGGATTAGCCAAGGCACCAAGTCCATTTTTAACTCATGTTAGCTAATTTCGGTGAACTCTGAACAATTTCACTCAGCTCTTCATTTTGTATTTATTTTACTAAAAACAAGATTCTGGATTTATGGAATGGAATATGTTAATTTTTAGCTGTGGCATGGGTTCATCTCTGTATTTAGTTTACAGTGTGCCCACTGATATCTGGGCAGTAAAAAGACTTTCAATATCTATGCTGTTGCACAAGTTTTACATATTAGCAACTCGTACTAAGTTAAAAATTGCTCGTTCACGAGTTATTCAGATGCATCCATCCCATTTCTGCTTAACTTTGACATATACAACAAACCCT
Source organism: Haliaeetus leucocephalus (assembly GCF_000737465.1). Classification (NCBI taxonomy): domain Eukaryota; kingdom Metazoa; phylum Chordata; class Aves; order Accipitriformes; family Accipitridae; genus Haliaeetus; species Haliaeetus leucocephalus. The sequence continues at coordinate 19,213,143 of NW_010972775.1, read as the reverse complement.
TTCAATGTGAGTACTTCCTGTGGTTGATTCCACCCCCCCCCTCCCCCCCCCCCGTATCTCATTTGATGATACTGGAGAGATCAGTACAATCTTATGTTGACTGTTCTAATAAGAATTACACAAAAGAGGAGTATACACCGGCAATAGACTATCCTCAGGGACCCATAGTTTACTATGAAGAGGCTTCTGGCAGCAAAAATTATGTTTGCCACTGTGTTGCATGACCCACTTTGAGCAAGGATAGATTGATCATCTGGAAAAAGCCCTGGAATGGCTAAAAGAAAGAACATGCAATAGAAATCTGTATGTCTTTATTTCAGTATTCATCATGAACAAGGACAAAATGGAAAATACAGGCCAAGGGCCTTAACTGAAGGCTGTGGTACCCCAAAGACTCAGGCTAGCGCACACTGCATACATCATTGAGCCACTGGCAACAACACACTGAAGCCCTGCCCAAATTTCAATTCTTACACTTCAAATAGTCTCAGCTCTCACCAGACAAATTAATATTTAATGCACAAGTGCACACTGTAATATTCCCAACTGTGCAATCTAATATTAACAGCTATTTCATAAACCAACAAGGCCCATTCAATTGGTGACCATTGAAACTATAACACGCCATTAAACCGTAAAAGCAGCCATGGAAACACGATTAAGATACATGTTTGTCGGTCCATTGCTAAAAAAGGGAATGTAACAATGTCAGTACAAAAAGTCGGCATATAGTTCCAGCAGGGCTGTTCAGAACAATAAAGGGAGTCGTGAAGCAAATTCCTTCTTGGAGTTGCAGTTTGGTTATTACAGCAAAGTAGATCCCATCCACAAGAATATATAGTTTTTAATAACCTTAAATGAATCCATGAGAATATGTGGCACCATCTAGCTTTCATTTACTTGTGCTTCTCTATGGATGTGTCTACACACATGTTTCTGTGCTAATTCTGCAAGGGCTACATGATTCATGGATATTTAATCAGGGTGGCAGTGAAGTGGGAAGGCAACTTCACCCTTGTCTTTAGGCAGCCAATGGTACTGCACTTTATCTGATTGTTCTAGTGCTCGCATTCTGAAGAATATACTGGTAAATAGGAGAGGATGCAGAGGATGCAGAAAAGAGATGCCTGGAGTAATACAAGGGCTGGGGAAAATGCTTTGCTATGAGATAATCTCAATCTTTTTAGCTTATCAAAAAGAAGATTGAGAGATGACTTGTCTTCAGTGTTAAGTGCCTCCACAGCAGAAAAACACTAGTTTGTAAGAGGTTCTTTAATCTATTGGTGAAGTATAACAAGAACCAGTGTTTGGATGCTGAAGTGAAATGACTCAGGCATATGTTTATCTCAACAAGGGTAAATAAGCGGTGGCAAGTTAAGGGTAATGGTGAAATTTTTTTTCTTGTCTCCATATCAAGACAAGAAGCTTTTCTGAAAAAGATACTTATTCCTTGGTGTTTTCTTGTTAGGCATGGAAGAGAGGGGCCCTATGCATTATACAGGCCTAAGTAGTCATTCTTCTTTCTCTTCTTTCATAGTCCAGGCTTTCAAGTGAGTTAGACCTGAGTCCACAAAAGAATGTGGAATTTGATGTTGAAGGTATTGAAACACATTTGAGAATTTGGCCTAAGCAATTAAACTCTTTTTTTTAAAATATTATTAAGCAGTGTCATATGAAGTGCCTTCAGATGACAGAGTTGGTTTTCACTTTAGAAATAAAAAGGAAATGGTCTGAAATTAGGTAGAATAGCAGGGTGAGACACTGAACCAAGACAAAGTGTGATGTTAAAGGTGATGTGTGATGTTAAAGATGCAGAAGTGGAGACATCTGATGGTTGTAGCTAGTCCCAGAAACGGGCCCTGGACCAGCCAGTCATGAAAGCAAGGCAGGTCTGTTCCAGCATCATCAAACTAACTTTTTGGGGACCCTATTAACATGGTAATGAATGAATGTTGGGCAAACAGGACATTGCAGGCATCCTCCTACTTCTGTATTGTCAATGTTTTCCGAGTTTATCAGCTTCTAAATAGGAATAACTCTTGAATTATTTAACTGTATAAAGCCACTTTTGTGTTCTCAAATTTGTGACCCTTCGTTGTGCACAGTGCAGGCATCTCATTACATGGGCAGTCCTTACATCTTTGCAAATATTCACATTTGGTGCTCTGGTGTTCTTGATTCCCTTATTTTGCACTTACTGAATGAGCTGAAGGCAAGACCTTGGAGGCCTGTCTGTGCAAGCACTTTTAATGGAGGGCCATGTATCATTCATCTGATAAGCAAGGGAAAAAAGGTTGTCTGAACTGCACTTCCGCATTATATTACCATGTGTTGTTATGCCTGACACTGAATTTTAGCACCCTTTTAAATATAGTTTCCTTTTGTTTATATTAGTTTTTTTTCAAATTCCCCCCCTCCTCAGCAAATAAAACAAATTTCTTGTGAAGTAGTAGACTAATAAAAAGGGCCCTAAAAAGTTTCCTTAAATATCCTCCTTCATCTAAATAAGTATTTTAAAATATACAGGGGCTCAGTCTGTGGTTTACCACATGCATTTTTGAACTTGCTGGTTTTGGAGGTAGGCACAACCTGTTGATAGATGTCTTGCAAGTGACAGGTTGTAGTCAAATGTGACCCAGGGCAGAAGTGACCAAAAGCTGGTGAAGTTTGATGTCTAATCTGAAATGACCTGTTTGTCTCATAGGAAGTCTAAGAAGTTATTCAAATCAGAAAAAAACAGTGCTGCAGATGGTACCAACTGTCACTCCTTATTGGCAATCACATTAGAGAGGGCAAGAACCTGAGCAAAGCTTTTCAGTTAGAGGATTGCAGCTATCTGTCTGCTTGTCTGTTGGAGCTGATATAAAAGGTAAATCTGTTTTGTGAAAAAAATTGTTCACAAATGTTCAAAATGTACTGATTGCTTACTTTTAAAGAAGAAATTTTGAATGGAAAAGATGTATCTCTCTGGCCTGGTTTTCAGTTCCTGTTTTTTCTCCCTGTACGCTGGCCTTTTTTTTTTTCTTTTTTTTTCTTTTTTTTTCCTGTCACTATTTTGGTTCTGAACTAAGGACGGAGAGAGTAAAAGGATGAAAAAAAAATCCAGCTCAAATTGATTGAAACCAGACATCCTCTCACAGACTTCATATCTGGATTAAAAGATAGCTTTTTGGTGTTTTATTCTACTGAATAATTAGAAATTATCTAAAAAGTCTCTTTATGGATCAAAGTTTTGTCCCTAGCTGTCTGATTGCCTGTCATCCATGACCCTTCTGTAAGAAACTACGCAGGTAGGGGAATGGCCCTGGTGAGGTTCACAGTCTTGTGCCGATTTCTGTAGAACAAGGCTCTGTCTATTGTAACTATGTACTGCAGCTACAATGGGAAAGGAGGATAGAGTGGAGAGTGTTGTAGTATTTCTTGATGCTCTGAATTAATCTGTTCTCTTCTGGAAACTCCTCCTCAGAGGAATCCCATTGACAGCTTTTTCACCCTTCATGGAGTACATGCAATTGCCTTGGTGTACCTTGACACAAGCCACAGGGAAAACTGAGGGTCAGCTCATGGAAATCAAGTCATTTGACCTGAGATCTGAAAAAGTCTAGGAGGCACTCGATGGACTGGGATGTTGAAAATACAGTGATCATAATCGTCTTTACTCAGTCTTGGACACAGCAAATTAGAGTGATTCAGCAGGGGAAAACGTGTAGCTCTCTACGGACCAGTCCTTGCTAGGATGAAGGAACATTATTTCTTTCCATGATGGAGCTGTAATGGTGATAATGATATCACTGACTAGAAACAGCCTCAATTTTCATATCACTATGACAAGCAGGAGGAGAGATGCCTCAGGTAAAGCAAACAGTGAGTCAGATGTCTCTTCAAATCAGACAAGGCAGCTTAAGGGTTATATTGTTGGCTGGTGAGCTGTACGGAGAAGCAGCTGAGAGGCACCATCCAGACTGCGGAAGCCTGGGAGCACCTCTGAGCTGCCAGACTTAGGTGTGCTTCCAGGCTGCATACAGGGGCAAAAATGAGCTGTGCATCGCTCTCCAGGTCTCCTGTCCCTACCTGCACTTTTCTTTCTACTGAACAAAAGAAATGTGTGTTCATGAATATTAAAAGCTGTAACATATCCTTGTCAGGTGCCCTAACTGGATGAGTGGGGACCAGAGCCCTACAGCGTGCTGCGGCATTGCTCGCTGCTCACTTTAGAGATGACCAGAAGACTTTGATCTGTCCCTGTTTTGCAGGTGGATGATCACTGGCAGTTCACTTCACCTCTCCTTGCTTTGATTTCCACACCTGTAAAGAGCAGGCAAGATTTTTTCCCTCTTTTAAAAAAATACTTGAAAATCTCCCTCCAAAAAGTGCAAAGTAATAAGTAGGAGTTATTATTCAAAAGTATTTTCTGATTCTGGTTGGCATTGCCTGGGTTAATTCTGAGCTGTCAGTCCGTTCCTTGGGAGATGATCTTTTGCAGACTTCATAATATTGCTGTGGGAAAAGTGTTGTATTTTTGTACAGTATTATTATTGGCTTGGAAATAACCAACATGAAATGATTTCTTTAGGTTTTCTAGCAGGAATCCCAGTTATTCTCTTCTGCTGCATTACACAAATATGCAACATGTGATGCTACCCAGAGATGGGAGACAACAGCTTTATAAATAAATGCAAATGATAAACACAGGACATGTTCTGTAGCCCTAAAAGCTATGCCTATAAAAGTATTGGTATTAGTAGGAATGGACAGCTTTATTTTCACCTGTGTATGAGAGTGATATTGGAATTTTTAAAATATCTAAGAGAAAAGGGGAATGATTTGTAGGGAGTTTGTTAGCTTTGGGAGTCATGTGTGAAACCTTGGCTTTGAGTTTAAGCCTGCAGTTTTGGGGGACTGTTTTTTATGGGCTAAGGAAAATATTTCCTTTTCTTGGCAGTTGAAGCTTTTCACTGTTCTTTGGTTACATCGCCATGCTGAGCTAAAGACCCTAGTGTGCAGTCAATTATACACTCATGCTGCTTTCAGATTCACTTACCCAGTGATGATGACTGTCTGTGAGCAAAATCCATCAGAGAGTTATTATCTCCAAAGCAAAAGCCTCAAATGTTCAGGCATCTAATCTGCCCCTGAAAATAAGTACCTGTTCTTGAAAACACAAGACCTCAAATGACTTATTATTTTGGATGCTTGAAGGCTGGAAACAGTTTTGAAATCTTGTCCATAGCTTAACAGTTCAAGGTTGTCTCAAGTCCATTGGCCAGTATTAGACAGTGTAAGAGGTGCAATGTAATACCTGTGGTACAAAAGGTCATCTGGATCATGTTATAATTACATGAATGTCTTCATTGTGCACTGTGATACCCACAGTAATGCTAGATAATGGTTTAGGTAGCATGCTAATTGGCTGTATAAAATGAGTGTTTTAAGCAGTGAATCTCTAGCTATCACAGTATTTATGACATGCACATGATTAGCAAACGTGCTTAGTTCTTCTAGACCCGTGATTCTAGCCACAATTTAAAGTCTGATGTTGGATTTCCTTTTTCACTTTCAGGACTTGGGGTATCCAGGCTTAGGTTAGTTCTCTGTGGCTATTTTCCCTCCTTGCCTCCAGCATTTCATGTCATAGTTTAAAAGCAATTAAACCTAGTCATGGTGGTCCATATTGCAGGACTAAATAGAAAGTATGGCTGCTCTTGTAGCATCATAGTGAAACTTTTGGTACTCCAGGGGTAACTTCTGTCTCGGATTAGAGTCTGAGAAAGTGTAATAAATGTAAAGCTCCTCATGAACTCATCAGTTTATTTAACTGTGGTCCTAGTGCAGTATTTTTTAGTCATAGTTGATCAGCTTAAAGATGTTTACTTCCGCAGTCTTACAAGGGTCTTGGAAACTGCTGGGTCATTCAGTTCAGCAGCCATACAGGAAAGTTGTCTGAAAGTTGGCATCAAGTTTGATCCAGGCGTCACCTATTGCCAGTTGAGAGAGAGGGAGAGGGCTATCTGGAGGTATGTTTAGTTATTTAGGATGAATCACCATAGACAAGAGGCTGTTAAACTGAGCTAAAGTTAAGTGAGATGAATCCCATCTATTATGGAGAAAGGTCAACAGAACATCTTCACTTGCCTCCACACTCTACAGGTCAGAATATATTTCCCAGTACCTTTTAATAAACTTAATACTGAGCAGCAAGGAGTTTCTCTTCTATGTGGCAGGAATATCGCTGGAGGCACTGAGCTTTGTGTGTCCTGTAGTTCTGCAAAGTTGGGGAATTTTGCAAAGTGTGTTTTCAGATGACTTAAGAAGTGGATTGTGCCCGTTTTTCATAAGAAGCCAAAAACCCTTCAGCAGTACTTGCCAGCTTAACCTGAGAGAAGCAGCTCTCTTGACCACCCCCCAAATCATGCAATTTCTCTTGAAAAATTGCCAAGGACAAGACTCACAAGCTTGACTACTTCTCTTCAAATGGCCACATTCCAGAACAACTGCTGCTTTGTTACTGTTTATGAAATGACTGGGAAAAAGTTTGTCCAGAAATATTGTTTCACTTCTGTGTCTGATCCTGTTATGGTGTAACCTTTCAAGGCCAGAACATCTTAACCTGAGAATACTAGAGAAGATCCTACAAATTAGTAAGATTTACTGCACAGATAAGTTTTTTCAGGTGACAGATAAATTAATATCTTAATGAAATGAAGGCTCAATCATTTATCTTCATCCTTAAAAATTAATTGGCCTTTTTGGACACCTTCCTGTGGTCATTGTCGTGAAGGAGTATTTCATACCTACTGCATCGTCTTTGCACCAGTGCAAATGGCTGTGCAAGTTCAGTGTTATGGAAATAGCATTGCAGAAAGCCAAAATGAGTCAAGCTAAATCTGTACCACTTTCCATCAGCTCAGGATTTCTTGCTGCTGGGCTGCCCATGCTGATGTGTCTGTCCCCTTCCACGCACTAATGCCCTTTGGAGCACTCTTTGAAATGTGGCAGTCAGTACAGCAAGCAGGGCTTTGACAGTCCTTCCATGCAGGACTCCAAAACACCTACTGGGACTCTATGACAATCCTTTTAGAAATCAGGACGGGATGGCACAAAAAAGGGACATCTGGCAGGTTCAACAGAATGGATCAACTGCAGATTCCCCTGTTGGTGAACTTGGCCAGCAAGCTATTTCAGCAGATGTTTGTCCTTAGGCATTGAATGCTTTCTGGATGCATCTTTCCTCTGCCTCTCAGGAGCAAATGCCAGCACAATGGAAATTCACATAAGCTCACTGACCAACATTAGGAAGTGTTGACCTGACGATGGGCTTCAGCATGTAAACTGGGTTCCTTGAAAGAACAGAAGCTAATGCCTCCTCCAGGGACTTATAATGAAGAAATTCAGAGTATAAGGAGCATTCGTGTAGTGTTTGTCAGTGGTTGTTAGGCACAGTCTCTTTTTATTTTTGGAACAATTTCATCTTTCCCGACATCTATGATTTGAATGCTATATTGACTCTGCTCTGTATACTTTCAAGCAGGTATATTAAAAATGCAAGAGGAACTGCATTTTGAAGGGGGGAGGGTGGGAAAAAAGAAAGAAAATAATTATTGTTACACATTGGAGCATATTAATGAATACATTAATAATTGATCCACTGTTATGTTTTCCCCTAATAGTCATCAAAATCTGTATAAACCTGCACTACAATACATAACATCTCATTACAACGTTTGCTCAAAAAATCAATGCATATCTAAGTTATTTGTGTCAAAACTCATTTATTTCCACAATAACATGGACTGTCAAACCTTGACATCCTGTTAATAACATCCAGTGCATTTGCATATTATTCAAATATTTCCTTTTATGAAATGGGGGACTTTTACTTACACCATCCTACTTGCAGTGCTTCATATATTTGCACATTAGCTCAATTCACACAGTTATAGAAGGGTTACCTGTGGCAACTAATTATACTGCACTTTATGCATATTAATGAGCTTTGTGAGCAGCCGTCCTCTGTTCTATGGTGAGATGAGGGGGGAAAAAATAACAGTGTAAGTGGGAGACCTATTACAGGCAAAATGCAGGCGAGTGGAAGACAGATATTTTATAATGTTTTCTCTTTGATGCCCACAGCCTTTTAGAACAGGCTAACCTGAGTGGGAAAAATACCTCACAGCAGTCCCAGCAGCTTTGAGGCCAGATGTGAAAAATACTACCTTTTTTTTTTCTTTCTTTCTTGTTTTTTCCTTTTCTTCTTCTCTCCCTCTCTTACCCCTCTGCTGCTACCTTTAGTTTCTGGATCCTGTCTTTGCAAGGTGCTGAGAGCTGCCCTCAACCCTGGTTGAGATCAACACCTCACAAGATCAGTCTTTTAACATGTAGCCTAAAGCCACCATCTGCCCTCTGATGAAATCATCTTGAAAAAGGCCTTTTCACCTGCATAGATGAGAGCGACATATTTTGTTTTGAAGGAGCGTTTCAGCAGCACACACTAGCTAGCAGGAACAGAGACCCAGCTGTAGGCTGTTCAACTGATTCCTGTGACCAGGTGTCACAAGGACAATGAGAAGAGTCGAGCCACGAGAATGGGAAGAGTTGGCAGCCCCACTGCAATACAGAGAGGGGCCACATTCTGTGCATGCAAATGCACGCACGGTGATAAAGCTTTCTTCCCCACTGCAAAAGCGGGCAATCTGTCAGCCTAGAGGTCTTGCAAAGGGCAAAAACCATCAGAGGGGTGTATAAAAGTGTTGTTGGAGGGCATGCGGTGCTAAAGGCTGAGCATGCTTCCTTGCTGGGGTGTTTCATGAGATTGTCTCCACCTACTTTAAAAAAAGATAAAAGCTCCCGCGTTGACACAATGGAAGACAGAAAAGGAAGATTTGATTTTATGCAACAGCAGATGTCTCCTAAGCAGTAATCACAGTGTCAGATAGAAAAACTAATCATATTTCAGTAGCTTGTTCAGATCTCTGATTAAAATTCAGTGATACCATTCCTGGATCCTAAAATGCAACAGTCATCAGAAACAAAAGAGAATGTATCATAATTAATGCAATTAAAAGAGCCCTTTCCTTTCTCTCTTTTTTTCTGGGTAAACTATGCTGACCTTACCAGAGATTAAACCCACTCTCCTCAGGACTAAAATCTGACTCAATGTGGGAGTAAGAAATCCCAGCTCTTTATAGCCATCTCCAGGATGTGAGTACATGGGGTCTTGCACATATGGGAAGATATATAGGCTTGGTTGCTTACCCCTTTCAGAAGAGGGGAGAAGGCAGATGGAGCTGTGCATCCAGCCTCACTTATTTTCTGCTGCATACAGCTCTGTTGGTGATACGGTTGTTTAGTCAGGACTGGCAGTTAACACCTCAATCTACCCTTTCTAGGACAAGCCAAACCTTCAGATTCTGAATTTTTTCACAGTCAGTCCCTGGGCCACCAGCCATGCAAATCAGCCAGAATTTGCTGAGTAAATCCTGTCCTAAACCAGAGCAGGGTTTGTAGTTTGAATGTTGATGGAGTGCTCAGTCAATGCAGTACTGGAGAGATTCAGGTGTGGGTGGTGCTGGGTAGCCCTGGGGCAATTCCCTTGTCATCACCTGGCCTAGGCAGAGATTTGAATCAAGATGCACAGGTTGAAGAGTGAAATCAGGCAGTCCTATTTCATGCTGATTGCGATTTCAGCTCTGATAATCATTGAGTTTTTGCAGGGAAAATACTTTCAGTGAGGATTTATTTGGCTTCGGATATGAACTATTTTTGATCAAAAGCAGAATGAAAATTATTTAAAAGATACACATTAAAGATAAATATAAAATAGACAAATAGTTTATGCTAGCTGAATGTAGGAGAATATTTTTGCAGCAAAACAGTTATATCAATTTCATGGTGCAGGACTAGGGGAGAGGGTCCAGCAACAAAGGGGATATTTGATCCTCCTTTCCCTTTTTATACCAGCTGGAATGACAATGCCAACTTCATTTAAAACAAGACTACATAAATTCCTTTTTACTTTACAATGGCACTTGAAGACTTTTGTGGACTGTATATAGTTTAATTCAGCATCTTGGATAGGTGGAAAGCTCCATTTGCTTGTTGGTATAAGAGCTTTGCTCTAGTGGAGGTCTTCAGAGTAATTATTTTGTGCTGTATGCCATACCAACCCTCAGAAAAGAATAGGAGTATGAGTGAAAGGCTAGTTAAGAGATACAAGCATTTATTTTATTCCAGAGCTTCTGAACTCTGAGTTGCTACTATTAGGTGTTAAAAAAAATACTCTGGTACTTCACTAGAAAAGCTGACAACCTGCTGTCTTATTAACATAACTCTAACATGTCTGAAAGATCCAACACAGCAGATTGATTATGTTCATGTCTCAGCCACAGTACTGATGATGATACGCTAGTAAATATATCAATGCATCACCAGCTTCGAGCGCAGAAGTCTTTCTGTGACATTTTCTGAATGAGATATGAAAATGAGAATGTTTTGTGCATCTACTCTACTCAAGTAGCTAAGTTGAGAAGGCTGCACTGTTAGGCAGAAGTGTACCTGGCAGTGATGATTAACTGTGTGGTCTTGGTAGTGTCTGTATTGTAGAGGTGTCACTCAGACAAGCAATGCAATAGCTTGATCTGCAGATTCCCAGAATAAGAAAAAGTCAATTTACGAAGACTGTTTTCTTCCTGAAGGAACAGTAAGTGAATCGTGCCTAAGCGGAGAGATTGGCCTCACTGGTTCTGTTCTGTTTCTGGTGGAGGGGAGCATGATAGGCCAGGAAAGGAAGGGGATAATTATTGCCTTGAGGCAGGTTAATTAGCACAGGTAAGGAGCATGGCTACAACCAAAAATATCTGTCTTTACTTCCTTTCTTTTATAGATTTTCTGTGTGACTAGACAAGTCACGCAGGTTTTTTTGAACCTAGATGTAAAATCGGAAAAATAGTGCTTTCTTTCTTCTGTCCTTTATCTGGCTACCCATATCGTATCTAGCACAAGGGAGCTCTGAGATCAGTTGATCCCTCCATGTGCTAAAAAATAAACTGAAAAGGTACAGTAATAATAGCAGTTTGGGATGTCATGCACAGGTTACTGCAAAAAGATAACCCAGGAATGAGCATTTCAGTTGGCCAAGACTTGACTCTGAATTGCCAGGTTTGAAGTCCCAAGGGACTTTGTAACCAGGCCCTGGGCTTCAGACATGGAGGAAAGTGGCAGGCAGTCCTGGATTAGGGATCCCATTTCATTTTTTGCTTGTGACAATTGAATTATTCCACTAACACCATCTATTCTTTGGACAGCCATGCTCAATGAATTAATGATGGGTATTCATACAGGTTAACTTAAGGAACCTAAATAAATACCAAATTTATAAGGCCAGTTTCTCTAGCATCATGGTATAACCAAAGTAGAAAGCTCCCCTGCAGCACCTAAAAGTTTTTCTGTTTTGTCTTCAGGAACAGCTTTTCCCTCCAGCAGCTACCAGAGCACTGTGGGAGACGGGGCTTTTACCTTTGTATCAGTGCTAGCAGATGTGAACTCTTCCAGAGTTTTTGGGATGATGGGCAGCTGCATTCAACCCCGCAGCAAATTCTTCGGACAGGTTCACCGAAAGACGTAGTCAATGCAGTAACCAGGTATCCTCACCACTGTAGGGGGGCAGAGCACATATAAGACTGAAACATGATACAGGAGCTACTACCTCTCTACGTCAGTGACAGAGGAAATAAACTCCCTCTTCTCGCTGAGAAACGTGGTAACCACGACAGGAAATTGAAGACAGACTAGATGCTGGGATCATTCGAGGAGTCCATGTGTGGTCTGGTCTGGCAAAAACTCACATGTGTCCTTGCAGGAGCTGCCTCTCTGTTTAGGCCTGTGCTGCCAAGGACATGTTGGCGCTGCAGACTTCATTGCAGCCTTGGCTTTTAGGGGAACCGAGAGCTTCTGCAAATAGCACCACTGCAACGCTGACACTTACGGGATTTTATTGCCCTTGGCAGCAATTCTTTCCTAATGTAAAACTGAGCTACTGCGTCTTACAGGAAAGGACCTAAACAATGATGTATTCAGGCTGATGGGACTGGATTAACCCATTAATAAATAGGAGGTGAAAAGAGCAATCTTGTTGAACGTAATGTATGCTAATGATGTGACCTGGCTAATGGAGCCCTTTTCTATATTCTGTCATTGCACACATCAATTATGCAGCCTCAATTATCATCCTGTTTTTGTATCGTGTGGCTGAGAAATGAGAGGCTTAATAGAGATGTTTCACCCAGTAAAATGCCTGATTAGGTTATGAAAGCAGAAACTCAAGGAAAAGAAGAAAAAAACCCCCCTTTGTTACATTATATCCTGATTTAATTACCCAAAAGATATTATTCTCTGTAAGGGCCTTTGAAGTTGTAAAAATATTGCTGTAGGCTCAGCAGCAGAGATGACTAACTGTCTTAATACCTACAGCAAATACACTGACATAGCACTTAGATACAGACAGATCTTAGCTAAGCATTGCAAATTAGGCCAAGATCATTGTTTACTCCATGTGGTTAAGGTTCCTGATTAAGGGGAAAAGGAGGAGAGGGACTTTTGAGAGTCAGAGCTGCAGTTACATTGAGGAGGAAGACAACAGCAAGCCCACGCTACTAGTGACATCTTGGTGCATGTGGTAGACTGCAGGTTTCGTGGTGGCTTTTGATAGCAGTTCTCAGGTAAGTATGTTTCCCCCTCTTTGCTGCGTGGTCCTCTCCCTTCCTATTCCTTCTTTTTTCTTTTTTTTTTTTTTTTTTTTTTTTTTTTTTACACATGTGGGTTACACCAAGTTACCTTGAATTTTACTGGCTTTGGGATTCTGTGTCCCTATTGCAACCTGTGGTGACAGGGACACATCCAATTCATTGAAATCTGTCAGGTTCACTCCTTGTTGCCTCAAAATGGTTGCAGATATTTCTTGTGTTTCTGACAAGGATGCAAATGATAGTCAGCCCTGCAGGATAGGGGAGGACCTTGGAGACAACCCAGTATGTGATGAGAAGTTACCAGAGGGGAAAAAAATGGAAAAAAAGCCACTTTTTTTCAGTAGATGAACCCCTGAGGGGAGCTGTGACCCTTGGCTTGTGCTTGCTAGACAAAATCTGTAGCTTTTGACAAGGTGGTAAAAAATGTAATGGACAAGGAACTAAGCAGTGGGGTGAAGGTGGACTGAGTTAAGTCACCTCTGCAGTCCTTAAGGCAGATCCAGACCCTATTGCCTTCAGCAGCCTGGTGACTTTGCAACAGGGAGAAATCTGTCCCTTTCAGACCTGGTCTGAAGACAACTCTGAGTTTTCTTCATGGCAGCAGGAGCATAATTATAAACACCATGTTTTATTTTGTTTTAGAACTAAACAGCCAGCTAGATCCCCAGTAAAAATCAGGTCTGATTCACACAGCTTTTGACTGAATTGCAGTGGCACAGAAAGCTGGTGTGAAGCAAGGGTGAATCAGATCCTTGGCGTGTGTCAAAGTTGTTAGTTTCCTCCTTCCCTCAGGATCTTGCCTGCCGTGATAAGAAATGATGTCATACTCATTGAGAACATGATTGGAATGACAAAATGCCCAGAGTGCTATATTTGCTCATCTGTTCTTGGCTGGTCCATCTTCTGGTCTCAGTAAAAAAAAAAGCGACAGTCAGGGAGAAATAAACACCTGGGCCAAATATTCCAGCTGTAGCTCTTGGGTTTGAGTGCCTCCACTTTTGGGTGTCTGTCCAGAGAAGCATGTTATGGCCTGACTCTGAAGAGCTGAGTTTGCAGCTGAAGCTCCTCTTAACTGTGGATGTCTGTCACTTCTAAAAATGGTTGATGTTGACCTAAGCTTTTAAATGCCTCCCTCTGCAGCAGCCAAATAAAATAGCAATAAAGCTGTGATTTGCTAACTTGGAGAAGCATGTTGTCACAGGCTGTAATTTATCACTGGTGCTAGCAGGCTACGTAACTCAGCGTTAAGTTTCTTTATTATCATATGCTTTGTGGACAGTTAAGCCATCTTCCAATGCCCTGTTCATATCACCCCAGTGCTATGCATCTTATGTGTGCAAGAGGTAGCACCAAAGAGCAGGAGTCATGTATATTAGGTGGCTGAAATTGGTCAGGTCGCTTGCTGTCTGCCTAAGGAACAGTATTTAAAGACTAGAGGCTATGGCAAAATGAATTTCATTGATTTTTTTTTTTTTTTTTTTTAAATGTACCTTGAACCACCCCGAGCCCTGGTGAGATAATTTTGTGCAGAAGAGAGATGTCTGAAACTTAAGATGCTGTAAGAATTTTAAATTTGAAAAGAAAAATAAAAAATAAAAGGTTTTTGCATTAAGAAAGCTCTTGTTAGCAGCAGTGAGGTGGATTGATTCTTTTCTCCTACAGATTTTTGAACAGTGACATTTAAATAGTAGAAAATGGTGGGTTTTAATTTCTATGTCCCCCCTTCTTGCACACATAGAGTCCTCACAAGCTTTACTGCAAACTTCAGTTTTAATTTGTGTGCCTTTGTGGACAGGAGTGGGGTCATGCTTTTGAAGTATATGCTTCATTATTGCTTTGTGTACTTTCCTATTAACTTCAACACAGTATCCAGCTTATCATTGCTTGATCCTTCATGCATCTCAAACGCAACACTAACTGTTCAGCTGCATGTGTTTTCTGACCTTCTTTTCATTTCTATACAATGTCCATATGATCTATCATAGCTTTGAAAATTCAACTGAAGGGTAGAGATTTCTTTGCCAGAATTGATCCTTCTCTTTTCCTCAGAAACCGTCAGATAAAGGAATACTTGTAACAAATAACCATGAGAAAGATCACCACATTAGAAATCTTTTGCTTTGTGCTGTGCTAGCTCCATGTAATTTGGATGGGTCCTCAGTTACTTGTCTTTCACCTTTGGGGTAATTATTTGCTTGCGAGTGATGAAGATTCTTGATCCCATTTTGACCTGCAGAACTTCTGATAAGGAAAGATTTGCCTTCAGGCTTCGGTCCACAAAAGCCTGATATTCCTTTTTTTCACCATCACATTATATTAGTTGGAGAAGCTGTACAAGATGAGAAGCTCATTATAGCTTTAGGGTCATCACTGAATGACTTTATCCAATGGCCTTCAAGCACTTCCACAAGGCCTTTCATAACATCCCTATTATAGTAATCTTGTACACATTGTTTTAATTTCTATATCCTTTTCATCTAGCTACTGAGGGAAGAGTGTACAATTATTAATGTATTTAGCCTCGAAGCTTGTGAGTTAGAGAAAACTTCATTATGCCCAGGGCAGAGGTGGGTGAATTGAGGAGCAGAGAAAGGAAAGCATTTGCTAATGGTCCTGGAGCCTAACTCGTGCCTCACTCCCTCCACGTCTGGCTCACTGATGAATAAAATCAGGGCTAATATGGCTTCAAGCAGTTCTTTCGTACGATGTTTTGCTGTGTGATAATATCATTATTGTTTGTTTAACTAAGAGTTGTTCTGTGCCTCTTGGCTGGAAGATGTTGAGTTTTACTAAACTTGGACAATTTGGAGTTTTCTGATAATTAAATATTTAGGAGGAAAACCAAAATGTTGGGGTACTTAAATCATTAAGACTGAAATTCAGAAGAGCTGTAATTCAGGCACTGTATTCTTCCATTCCCTTCCCTGTGGGGACCTGCTTTCCCACGACACACTGCAGTCACGCTGTGGTTACCTGGTTTTGACAGATCATGGAAGATGGAACTGGGATCAGAAAATCCGTCAGGTGGAAAAAGGAGAGAGCACGAGACCTGCTCACTGCATCCCTGCTGAGGCACCTTCTCTCACAGAAAGCAGGCCCTTATTGTGTCATGGTTTAACCCCAGCTGGCAACTAAGCACCATGCAGCCACCCGCTCACTTCTCCCCCGCCCTGGTGGAACGGGGAGGAGAATCAAAAAAAAAGTAAAACTCGTGGGTTGAGATAAGAACAGTTTAATAATTGAAATAACATAAAATATAATAATAATAACAATTGTAATGAAAAGGAAGATGATAAAAAGAGAGAGAAATAAAACCCAAGAAAGACAAGTGATGCACAATGCAGTTGTTCACCACCCACTGACCGATGCCCAGCCAGTCCCCAAGCAGTGATCCACTCCTCTCTACAAACTCCCCCCAGTTTATATACTGAGCATGTCCTATGGTATGGCATATCCCTTTGGACAGTTTGGGTCAGCTGTCCTGGCCATGCTCCCTCCCAGTTTCTTGTGCACCTCCTCCCTGGCAGAGCATGGGAAACTGAAGAGTCCTTAACTTAGGATAAGCACTACTTAGCAACAACTAAAACATCAGTGTGTTAGCAACATCATTCTCATGCTAAATCCAAAACACAGCACTGTACCAGCTATTAGGAAGAAAATTAACTCTATCCCAGCCGAAACCAGGACAGTGAGAAATGTTGTTCAGTTAAAACTGTGTTTCAGTTGAAAGTTTTCACCAGCTCTACACTTGCTTTCATTTGCAGTTTCTTCTGTTTTGCCCACTGGGTCTCTGTGCAATGAAGAATGCCTCCTAATTCAGTGGTGACCATTAAAAATGTGTGTTAATCAGGCAGCATCGTTTACAGGCAGAGCCACAGCATCCAGACAAAACTGCCTTAAGTGTAACCATTAATGGTTTGCCACAGCATTGACTGTGTCAAGATAGGACATTTAAAATTCAGCCCATGTGCTTTCCATTCCAGAGAGTTTTGTGGTGTGCACAAGAAGGGTTATTGATAGTTAATCCAAATGTTTTTTGACAGACCCTTTCACACATTCCTCCAAGGTGGTACAGCATACAGGGCTGCTTTTTATCACTGGTGGTTGGATGTTATGCAAGGTGGCTGTTCTCCCCTTCTTCATCACAAAATGATCCATAAAGCAAATTGGGATATCTAAATGCACCAGGCTGTTCACAGATCCCACAGCAATTATTTTGGAGTGTTGGATGTAGAAATGTTTGCCAGAGGTGGAAAGCAAGTTGCAAGTTTTATGAAATCCACTCTCTGCAAGTAGTGGCTGGTCTCAGTTCACTCTCACTTGCTCAAGGAGAAGGATGGTCTTGGCAAACCATCCTAGCACTAAGTAGAAGGCATATTCGGAGCTGAAATATTAAATGCAGCCCATTATGTATGGTCCAGGTTGGAAGTTGGACTGAAGGACAAACCTACTCTCTTTCAGCCTCACTACGCAATCTTCAGCCCCACTACGCATTCTTCAGCCCTTGTCACCCAACACGAGGGCTGCTGGGCTGAATGCCCTTTGGCCACTGGTTATTGTCTGGTGGTGGGGATACACTGAACCCACTGTCACTGACTGATGCAATATCAAGCTGACATCATCTTTTTTCTTCTTACACAAAGGAATTGTCCTAATGACCAGCCATCTCTCTGCAGGCCATGGCCAAGAAATTCTTGCACCACATGGGACCTATAGATCGCAGTCTGGGAACAGGGGTTTAGGACTCTGAATGCCAAAGCCAGTGGATATATGTGCCTAGAGCAGGTGATCAGGTGTGTATTTATTATGTGTGTCTCTGTGTGCATATATGTTTTTGTACATGTGTATCATGTAGAGATGGTTATTTGATAACTGTCACGCATGAGCAATATGGGTGATGCACCTTCTATGTTTCTGTGCCTGACACACATGTACACATGTGTACAGTGACTGCTGTCTGTCTGCATCTGTATATAAAGGCTGGGAGAGCTGCATGAAATTTGGACCTTTGCTTTTGTGTTAAACATGATCAGATCATTCCTTTGCTGAACTGGTTGATCTGATTAGAGGTAGCTTAAAAAAAAAAAAAGTGAAGTGAACAGGTGGCAGACATAAATACACAGCTGTGCATTATTGCTGATTTTATTGCTATTTTATAATGTTGTCCATGGTTATTTTACAACAATTTTCTCTATTCATGACATTGCTGTAAATCTCATTGTAAAATGGCCGTAATGTGCAATGAATACTATTAAGCAAATTGGAGAAACTTAGAGAATCACTCTTTTGTTATCAAAAGAGAGACAGGGAGAGAGATGCAGCTAGGGGAATAGCAGAAAGCCATGGGGAAAGAATTAGGGGACTGAAATGCTGGTTATGTAATGAGGGTAAACCTCCGCATGTGATGCCATAAAAGCATTGTGGGATAAAGCAATAGCTCGTTTGACCCACTAGATGGAGATGGAAAGAAGCATTTTCTACATAATGATATTCTTGGTAGCTGCCTGCTATGTACTCTGCTTGCTTATTGAATGGCTTTTACTTACAGTATCTTAAGCTTATCCTTAAAGCAATTACAAGATTTCTCCAGAGTAACATTTGGCATATGCAGGCTATATCTAGGCTTTTAGCACCAGCTAATTTGCCTGGCCTAATTTTGTATATGTTCCCATTTATATTCGTGGTCAGTATCTATTGTAGTTACAGGCTTTTTGATATAAAAGGCACCTCATTCTTTTCTTAATTTTATTGAGAATTAATACAGCTTCTTGTATGTCAGCAAGATGAGGCTAGAGAATTGGAAATATTTTTCCTTCTGAAAATTAATATCTCAGTGGCTCTATCCATCATTAACTTTGGTCACTTCTTTAGTACCTACAAAGTCTTTTGGGGTCGAGTCCTCTGGCTAGGACTGACTGAAATACAGTATTCCCTCTGCTTTGAGAAGCCCAGCACTAGTGCTAGCTCCAAAGTCTAAGGCAAATCTTGCAAATGTCCTGTCGTGAAAAACATCCAATTCTCTGAAATGTTTTTGTTGGTGATGCATTAACCTCCTTCTTCTGAAAGTTGATTTTATCAAAAAATGAAGCCAAAAGTTTACAAATCCCTCAAACCCAGAAATTTGGGGATTGAGGAAAAAAACCCAGAACTCCTGGCACATGATGTTTCTAAAAGAAAAGGTAGCGGGGATGCCCAAGCTGCGGCAGCCTGCGTGTTGCACAGCTCCACAGCTGCACTCCCTCACTGTAGTCCCATCTGGAGCGCTCTCAAGCTCCCGTGTGCTCCTGTGTGCTGCTGCGGCACCAGCGCTGCCTGCTTTTCCAGATGCTGAGTTTCCTGACACAGAGCCTGGAAGCCCAGCTTTGCTAGCAAAGCCTGAAGAAAACAGGATTCCGATGCAGTAAGCCCTCTTGGACTCCATGCCCACGGACCCACTGCGATGTGTTGGAAGTTTACATGGCATCTCTGACAAAATGTTTGGATTCAGCAAAAGAGCATCTTCTACTGAAATGGTGTATTGCCTGAAAATTTCTGACCAGTTCTGCACTGATTGCTCTAGGATGTGGGGAACAATTCAATGAATACCAGAAAGTCATGGAGCATCTTCTATTTCGGGAGCTGACTGCCCTTGTAGTGCTCGGGAACTGGAACAGCCTTTGCTGTATTTTCTGAGAATGTCTTTTATTGAGGTTTAGCTAACAGAGCTCACTGTGTGACCAGGGCAGGTTAAGAGCCCGCAGCTGAGTAGTTGTTGCAGCTCTACTGATGGATGGTGAAGCACAGAGCTGCTGCAATTCATTTGCCCTTGACTGCACAACCATCTCTTGAGCACTAGGCTGGCTTACAGTCCCCTTCCACTGTGCAATAAGCTGTACTCTTGCAATGTACCTGGTATATTGCTTGTAAAGACTCTGATGGTTGAGCAGAGAAAGCATGTTTGAACATGGCCATGAGTATTATACAGATGGTGTAATACTACCCCACAGGGCCATGCTCCAGCCGTTAAGGTTGAGTATCTCCATGCACTGTTTGCACCTGAAACATTTGCTCCAGTCTCTTGCAACCCCCAAAGGACTGGAAACTCCAGAGCAGCACTTATTCTTTCATTCTTTGCTTTTCTTTCCTCTCTTGATTGCCACTCACTGCATGGGGCAGACACATGCATACAGATTTCTGCACCCCTCAGCAGCCGTCCATTTGGAAATGTGGGTCCCAGGGCTCAGCGATGCTCCACACCTGCAGGTCTCGGGCTTTGCAGGGCAGAACCTAAGACACTTGTTAAGCTGATTATTCAGTGTTACTGTCACTTTTCGTTCTTCAAAGGAGTGAGATCAGAAACCACTTCAGCAGACGCTTGTCTCTCAACAACCAACTTCATGAATCACTTCCAAGCCTGCCGAATGTCAGCAATGTGAACAGGAGCTGTAACACTTGGGACTGCTCTTGCAGAGGAGCTTTCCCCCACACAAGTTTTGGCCTCCATACAAGATTAGGGGTGATTTTTAGGAGGTGGTGATATACGGGATGTCGGAGTAAATGCTGTAATGGTCTGCTGCAGGCTTGCACTGCATAAATTCCACAAAGGAGAGAAGTAGTACAAGTGTCATTCCTCTAGCAGGGGCCACAGCTTACCAAGGGTGGTGGATTTGTCCTGCCTGTGATCAGGAAACCTCCATTAGAAGAAAACAAGGAATAGGTCTTGATTAGGTGGAGTTGCCTCTAGGCTTGAAATGATGCTGAGCTGTGGTTAAAGGCAAGTACCACTCCTGAGTGACTGGCACTTAATGTGGCTTAGCTGTGCTGTCTCATAGGCCATGGCTCTGGGCAACTGCCCTGGTCACTTGTCCCTAAAACTGCCTTGGGAGGCTTTCCGCAGTTAGCAATCTGTTTTAATCCCTAGAGAGATTATTTACTCTCATACTTCAGCTCTTACAGCTGAGCCTGTGCTTGGCCTTCATTTCAGATCTGCCCAAGTGCTCGCTGTAACAGCTGCCTTGTTGGAGGTGAATTTTCAGCTGTGCCAGAAGAGGTTTGCAAGGAAGTTTGTGTTATACTTAGTCATGCTGCTTGGTTCCAGTGATGTTATTTGTCCCACAAGACCACAAATGCACAAATCACTTACAAATGTATAAAACCCCCCAAACCACTGAGGACCAAGCAGAAACACTCTTTTACAAGCCACTGATTGCTCCAAGGGTCTCTGGCATTGAAAGCCTGCCATTTGTTGGCCTTCTGTAACCAAATACACAAACTATGTCTCTCAGGTGGCAGGGGGAGTTTGTTTCCAAATCTAAGTGCTGTTGCCAAGAGTATGTTAGAGCAGTAGAAAATAAGTATTTGTTTAAAGGGAGATTACACTTTCCAACTCAGAAATGTGTAAGGTTTTTCAAACTGATTGCAACTCTTTCTTTCACTGGAGACGACAAGTGTGTTGTCTAGCTGTAAACTGAAGCAGAAGGAAATTGAAGTAAGGAGTCTTTGATGATATTTGAACAATGTTTTTAGAATGCCCTCAGACAGGCAGCAAAGATGTCACTGCAAGGAATGGTCAGGGCTCACTGGCTCTGGAAAATCCTGCTTCCCCACTGGGAACCCTGACCTGCTGCCTGGCATGGGGGACATGCCACACCAGCTGATTTTTCTGTGATAGGTGTGGGTGCTTATAGCAACAGAAATTAAGTTTGTATAACAGGCGCAGGGTTGCAAAAGGCAGATTTCTCAGCTCATTTTATATATGTGAAGGGCCATATACTGAGTATGAATCTAATATTTCTGTGCTCCAAATTCCGTTAACTAAAATTTTATGTCTTTTATTTCTCTAGTACAAATAACTGCAAACTGTGATTATTCTTGCTCCCACGGTGAAGCTGTGCTCCCAGTTCCCAGCACAGCAAAGCAGTGAGGGGGGAGTGGGAAACGCATGATCATACAGGACTAGGATGAGGAGTCGCTGTGTGATGAGAGCAGACCAGAAAATTTCTCCTGTGTTTAAATGAGTGGAAGTACTCTAATGGGAAGAGTTTGGGATAGCTGGTGTCATGTGCAGGAAGAAGTGTGAGGGTGGAAAATATCTTGTGTGAGAGCATGGAGGGAAGGAGAATAATCTCTCCTGTGTGATGAAGTGAGAGCAGGGTCATGTTTGGTGGCATGGGCACCCCTGGGTGTGAGGGAGGTCTCATGCAGTGAAGCTAGCCCTCTGCTAAAGTAAAAACATTTGAAAGGGAAACCTGCAGGTCAGTCTGTTTGACCTCCAGAAGTGGCACAAAGAAATACTAGTTTGGTCCCCTTCATGTGTGGTGACATCTTTCTGTGCTGGGGGCGGGCACGACCCTGGACATCTTTAACATCGCCGGGTGTGATAGAGACACAGGTAACATGTTTATCGAAGGATCTGTCTTTTGCATGTTGTACACCCATGTATCTATTTCAGGGTAGAGCAGCTTCATTTAAACTGCCTGGAAAGATTAAATTATATTATTCTCTTAACATGACAAGAGGGTGACAGACTCCGGTTTCACCACACAATGGTACACAGCGAAGCGGAACTTGGAACATGTACCTGCTCCCTCCCAGGGAGGAGCATATCGATTGAAGAGCCGTGTAGTGCATTAGAAGGATGAGAAAGTGTGGATTAATTTCGACTATCTCATGTAAAACACTAACATCTCCTTCTTGAGCTAAATCACAAAGGGGGGTTCTGGGCCTGTCAGGTGTCACAGCGCAGGCAGAGCAAGGGACTCCACAGTGCTGAGGGGGACAGAAGACCAGCAGAGGAACAGCTTTAGGTTTTATCATCTTTGTTTTGTTGTCAGCTTCTGATCTCGCAACAAATAAATGCAACTTTGCATAGACAGAACAAAATAATCTATCTTATTTTCCAGACGGGAGCAAGAACAGTCCCTTGTTTGGGGACTAGCCGAGGGAATTAACAGAATTTCACTTTCCAGATCTTCTCCCTGCCCTTTGGCAGATCTGCATAGGTAAACTTTGATTTTGATGGAAGTCTGGCACAGATCATCCCTGGGCCTCCTTTTCTTGTTTGCAAAACATCTTTTCCCTACCTTACAGGAGTGTTGTGACAATTCATGTGTTAAAGATCATGAGATGCTCAGATATGGGGGTAATTCATACAGGTCACTTAGACAAAGATAGACTGCTTTGCAGTGCATTAGACAAGATGAGCCAGACACATTTGATTAAAAGACAGTTAGATGGACATTCAGTGGTTGGTAACATAAACATCAAAGCTCTGGTAGAAATATGTATTTGGCTTGCAAATCTGTCTGTTCTCCTTAGTTTTGGCAGGACCTTTAAACCCTTCAAGCTTTTCTCTAATAACATGGTAAAGTGTCTCCAGTGCAAGTTTTCACATGTGCTGCAGAAATATTTATTGTACTAGGAAGAAACTGTGGAGCTGTGCTGATGGCTTAAACTCCTGAAGGCATCCATGCACTGGGAAAATCAGGCACTAAGTTAGCTCTGACAGTAAATCCTGCAGATTTGCACAGCTAATATCAAACGTCCCGTAGACCTTCTTATATCCTCTCTTGCTTACTGCTTACAGTTCCTTATGGTACAGGAATGCCAATGGCTGGCTCAGACACAGTGACTTTGATGCTGGAATAGGCTCTTGCTCAGCACTGAAGGGAGCCAGTTGCTCCAGGATGCTCTCTCAATTAGCTGTTTGACTTGCTCTCAAGAGGAGTTGGGGATTTGTCAGGAGGGAAGATGGCATTGCTGCTTCTTTCATACCCAGCTTTAACCAGCTTCTTGGGAACACCAGACCTCTGTATGCTTTCTCCCAGGTGAACACATCAGGGTCTGACTGTTCTGCACAATAATCGTAAACCTCCAGAGCTTGGAGCATGAAGTATTTAGGAATAATGAGACCTCTTTTTGTATTTCCTTACGCGGCATCACAACATGACATCAGGGGAATTCTGCTGAAAAACTGACATCACAAGACTGCTTCGCAACTACTGGCTTGACTAAGTAGCTACCATTGGTATATGTGAAAGCCAGTTTGTCTCGGAAGGTTGAATTCCTAAATACTCAAATCATACACACAACTGCTTACACGAAGCATTAGTTATGCTTAGTTCACTAACAAGATTTATGTGTGCGCTGTGCTAGAGGCAGCGAGACCATACTGTGCAACAAATGCTGTTCTCTGACAATGGCGACTCGCACTCTAGGTTAGATACTGGCAATTTATCACAAAGGCTTGACAAGTTTAACAATACATCAGGTAGATTTACTCTCACTTTGAGCTTAATGTTCCTCATTCTCTTATGTTCTAGAAATGATCCTTCAGTGAGGTCCGGAGGCTGGGAAGCTGGCTTAGAGGTGTAATGGGACTCACTTGTGGCTATCATTAAATCTAAAATTGTTCCTTTGAATATTGTCTGCAGCCTTTAACATGCAGACTGCAAGACTTTAATGCCGCCAAAGGGTTTTTCTTGGTAGAGAAAAATCTTCCTCTTGATATTCAGCAGTTTCTTTAGGGGGTTGTTTGGTCTCTAGACATGAGAAAATCCTGGCAATTTTGATCATTTGAAGAGAATGAGTAATGCGTAGTGCTTAGTGCAGTGTGTCACTCTTCAAATCACTGATTATGCTTTATTTTCTATTATGTTGAATGGAGTGATTCTATTATGGACTATCATTTTCTCTTTTTGCTGCGGTTTATTTCAAGGATTCCTGCTGAAGCCCTATCTACAGAACATTTCTAGATTACAATTGACTATCTAAGACTGTTTCAGGAATACTTAATGGGCCAACTCAAATTAGCCAATCTGAAGAAGTGAATTTTGGCCTTGAGAGCTCTCTGAACACATGCCATTCTGCAAGTAAAGGGAAAAGGCTGTCTGCTGTCAGAATTTCAGTAGGTGTCAGTGTGGATTTTAAGCTGCATGCTCAGCCTGAGTATTTATGTCCTTTTCTTTGTGAATTTACCACATCCCTGTTCTCAGTTATCAGCCCTTGGTTCAATTTAACCTCCTCTTCCCACACTCTGATCAAAGATTGCTGGTGATAGATGGTCACTAACATAGATAACTAAGCCAGGACTGAGAGGGGTCTTTTGCTCCTGCGGTCACAAGTCTCCACAAAACCATGACCCAAATATTCTGCCCGTGCTGCTGGGGGCTGTAACAGAGGCACACATCTGGCTGAGGCACAGCGTGAGATACTTCACATCCATCCTGATGCAACCTTCAACATCCTTATCTGGCAGGAATTGCTAAGCCTGCATGGGAAGGTCAAAAGAGCTCATCTCATTCAGCCCATCAACATTTGCGCCTAACTCCGATTGCTGTCAAGAGTACATCAAAGGTAAACACAAGAACAAATAGACAAATAATGGCCAGGAAAGGTAGGCTGCCAGGGAGAGGCTGTCTAATCTTCAGGGAATGACATTCAGTAACAGCCTTCAGGGAGAATGTTGTGATGGTCGAGAGCAAACACTGAGCAAGGTAGAAGGCAGCAAGCGGTCAGTTTATGGCAGTTTATTCCAGATTTTGGGCAGTGTTTCAGCACATTTCTCATTTGATTGGCTTATCTGTCTCTAATTACTACATTTTCAAAACTTATGTGACATATACTGTCAGGAAACACACTGCTTATTGATGGGAGTGAACTCCCGAGCATACTCTTCAAGCTACAGAATTATCTACTTTATTGTATTCTTCCTCTTTAGCTTGAGGAAATTATAAAAAGGAAAAGAGCAGAATTATAGGCTGAAGGCATATCTTTTCCCCCAAAACTCTTCTTTCTCTAGTTATTAAATCTTGCAAAGGTTTTAATTTCATAAACTGAGGTGGATACAGAGGCACTGATCCAATAAGTTGTCTTTCAGGGATCATTATTAATAAAATATCAGGGAGTAATTTAATTTTCCTTCCACATCATTTTATTTTTTCTTCTGACTGTTTGAGAAAAATCATTCCTGTGTATGTAAGTCACAGCTGAAGAGTGCACTGAGCATTCAGGGACTGGGGGACAAAAATGTCAAAGTGGACCCGAGCCTTTCTCAGCTATTTTCTAGGTGGTCTTTATTTGAGTGGCATTTATCTAGTACAGAGAGCACCAGGAAGACTGATATCTGTTACAGAGCAATGCAGAAGTCCTCAAGAAATTAGGACAGCAACTACAGAAAGCAAGGCACATTGTGGCCAGGGCTCTTTATATAAGTTTCTTACCCCTGCAGAAGAGTGTGGGTTAGGCTAGGGGACCAATAAGGTCTGCATAAACCTCTGAAGCTCCACCTTACAGCTTTCCACCATGAGAGTGTATCTAACTGGCAGCCTTGGGATGTGCTTCCCCCCCTCACTGCTGGCCAGAGCTGCTGAGCATTTGTTAACAGATGCCTTTTGCTCCGGAGATGGTGGATTTCAGGATTGGTTTTGGCACTGCATCCCCTTTTTAGGGAAGTGTATAACGAGCTATTTCAGTACGGATAATGCTTGCAGGATGTGAAGCATGAGCTTTTTTGTTTGTTTATTTGCTTGTTTAAATGAAGATGGAGTTAAGTGCATGCTTAAGTGATTTCCTGGTGGAGGATCCAAGTTAGAACTTTGTGATGATAATTAAGGGGCTATTAGCAAAAAAAAAAGAAAAAAAAAAAAAAAAAAGAAAAAAAACAAGAAAAAGGTTAGCTCATATTTGATAGCAGCCCAGAGAAGAATGTGAGTGCCCCTCTTACTATTAAAATATTCCAGTGCATTCCCCTGGTCATGCTTTCATTGGGAAATAGCACTTCACAGAGAGGCCTCAATATGTGTACCTGTAAAATCTCTCGTGTGTTTGATGTTGGCACTTCTCTGAAGATTTATTTTTCCAACGCAAGCCTGAGTCAGTAACAGACAGCTCAGAGGAAAGGCTGGGCTCCAGGAACAAATACAGCTTTCGTCTCCTCTCTTTGAGGGCTTTGGATCGCAAAGAGAAATGTAACCTGGCTGTTCGGTGTGTTTCTGTTCTGTGTTCAAAAGTCTGATGTGGAGGAGACCAAGAGCTGGTAATCGGTATTGAGTTAATTCCTGCCTTCATCGTTGCTGCCTTGCAAACTTCAAAGCAGAAAAGCTACCCTCTTTACACCTACAAGCATAATTTCCAGAGCTGAAGCAGGGTAATTTTCACATGCAAATTCAAGAGCGAGCCTGCCTTATCTGAGCGGGTGGACATGCTGTTTAATGGGACAACAGCACCTCTCCTTTTCTTCCCAGAAGGGGAGCAAGGCAGCAGAAATAAAAGGTTTTCTTTTGCTGTTGTTTTAGAGGAAAAGATGTGTACTTTCACAAAAGGGGAAAATGCCACCTTGTGCTTTGTTTTTATGCTTTGAGTTGTGTTGAATGCTGGAAAAAATAGAATTCAGTTTACCATCTAGAGCTTTATATTACATTTTTCATGAGCTGTTGGAAGCATAATGCAGAAATCAAAGACTTGGCAAAGGAACAGGTCAGCTTTACAATCCCCCTTGTTCTCAGGCATTTGAAATACACAGATTTGTGGACATTAATCCTAACATTATTAATGTAGTGGGAAAACAGGGAGCAAATTTATAGTATTTACAGTTCTCACTGTTGTTTTTTTTCGTATTCTCTTTGGGACAGTAATTTCCCTCATTTGTTATTTCAAAAGCCGCCTTCTTCGTCTTGAATATTGGTGGGTTTTTTCATTGACCGTAACAGCAGAATTATTGGGAAGGAAAGTTATTCAAAACAGAGAAGAGTGAGCGCCAGGGGACCAGGCAGGATAATAACTGCCGGTATGATTTAGGCAGGTCACTTTGCAAGCTTAGGTACTCCTGCTAAGTCAACTCAGAAATGACCTGAGGGTTTGAGTTGCTCGGCTTCTGAAAACCGCTGTAGCTTGATTATTTTTTTCTTTTTTTTTTTTTTTTTTTTTTTCAGTTCCGCAAAGCAGGCTGTAGTTTTTCAGTGCAGAAATGTGGCTCCCATGCTTCCTTTGCTTCATGACCATATTTGAGTCTGCCTCTGGCTGGGGCAGATTGGTGAAGCGGACACATCTAGCAGGTTTGCAAGGATAGCCTCAGGTGTCCATTGGCCCTCAAGCATAAGCCTTTGTGCAGGATGCTATGTATAAACATATAAATAGCTGAAGCTCATAAATACTTGGAAAGTTGCATTTTCACAGCAGAGCCTCTCTGTGTTAGTTTCCTGTGCAGGTTGTCAGGTGTGTGTGCAGCTTTTTAACATGCGCAGGAAAAAGCTTTATCCCAATGCAGAGTGGCTTTGGGTGAGGGCAGTACTTTTCATTGGATTGACTATTACTGAGGCTTGCTCTTCTCAAAAAGCATGCAGGAAGCATGTTGCTGTTCCCTCATCCAGGCACACAGGCCAGTGTGGGTTGGCTGTCACCTCCCTGCACCCCGCAATGTCTCTCCCAGCTCTCTGGGAGAGAAATGGCTGATGACCTCTGCAGAAACTGAGGACTTCATTGTTAATTGCTATGGACTCTAAGTCTGATTAAAATCAGCCTTTATTAAATTAAATAAGCTCCATCTGTTAATAGTGTGTGTGCCCTTCCACTGGAGACAGAGAAAGCAAGTCAAAGGGAACATCTTTCAGATGATATTCTTGTTTCAGTTAAGGTGCAGAATAGAGAAGCAGCTCAGTCCTTGAAGTCTAAGCCAGATCACCCCAAGTCTCCTGACTCTAATGAGCCAAACCCAAACCCCAGTTCCAGCAGTTGTGTGAAGTGGGAACAGGAATAAAAATCCAGATTCAATGGAATGAATTTCAATGGTCTGGGCCCCACTCTTCAGTGCTGACGATAAATGTGAGCCAGGAACTGGCCTGAAATCATACTATGTGTGAAATAGACTTATGGTTCCATTCTCATTCTTCTTTTAAAGAATTTAATGTGTTGGGATGACATTTCTCCTGGGGTTTTCTGATACCTCTGTGGGAATCTTAGTGTCAAGGCAGATGTAATTTGGCTGGACACTTTACTCCCCTGATTTTGTTCTGCTTTTTCATGCCCCTCAGATCTGAAAGTCAATGAAGTACAGAGGACTTGCCATTTGTGTTTGCATGTATGCATCTGCCTTCCCACTTGATATGCAAGCAAAATGATGCAGAGCTGAAATCTAAGTATGGAGGAACCTTTAGTAAAAGAAAACCTAAGGAGAGGAGCTTGGCAGAATTACAACAGAGCTGATAAGATAATAATGTCTGTGCTCCAAATCTCCCTTCCCTTCCTGAAACAGCCTGTTGGGGTATTTGGATTCTGGGTGTGAAAGGGTTACTTGACACCATTTACAAATCAGCCCAGATGACTTGCTGATATGAATGACCCCTGGGCATCTTTCCAATAGACATGATATGCTAAAGAACCTTTGGATGGATAAAAGAGAGCTCTGGAGAGAAAGAGGCATCTCTGGGTCAGTGATGCTGTCACATACCTTCTGTCACCTTGCTTTTCGTGGCAGTGGGCAAGCAACATGGAAACTGTGTAATGCATGGATGAGGAAGGCAATGCAATATCCAGATGGTACCTGGGGCAGTCCATGGTCATGAGGGACGCTGTGGCCTTTCGTGGACCTCTGTGGTAGAAGAAGCCTGAGGAACCAGAAAGCATGTGACTCCCACATGAGAAACTTTGAGCAGATGCTATGTGCTTAGGTACAAAGTGAGAGGGAAGTGCATCTTACCTGATGTCAGAACAGGATATTCCCTGCAATCATGCACCATCCCCTATCCTACCACGGTTTTCAGGGAGCTTGTTTTTTTCTCTTTAAATTGCAGATTGTGTTCATGCTTTTGTTTTTCATGGGGATCAACTCAACTCTGTCCACGTGCTCCAAATCCAGCTCACGTCTAGAGGTTGGAGAATCACAGAAACTCCATTTAATGCAATGTGCATTTGAAAAATCCTGCTCCCATTGAAGTCAGTGATAAAACTCCCACTGATTTCATGTGGGCAGAGTTTTTTTCCAAAGTCACCAGACAATGTGGTTGAGTCTCTTTGATTTGTTGATTGAAAGTTGAGGGTCTATAAAGGCAGTGGTCCTTCCCATATTTAGCTATGTTGAAATTATCACAAGGAGATCCTTTTATGAAGTATGCTATACTGTGTTCCTTGGCCTTGGTCATGTGACCAAAAATGAATTTTTATGTATAAGTAGCAAAAGTAAACATTAAATAGTATTTTGAGGAGATTTATTTTAGGATTGAGAAGAAAATGCAAAAAGTTTATTGTATATTCTGTCTCAGCAAGAGGAGAGCAACTTTTCTTACAGTGACCTAAAGAGCATATAACAAAGATAAAAGGATGTAATTAAGAAAAAGTTGAACTTAGGCTGAACTTTTCACCAGATACTGGAATATCGTCCCAAAGGATGTGGTGGATGCCTCACTGCCTGAGTCACTTACAATAATGCTAGACTGAATTTCTGTTCACTACAAAATGTACAGTAGTGGATAGGAATATTACTGTTCCTCCAAGGGACGGATTCTCTAACCTCACCGGTCTTTTTCCTGCTCATTTCTGTGATAGTATCTGGCCTGTTTTGACAATTCCCTTATCAGAGAACAGCCCTGTCCTGCCTGTTGGGTCTTCCAAATCAGTAAGACTTGGAGAGATATGACTGTACTATTAACTTGTGCCTGGTTTTATATCAAACCTTTCTACCATCTACATGAAAAAATTTTCTGGCTAAAGTAAGACTTCTACAGCCAAGCAAACTTCTTTGGCAGTGAATTTAGGATGAAAACTCATTGCTTTTAACAGATTAGCACTCCTGAAGAAGACCTGTGGTCTTGGAAGATGCACAGCTCAAATCAAGACTAATAATAATGTTTAAAAGCTTGGACAGAGCACTCACTGGCTGATCAGAGAAGAATCCACAAGTGTAGTATGCAGTAACCAGAAAAGCTGAGCGTCAGAAGCAAGCAATGTGTTCATACAGTATAGAAACTGCAAACTATGGGAAAACAAGGGAGGAACCTTTCCCCATCACAGTTTAGAAACAGCCAAAATATGGGCTCATCCTTATACTAGATAACTGCTGCTGTGTGTCCACAGAGTAAAGAGGACCTTCTTCATCTAAATGGGCTGTGAGCTTGATCAGGTTTAACAAAAGAAGTCTGTGGAAAAATTAGGCAAGAAAGGGAATCCCCTCAAAATCAAAGGAGAGGACTGTGGGATGTTCATTGTCAGATCAAGTCAGCCTAAAATCTGTCTCACCAGCAGCAGAAATCATGTCAAGTTATTTTGAAAGGACTTGAGCCCAACCCACCATTATCCTGAAAATCCTAATCAATCCTACTGACTCTTGTTGTGATTATCGCGTACATGCCTTCTAATAATCATCTGTTGTACTGCGTGGCAATGCGACTTCATCACTGTCACAGGGCCTTTGAAATTAAGGGATTTTTTTAACCGAGTGATTAGTGAGTGTGATCTAACTCCACTGGGTGCTCCAAAAATCCCAACCAATGCAGAAATACTTCTTTTGATTGCTGTCTTTCTTGCCATGCCTATATTCTAGCTTAGTGGATTCAGAGCTTCAGTCATGCGTGTAAAATGTCATGCCTGAGATATCCCCCTTTATTTTAATTTTTCTTCAACCTCACCGAGGTTTTGCTGAAAGACATAATTCATCAGTTTCCCATACCTGTGAGGGAAGACTTTTGGCAGACCAATGCTGGGGAAGAAACCAGAAGCAGTGAGATTTGGGGAGAAAAAGGGGAACCAATCCTAGTTTTCTTTGAGCAAGGAGCCAGGCTTGACCAGCAGTTGGCCTTGGATAGATGGGCAAACTATATTTCTGAGGAGTTTGAGAAAGGTAATTTATCCCAGGGGGGCTTTTGGATATTTGCTTGCAATTACATTTGGTTTAGTGAAGTGAACAGAATTTGCTCTTTGGATTTTCATTTCCATGCCCAGAGTTTAGAGTTGCAGGTACCACCTGTTAACACTATGCAAACAAAATATAATTGACTCCCGCAGGAATCCCTCTGAAAGGCGGCACCTTGGGATTAAAGTTGCAGAGCCATCTATCTAAAATGATGTGGCAGATTTAATTAACGTGTCTAAAAATACACAGGCTGCAATCAAGCCTTTGCTTCTGCCCGTGTCTGTTCCCTGAAGGGGAATGCACATAATTTTCAAAATCTTGGGTTCTGTCAGCCACCTGTGAGTTGAATTTATTGATGCATGAGATTATCATAAAATTAATTTGGACACTGCTGAATTATGAGGTTGAAAACAGGTTGAGAAGTAGTTTCTCACCCAGTTTAAGCAATATGCTGTCAATAATGTTCTTTCAAGCCCATATGTAGAGCATTACTAGACAGCTACAGTTACAAACTGTAAATGCATGGAGATTGGATGCACATAGCCCCTTGTGGCAGAGAAAGATCTCCGTAGTGTGGTATCGGGAATGATTTGGAATGACTTGAATCTGAGCGGCAGATAACTACAGACATCAAATACATTTCACTACTTGCCACTCAGGAGACAGATCTTTGCTACAGAGTCAGAAAATGGCATAGCACCGAAACAGCTGAGGAGCCTTCAGTCAATATGTCTATCTGTCTATCCATCGCTTGGGATTTCAGGCTTTATATCCGCTTTTTAATTAAAACAACTTGTTTTTGTTAAAGCAGTAGTGGGCAGCAATGAAATGCAGTTTGCTCAGACTGCAGTAAAGATGTTAAGGGAAAAGAACAAATAACATTTCTTATAGTGCTAACATGCTTCACACAGAAGTTGCTCCCAGTAAGCCTTCTTGTGCTGGCAGGTTTTGGCATTGCTTTTTGTCAGTTGTTCACAAAGGTCCTCCTAGGCTTTAGGGTGGAATAGAGGGCCTGAAGTTAGATGCCCACAGTCTGGCCGAATGAAGCCATATTAATGGCTTCACTCACAAGCCCAGATGGGAGATTTCAGGTTAAGTTCATCTCTGGTAGAGCTCCAATGAGGTCAGCGAAACTGTCCCAGAGCATTGACCTAACTAACCTAACCAGCAGTAATACTCCTTGGGACTCAAATAATACTCTTCATCCAGAAATTTCAGACGCTGTAGAAACACATGCATGGGAATGGAGTGGGGAAACAGAGTGCAAACCTGACATCCTTGGTCAAATTTTAAAAAATCACCCGGCTTGCTGCACACGCAGTCCCGTGTGAAAAGATGCAGCTCTGCTGAGAAAGGACTTAAGGGAATTCAGGTTTTGGAGCTTGTAACTTGGGCTTTTGGCAGAGCCAAGTAGATATTGCCTGTTACGCTTAATTCATGTTTCAAGGTTGTCTTACAATCTAGAGAATGATAAAAGCACTTTTGAGAAGCTGAAAATTGGGATCTGCTGGATTCCAATGCCTGTGACTCTTGGAAGAAGGGCTGTAGTGCGTAGACCTTATTTCAGCCTGGTTGTGATGGCTGCCTCAACTGCCTGCTGATTATCTGCCTTCATTAGCACAGCAGATGGCTGTCAGTATCCTGGTAACTCAAGTGGCCTCCCCAGCCATTTTTATAACTACACTTCAGGGAATAGATGTAGGTGCCAAGGTGACTGTTCCAGTTTTAAAGCCCAGTAAGATAAGATGATTGAGAAAGCTTTAAATAAAAGCTAACCTGTGGAAATCCCTTGACAAATCATCCGTTGTGAACTTTTACTTCGTCTTACATTGCCTTAATCTCCTCTATCAGACAGGCTAAAGAAAGTCCAAGGGTACAAGAGAACTATTTTAATTTAGACCATCACCCTCATCCACATTAACAGCTGGGGCTGTTTGCAAAGGCCTTCTGCATGTGGGATAGCATGTGTTGGAGGGCTAAAACCTGGGGTTCCTTCAAAATGGAGTGAAAATATAAAATAAAAGTGAGAAACTGTAAAATATTTCCTCTGATAAATAAAGGGAGGAGCAGAGAAAAACTGTTGTGCAATGCAAAATGCAAATTCATGTCTCTACCGTTGGACTTCTTTGCCATCAGCAAAGGCCTATGCTAAACTTTAGGAGTACATTTATGTCTGTACCATTGTCAGTAATTGTTTTGTTTTGTATTTCTGATAGCAGTAGAATTGCAGGGGTATTTTAGTGTGCCTGCAAGTATGTGAACTAATCTAATGAAGTCCAGTGGGCTGCTCACATGCCCCGTTACCAGATCAGGGCTGTACAGTCAGTGTTGTGAGGCTTAATGACTTTGCACAATGTTAAATTGTGCATCCTCTTGGAGAGAGGGTTCTGGCTTTTTTTCAAGATCTATAAATACTCTGGAAGTCGGCCTGATTTCTTGTTGAAGGACTGTGGGCACGGTGCAGGCTGGGGGTGTGTACACGTGTGCTCTGCAGGGAACTCTTTGCCTGGTACTGGGCCTGCAGTCAGCTGGTCTCCTTTTCTAAAGAGGTGGTAGAAAACACCACAGAGAGAAACAGGCAGTTCCCCCATACAGGATGGTTTTATTTACTTTTTCAGCTTTCAAATACCTTACAAAAATGTCAGGAGGCCACTTAATAGCTCTTCCCTTCCCCAGTGGGTGTCCTTCCCTCGGGGGGGGGAGAAAATATCCAGGCCTGGGTCTTTTGGAGGAGGACTGGGAATGTGAAGATGAGGAAAATATCCAGGATCGTGACTAGTAGTTAGGGAGAGTTGTGAGATGTAACAGCCCTCATGTCACTGAATCTGCCTGGGAATGCACAGAGAAACACATGGGGGACTATGAAGCTCTGCAGAGTGATGCGATATGACAGAAGTAGGCCTTGAACATGGGATTTACCTACTGCAGTTGTGAAAGAAAGAAATTATTACTGCAGCCTCCAGGAAATGCACTTTATTAATTTATTTTACTGCTTTTTACCCACGAGTAGAGGACTGAGAGCAAGAGCACAGCTGATGGCTGGTTACCGGCCTGGCAGCCATCCGTTGGCTGTGGGTCTGTCTGCAGGACAGGAGGCACTAGGAACCGCACCAGGGCTACCACCAGCTCCAATGAATAAGTTTTCAAAATTGTTTTTATAGCAGACACTGGATAAGTCTTTTGGACTCCAAAGTAAATTCTTATTCTGGAACTTCTCAGTGGATTTTTATTAGAACTGGCTGAGGCTGGAGGAAACAGCCCCTCTGACGTCAGAGGCTTTATATCGGGCTGTTTCCATTTTTACGCTGTGCTCCTCTGGGCATTTTAGGCATTTCCACTACATAGCAGATCCGCCTGGAACTGCTTCATTCCTTTCTGCTCTGATTTAAAGCAGATAAAAGTTCTTGCCTGTTGCCAATTACTAGAACGTGTTTCAGTCTGATTTCAGGTATCATTTGGAGTTTATGTCAGTGGATATTTAGTTCTTTGGAGCGCAAACCTTGGGCAGACCAGGTTTCCCATAAATAAGAGAGCAAAGATGCTGAGCCTAGTCTGTTGCTGGAGATATACGATTACACTCTCTCTCCCTGTGTGTCGTAAAATGTGTGGTGTTGCATCTGCTGGCTCCTGGCCAGGTGTTTGAATCTGTTTAGCTGTGGCTAGACTTGTTGCATGTGTTCTTCATTCATCACAAGCCATGTCTGAACTTGGCAAGTGCTGCCTAGGCCATGGGTGGCAGCTCTGCCAGGTGAGCCATTAGTGGCTGGTCTCGGCTGGAAGTCTTCTTCCTGCAGATCTTGAATGCAATTCAACCGTGCTAAACAGCAAACCGCAGCTATGCTCATGTGCATGCAGTAGTGGAAACAGTTTGACACGCAAATCAGAAATGTCACTTCATTTACCCAACGACTCTTGGCTGAGAAAGACCTGGACTTGTGCTCGGACCTGCAAGAGACCAGATGGCTAATGTGGTCATCAGCCATTGCACCGTAATCCCACAACAAAATTTGGCTTTCCACAGAGGTCTGTGAACAGGAGTGAAATGTAGAATGTTAAATACAAAGCAAAGCAGAACCACTCCATTATAACCTGCAGTGATGGGAATTCAGTGCTGCTTTTAAGCAGCAGGGTTCTTAACTCCAGGCTTTTTCTATTTGGTTTTATTTCCCAAACCCTGCATTATCTTGTTAGGAGAGACATTATTTCCCTTTGGTAATTTCTCTTCCCTTCCTCAACTCTCCTGCATTTTTTAAGCTCGCAGTGGGAAGATTAAAATTTATAGTTGTTGGAGCTCTGTCTTTATTTTCCCCCTTTCCTAATTCTTCAACTCATCATGTTAAAATAGCACTAATTAAATCTGTTCTCGCTTAAAATGCAGTCCTGCCTTCAGTAGGCAGAATTACATCTGGAGTCTCCTGAATCGGTCTAACCTTGGCAGTATTTCAACAGAAATCAGTGGCACTATGCTGGGGTAAGATTGGTGTCGATAGACCAGAGTCAGGCCTCTGGTTATTTGAGTTACACGCAGTCAGTACGCTACTATCTGTCAGAGTTTGTTAGCTTACATGCGAGGTTATGTGAGCACAAGTACATTGCTCGTGTGGGTCAACTTGGGCTCAACACCAGATCAGCCAGCTAGGAGGGGGAATTGCAAGGAGCTGTTCAGATCCTCTGCACCGCTCTGCTGTTTTGGAGAGGGTTTATTAGCCTGGGAGTAGTGTCCAGCCCACGGTGGCTGTGTGCTGCACCCACATGAGAAAGTCTGTGGAAGTAATAGAGGAAAGACACTGTCAGAGCTGGCAGCTAGCGTCCTTGTATTATTGCTTTTTGCTCTCAGGTTTATTCCAACCTTTCAATACCCACATAATGAAAAATTGCTGGTAGATTCCTGTGCAAGCCTTTGGCTGGTGTGCATTAGGAGAGTGGGGAGCACTTCTCAGATCAAGTCTCTAGTGTGGACATCTCCTTGGAGGTAATATCCCAGCCACCTGAATTCAACATGTGCTTCCAGCTGGCTGTGGCACTTTTTCTCACGATCTGTCCTGGACTCTTGTGTTTCTGTACACAGCTGTCTTTCAGAAGTGGCTGGATTTAATGGCATGGGAATTTCTTTCTCCTGCCAGAGATTTTGGTACCAGTCTTTGCATTCCTTTCCAAAAGAAGAGTCAGAGACTTTGCAAAGTCCACATGAGGCTTTTCTGTTGCAGTCGACCCATGGTATAGCAGCAATCTCAAATGCTGAGATAGATTTGTAGTTAGTAAATAGCTTTGAGAATTCTTTGGAATAAAAGATACGTATACTGTATAAATGTAAGAGATCTAATTATTTTTATTGCTAGGACTGTGCTGAGCAACACTGCTGGGGAAAGATCACATTATTGCCATTCTATTTCTCTTGGGATAGAATAGGAGACTTGCTCAGACCCAAGAAAAACTGCTTCTGTGCCTGCCTCTGATTCATGCTGCATAGTTAAATGCCATGGGAAAGCATTTGTAATACAAACACTTTTGTTTATAGGCAGACATTTAATTATCATATTACAGAATTCTCAGGACCAGCTGCCACATGAGATTTCTGGCTAGGACATTTAACATAAAATTAAAACACAGCGTCACATGCCCATTTAGCTGAAAACCTGAGCATAGTATTTGCACTTTCCTGTTCTCTGTAAAGAGCTGCCTGGATGATATTTCTGTGCAGATTAGTCATGAGAAGTCGGCATGCTGTAAGCTTGATGACGTCTTTGTGACTGGATCAGAGAACAAATATTGTGATCTGTTCAGCATGGGCTCCCTGAGAGTGATTAAATTTCTTCTCCAAGGAATCTAGGTCATTTGCTAGGATCAGAGTACTGGACATCTATGAAAAGAAAAACCAAAGTGGATTTGGTTTTGAATCCGAAGTCTTATTGATAGTTCTGAATGCTCTGGAAAATGCCTAACAGTCCCAGTACAGTGTGGGAAATAATGCTACATGTTAATAACTCTATGTAAAGGAAAGCTTGGAAGCCTACTTCTAATCCTCATACGGTTTGCAAGATTGAATCCTTTTCTCAGGCAAGTAAGGATTATAATTGTGAGTAAGAGTGTGCAGGGCTGTGTTTTCTCTCCTCATCCCTCTCTGCTTTTTCCTGCACCCGTCACATCTGCCTGCTGGGTCGCATTCCTGTCTCTGATACTCTGTGCTCCATGCACTGGTTCCCTTTCCTTCTCTTCCTGCCAGTTCGATTTAGTCCCAGTGTCCAAGCTGAGATGTGCTTCCAGTATTCCAGCAAGGGCTCACTAATTGTGGATAAACTCCCCAAAGGAACTTAGCTCCCTGTGAGTCCAAATGCATAAGATTTCTGAAGCATCAAAGTCCTCTTCTGGTGTTCATCTGCTGACAGTGTCTACAGGACCTAGGTGCCTGGGTTTCTAAAACAGTGGCACTGGAAAACACAGTGATGGCAACAGAGAAATCCCTTTCCTACAGATAAAACCAAAAGGAGAAATCTGCTGGTTTCCTGGTCTGTTTTAGCGTGCGCTGTCAGGAAATTAGCCTACAACATCTTCCTACACCAAGAACAAGAGATGAACTGGCAGGAAAGTTTCACTAACATATTTTTGGAACAAAAAATCCCATTTTTCCTGTAGGGAACGATTGTCTTAAATGCCATCTAAAAATTGCTAAGTAACACTGCCTTGCCACTGTGCTGTGCTATAGGATGGGTGAGAGTCAATTGCTCCAGGTCAGGACACATACTTCTCTCAGGATCTGCCATCCATTTTTACCCCTCACTTCTGTCCTGTCTCTGGGTCTGGTCTTTGCCTATGAAGCCATAAACAAACCAGAATGCTGTTCTGCTTCCATGGGATAAACCCATAGCTGTGGGACTCCCAGGAACAGGTATGGAGGTTTATATCTTTGCAGGCTTTTTGGGGCTGTGGCTGGTGAGCCAGCTCTCTTGAATGAAAGCTGGAGCTATCTGGACTTGTGCACTGCTGTTCAAAATTCATGCAAGGCATAAAATGTGCTGTAACCTTTCAGCACTGGCTCGGGGCTTCTTAGCAATGTTGGCAAAATGTGGTCAAAGCAACGCAGCCTGGATGAGAGCCTTTGAGAGCTGCTTTGCTGAGAAGCTTTTGCTTCCGCTAGGCAGTGTCTCCTCTCTGAAAAAAAAGGCACATTTAATATACCTCTGTCGTTGTTTGGTGCCGGTAAGCAGGAAGAGGAAGACTGCTTCTGGCTTTGTAGATATCTTGCAGTAGTAGAGCTGGTCTCTTTTTTTTTTGTTTCTTCAGTGTATGTAAAGCAGCCTGTTGCCAGGGTCAGCGGTCATCCTGGGCAATCCTGGTCTTCATGTCCGCTGAGAGCTGGATTGGTATTCGGGCTGCAAATGAGGCTTTACCAAGCTGCTTGCCTGGTGCTGTGACCTCTGAACTCACCAGACATGTGAGCACATCCAAGTGCAAATACTGAAAGTGAAAAAAGGAGCAGGAGAAGGAGAATCCTAAAGCATATGGGAGGGGTGGGTGTCATTGTTTATTGTACTTTTTTTTAATTCCCTCCCCCCTTCATCCTGAGGTCATGAAATGTTTTTTTTTCCAGCAGTGTCACAGTATGAAGAAACAAAACCACATACTCCTGTTGCAATATAATCTGCTCATGGAAACCATGTGAATGTTTTGAAAGACCAGGAGTTTCTTCACAGATCAGACAGATTAGTGTGTCTGAACTGTAACTCAAATCACTAAGCATCTGCCCTGCATTGCCACACTGGATATGATGAAAAATGACCCATAGTCCACCAGGAACACAATTCATTCTTTGATACACTGGTTGAGTGTCTTGGGATTTGGAAGAAGATGCTTCAGACATGGGGGGAGAGGGAAGGAAGATAAATAAACCTAGAAAATACCCTGTGTAACAGCTGCAGGGCTGGTGACAGGCTTCCAGCTTGAAAAAAGTAGTCCAGGGACAGCTTTTCACAGCTGCAGTTTTGTGACCTTAGAGTTGCAATAACCCTGGCACGCTCCTTAGCAGAGTAGAAAACCCTGTGTTTGAAGCAGGCACCTCATTTCCACTGTGCTTCCGAGGGAAACCTGAAGTCTCTGTGAGTTTCTTACACAGATGGGGTGAAGACGATGAATGAAGGTTGTGGCTTCAAAGGCTGTATCAGAAGGATAAGATGTGCAGTCTGTGAAGGAGCGTTGCAATTGCCATTCCTGCTGGAAGCAGGAGCTCCAGAAAGAGCCGAGTCTGGCTGGGCCAGTTGATGGGATTGGACCCACAGGTTTCTGAGGGAGAGTCCCATCCATGTCTTTGGTCTGCTTTGTTTGAGAAAAGAAAGAGCCAGTGCTTACTCATGTTAGTGTTTCTGGGATGCCATCTGAGTTCAGATGGCTGTATCTTAAAGTGGAAAGGAGGCTTGGAAAGGAGGGGATTCACACCATGCTGCTTTGGATGCATCTTATGTGTCCTAGGTCTTTCCAGGAGTGAAAACCTTTAATTTCACAGACATCAGGCTTTTATTTACAATGCGCTGAGATAGTTGTCTTGCTGTGGCTGCTAAGATACTGCCCAGAAAATCTCTTCTGTGAGGTGACCTAAACCTCACAGATGGGCTTTGCAAGAAGGAAATCACTTTTCTCCCAAACCCACCTCCGGTTCCCCTTTCACTTTGAGCGCCCACAGTGCTAAGTCACTGCTGTAGGCGGTGTATGAGCTTGTACGAAATCCATGAAGTTCCCGGGCTCTCAGGAGCTGCGTGACCATGGGGGCTGGCAGCCGGTGTGTCCAAGGCCGACCCACCAGTGAGCACTGGCCACGTGGCTGTGGCTGAGAGCATGGCTGGGATGCAGCCACACACATAGGCAGTATGAATGAACAGGGCATCCTTGACACGTGAGGCTGACGTAAGTGCTTGTGGCTTTCTACATTTCTAAGTCTCAAAGTGGGTTTTGGTGGGGTGGTTCTTCTGTTTTATATGAGCTCTTTTTTCACAAAGCCTCGAGTTACTGCAGCCTCACAAATGAGATTGTTAAGAAAAGCTATGTGAGACTGGTATGAAGTGGCATAGGACCAGGGGTTGAAATTCTTCTTCCAGGAGAATTTCATAAAATTGCTCAAAATCAGAGGCTCATTTTTATTTTAACACCTTATTTAACATAGAAGGTGGTGTGGGTTTTTTAACAGAATAATTAAAACTGATAAGTAGAATTTAAGACATAGTTAAGGACTTCTCTAGGATTATATTCGATAAATCTTACACTATTTTAAAAAATATTCTACAAAAGATTATTCTGTTAAATTTTATCTAAATACCAAACAACTTTTTCACCAAGCATTATTATTTCTAAATTGCACATCTTTTAAAAAATTTCATCTCAGTATTTTCAGCCAGTTAGAAAATGCTTAGCATTGAACACTGTCAAATCTGGAAGACTTGCTGTTCATGACAACGCTCTGTCAGGTCCTCGTGATTTCAGCTGACTACAATTAATAATGATAATATTCAGTTTTAATTGCTTGGGGTACATTTCTTGTTTTTCAAAGGTGTGTTTGGCACTTGCAGAAAGCACCATTGACTCTGTAATCTTTCACTGGGGGGGATTAATCCTGCTGGGTTCATACTCTAAGCTCTGTGGGACCAAAAGGGACTGGACTGCTTTGCTTTGCACAGAGCAATGACCACTTCAGTCCGTGAAATATTTATGTCTTCTCAGCTGACCTGTGTGACTCTCAAAGCATTAACACGGCAAAGACTTAAATAATATTTAAACTACTTTAGGATTCAGATGACTGCAAAAAACGAAACCTCTGTGGGTTCACATATGCTTCACCACTTCTGCAGCACACAGCTGGCATTCTGTGAAACAGCCCATCCCTGATGGAAACACAAACAAGGGCAGTCAGAAGATTTCTGTTCAAAGGTCAGTGGTAAATGACAGACACTTAAATGTTGTTTTGTCTCTGTTCCACAAGCTGGAAAATAATAGGATTGGATTTTGATCAAGAACTCTGTTTTATTCCCTCCAGTCATTAGCTTTGTAGTCTCCCACACCCTAAGACAAAGTATAGCTGATAGTAAAGGGAAGAGAGCTTTGACGGTTCATTTGGGTTTTGGATTTTTTTGGAGTTCATCTATTTATATACAGTGAGCGCCACATTGCCTTTGACTGAGACTCATTCTGTTTCCCCTGGTGCTTTCCAATGTAAGACTGCTGCCCACCAGGCTGGCTGGCTGCCGAGCCAGACCCTCTAATACTCCAGCTCTCTGTGTGCCCCAATGCTGTCAGCTGGGGCAGGTCAACCAGTGAACATGTGGACTTTCTTATTATCTGATACAAGGGCACAGAAAAGTCCCTTCCACAGGGAGCCAATTTCTGTTCTGAATGGGGAGCAATGGGTGATTCATGGAGAGGAGGCTCCTGGCCAGCAGGAGTCTCCCTGGGAGCGGAGTCACATTAACTGTGGGCTGAACCTGTGGGAGTGGGATCTTGACATGCAGAATTTCAAGGATTGGGGATTTGAGTTCTGGACTATTTAAAATAGATATCCTCTGAACCTTTCTGACACGGTTTCGGATTATTTTGTTAATGGATTGTTTGAACACTTTTGGACAGTTAGGGTTGTGCGGCAAAAAAACCTAAACCACCAAAACCAGTTTCCCTTTTTCCCTTCTTTTTTTTTTCTCTCAAATGAACACCCTCTTTTAGAATAGGAAAGCAGGTTGGAGCTTGCATAATACAAGAGGTCTCACTGCTTGGGTAGGTTTCCAGGTTCCCCTTGGGACCCACAGTTATACACCCACAGTTGTATGTATGTATATGCTCATATAAACTAATACCTTTTCCAACTATCTCAGAGATGTTAGGAAACTGTTTCCATCGTGATTCAGAAATGAAAAACTTTTTAAAGAGTAGTAGCAGCAGATGTGCATGTAATCTTACATAGTGCCAAATGCCCTTCATACATCTTTCTGGAAAAAAGTTTCATAGATGTTTACCAGGCTCAAAATAACAGGGACGTGAT
Organism: Haliaeetus leucocephalus; assembly: GCF_000737465.1. Lineage (NCBI taxonomy): Eukaryota > Metazoa > Chordata > Aves > Accipitriformes > Accipitridae > Haliaeetus > Haliaeetus leucocephalus. The sequence goes on along the minus strand of NW_010972775.1, from coordinate 19,170,569 downwards.
CCTGCTGGCATGTCCCCTCTCCATAGCAATAGACACAATAACAGTGTCCCATCGCTTCATGTTATCCAGTGGGACATTGGTCAGAGAGACTTACAGGCTCTGTCCCCCCAGAAAATCACCTGCTGCTCTCCCATCAGTGGGATGCCTGGGGCAGAAAGGCTGAGCTGGGGCATGATGGTGGTCCCTTCTCTCATTCATGGGCTGCTTTGCAGATTAGCTCCTGCTCTTGGAGGTTCCCATCCAATTTATGGTTCTGGTCACCACTTTTAACACCCAGATGGTGTGACAGTCTGACAAATTACAGTCAATGTCTCAAACATTCATTAAAGAACTTTGGTGGAGAAGACGGCCTCTGTAAAAATGCTGGAGTTTTGTGAACAGGACAATGTGGCTGGAGGAGAGGGCCCCACGGAGGGGGGGACTGCGCTTCTCCAAAGCTGCAATTCCTTATCTTAAGCAACATGAGAAGGAGCACAGCATATGTGACCGGAGGAGGGGGCCCCAAGGAGGATGGAACTGCGCTTCTATCTTAAGCAGTCATGCTGGCAGGGAAAGAGAGGCAACTCCCCAGCGAGCCCCCACCCCACGCTCACCGACCGATTCCAGAGAACCCCAGGAATGTGAACTACGCATGTTGAGACCACTGACTAACACACTATAAAAGAAGGGAGAATGAGTTCTCAGTGCACGCCCTACAGAACTGGATCTCTACACTGGCTGGACCAACACTGGACCCAGGGCTGGTGAAACCCTTTTCTTCTCTCTTTTCCTTCCTTCCTTCCTTCCTTCCTCCCTCCCTCCCTCCCTCCCTTCCTCTCTTTCTTCTCTCTTTTCCACAGTCCCTACACCTCATCCTTTTAGACATAAACCATTGACCAAGTCTGAGACTAGGAGTGGATCTAGCCGCCCCTGGGCTCCTCTTTGAGGAGTCCAGAAAGCAAGGGGGTCTGCTTTGAACCTCGTGACTCAATGGGAGGGCTCTCCTTCTGACACAGTTTCATGTTCCTTTTTCCGCTTCTTTTTCTACATCTCCCTTCTCTTTTCAAACAGCGGCTTAATGACATGATGCAAGGTTCATATTGATAGGTTCACTTGTACTTGGGCAAGGTTAGCTAGGTTGAATAAATGCTGATGTTTGAATTCCTCCGGTGTCGTTTCACCTTAATTCTGACAAAGGAAATCCATGAACCTGAGTTGCTCCAACTTCGGGACGTGACAGATGGCTGCCTCAGACACTTTTCTCTCTCTCTCCAGGCCACTTGCCCTCCCAGCAAACTTTAGCCCCTTTTCTGTCTGCAATAGGGTTGGTTTTGTCTGGATGTCACATCCAGGAACAGTTTCAGCTTAAGAACAACACTTCCATTAGGGTCAGATTCTGCCACCGAACTTGGAACCTCAGGATTATTCCCTGTTAGGAGGTCAGGACCCCATGTGCAAGGTACTGTACAAAAATAAGAAATACAGGTAGCTCCTACATCATGGACAGTGTGATCTAAGCCTCACAACACATTTTCCATGTTAGCACAGCATTCCCTGCAGTGTGTTCTTGCCCTTCCTATGTCTTCCTTAGGTGATTAAGATCATCTTCAAGTGAGGAGCCAAATGATCCAGTATCTTGCAGAACAGGAAGAAAATGTCAGTCATCTTTTAACTCAGAAGAAAAATCCTTTTCATTTGCAAGAGGTGCTTCATTTTCAGGAAAGCCTCATTTCCTCTCCTTCCCACCGACCCTTCCACAGCTCCATCATTGCATAGCACAGTATCGCACCCTTGCCTGCTCCAGTATTTGAAGTGAGCAATGGAGGTGTTGTGTTTGGAGGTAATTAAAGGTTGCTGCTCTCGGTCCTCACCCAACAATGTATCCTTTGCACAATGTACCTTAGCAGAGACTTCATCCTGTGTTTTAGCGTTGTTTGGTCATTTCACTTCTAATAGTCCTTCCACTTCCATTATATCCCCTGAGTAATGCTTGGAGGACAGTGCAGTAAGTGACTTCTCCCTAATCTGATTTCTGATTCTTAGTGGCCTGGATAGACCAGCATTAGTTTGCTATTTTGATCTGATCCATCATCAGATCCTCTGCTGCACAGGGCTGCTCTTTTATATCACTTACGTGGCAAAACCACAGCTTGATTCAGCTGGTCTCCAAAGCAGCGCCAACCAGGTCATGTGTGTGCGGAGCAGAGACGATTAACAGCCTCCCGCTGTACCAAACCCAGTGCAGGAGCTGAGCAAAGAAGGCTGCTGTTGGCCAGAGCTGCTGGGGAGAAAAACGGCCTCTTCAGGCTGTGGACAGGGTGTGTGATGCAATGCAATGATAACTGTTTATGCATTAAATTAATGCTTTGTCATCTGGATGCTGGCAGGATTCACTCTACCCTTTTATCACCAGTTCTGCAAATAATGGACTGTTTCTGAGTGCAACTTGAAATAGAAATCCCCCAAAAGTATGGTTTTAACAGGTCTGATGGAAGTTACAGTTAAGTCAGTCATCAGAAGTAGCTGAACAGGGTGAACAGAGTGGCATGGGTTTTGGGATGGAAGGTCATTATACTCTCCTTTATGAAGTTCTATACTTCTCCCTGGTGTCCAAACCCTTACTGATGGATTGTAGTCTGGAAAGAGAGAAAACAGAAAGGAGGGAGGTACAATGGTCTTCTCCTGAATTAAGGGACCTGAGTGTGGTAGAAAGAAGCTGCATCTGCCATTCCATCAGAATATTCTTCCTGGGAATTAAGTGAGGTTGGTAATGCTCTGGAGATATGCCAGACTTGCAGGCTCCCAAGCTTGGAAGGATGTTGCAGTCAGACATAGTCATTACCACCCATCTTTGCTTCAGAGCGGCTGGCTCAGGAAAGGCACAGTGGGGCAAATCACAACACCGACAACGTAATGAGGTGAGGGTCAGGTAGGAATAGCTTTGGGACCAGTGATTTGACTTGTTGGATTGTGGAAAAGATCTGCTTAAGTCTGATGGAGTTTGGATATGTTCCAAATTCCCTTTGGGGTTTCCCTTTCTCATGGCTCCCTGTCAGATGTGTTCATTGCTCAAACCCAATGAGATTTCTTTACTTGGCATTGCTAGACTACATGTCCAAACTGAATCTGAAATTCCACCATCCTCCCTCACTCCGTCCACCAGCCCCAACCTGCAAGAAAGCACATGATCCTCCTCAGCACCTGTCAATTTGGTTAACAGGGCAGGAAGATGAAGAAAACAGCCTGTTTCTTCCACAGTTCAACACATACATGGCTGGCAGTGGTGCTGTTTTGGTTTTTTTTTGTCAGCAAGCAAGAAACAGAGACATGGCGGAGCTGATTTTTCAAGGGCTGTGGTTTCAAAGGCCTCTTGCAGCTTTGCAAACTTTTTTGCAAAATCCAAGAGCTTCGAAAACTCCTGGATACAATTGCACAAATCTTGAAGCGGCATGTGCCGAAGTAAGTAATTCTGCTGCCTGTGCCACCTGTTTACATAACCAAGCAGCTATCTGCCTGCCTGCCAAGCCTGAGGCTGAAGTAAGGGCATAGGCGTGAATGTGAAAAGTTGCAGAGTGGGAGAGGGTGGATCTTCCCATGAACTGTTGCCTGTCTCTGTCATACGCCAGTATCAAAGGTCTCTGCTGTGACCTTTGAGGATGGCTGAGCTTAGCATGAGGATGAAACTGCCTGTGTGAGAAATATCCCTATGAACTGCATCCTGTCACTCTGGCGGGAGGGATCTTGACTTAAGTCTGGGTGTGCTGAGGGGCCTTTCCAGCAGAGTCAGGAATAAGTTGGTTTAAGTCAAGAGCTTTCTGAGTACCTCCTTCACTGCAGTTTTCTCTAGCTTGGCAGCCTCCAGCGTTACTGAAATGTGACTGATGTGGTCATAGGGTGAAATGGCTCCTTCACTACATAGAAATGAGTGCAGCTCCTGACCTGTCCCCTGTCCTGCTCTGGTGCTAGAGAGCAAGACAGGGATTTAGGAGTCCACTGACTTCTGCATCCCCCAGGAAAATTACTCTGATATGAAAATTACTCTGATTACTCTAGGACTGATGGATATGTATTATGACGATTACTGTAGTGCTTATTGAGTGTTTGGAGATTTTGGTATAAAGGCTTACACTTTTTTTTGTATAAAGGGATTGAGCTTGGGTGTCTGAAGCTAAAAGCAGAAGTTTCTACTAGCTGAAATAAACAACTGCGAGGTAGGTAAAAGTGGTAGCAGACTTGTGTGCTTAGTGAATTCAGCACAAAAAGCAGGATATAGTGAACACTGATCAGTAAGCAATATTTGGAGAGTTTTCCAGGTCAGGCTTACTAGAAGTATGGAGTGATTAGTAACTACTGCCTTGACTCTGCCTGGTGGGACATGTTTTTGCATGCTGGTTGTGGGAACAGAGGTGGGTGGCCCTCTGCCCTTTCCACATCGTGTTGTATCCAGCCCCAGTGACACCAGGTCTGGTTCTGGACTCAAGAGACTGAGTTCCAGGCAGATGTTAAAATCTTTGCCCCCTTTTTGTGTCTGTCCCTTACACCAAGAGCTTTAGGGTAGAGTGAAAATGTGTGTGGACCTTGCGGTGCTCACTAGGTCTGGAGCCAAGATTTAAGCAGGATGCATTCACCCATCATATTCTGCCTTTCTTCCCCAAAACTCCTGTATCTGTTGCCTCCAGTCAGAGGTAATGAAAAGAGTATCCAGTATCCTACAAAGTAGCATGGTCTTACGTCTGTTCTCCATTTCCAAATCTTTGTCTCTGTTGTTCTACTTATGGGTGGATCACAAAAATAATTACCTAAATGAATCAGGTGCCAAAACACCGTAAGTGATCATGTACTGCAGAGAATAACAATGATTAGGTCACCCTCCTTGCTTATCTTGTTCCCATCCTTAAAATAAGGGCAGCAATATTTTTGCTTTTAAAAGAGCAGGATTAACTTGTTCATGTTTGAAGTATTAATTGTTGTTATGATTATTACTCATATGGATGACAGGGAAGCACCTAATGAATTCTGGTTATGTTACAATAGGCTGTGACTACTATTGTCATGACTAACACAGCGTAAATTTACCAGGCTGCCTGTTTATCCTAATGCAAACTCCACCACATACTTGTGGTCCATTGCCAACAGATCACCATGGCCAGGAAGTTCTTACGGTGCTGATCGTTTTGTATTACACCTTCATCCTTTCAAAAGACAGCAGCCTTGCTCATTCAATAGAGTATCTCTGCATGTGCCTTTGAACAGGAGCTGCCCAGTGTGTTTCCTTACTGCTTAGCAATAGCAGGGTCTGTCTGAAGCAATTTCTTTCTTTCTGCTTTAAAAGACAGAGAGAGAGAAGCAGCTCAGACTTCCAGCTGTTGATTTCAGATGCTACCGCCGAGTGGGCCCTTTTGGCTATTAGAGAATTGATGCAGAAAACCAAATTCCCTCCAAGTGTGTCTTTGCTCAAGTCCAAATGTCGCTTACCCAGTCTTTTTCCTTCGTAGAGAGCGTTTCTAATTATATTCCTTAATAATTTGCTAGAAGTGACCTGGGATGCGTGGGGTGATAGAATAGGACATTACATGTTTGTATTTTGGTAAGTAGGAGTGGCATTGTCTTTGCTGTTGGCTGTCAGGCAGGTGTGACGCTGTTTCCCCCGTTTGCAGCCATCACACTGGGAAAGAGCAGTGTTACAAATGAGCCATCCTTCCAGGAGCTCTGCCTAATCCTCCATGGGCCAAGCAGCATGAGCCACACACCCCTTTCTGGTTGGGGCCACCTCTTCCCGGCTGCCGCTGGCCTGTGGCCCACACTTCCTCCCCCACATCCCCACAGAGGTTTTTGGTGTTCACCTCTCCCTCCTCCCAGTGAATTTTCAGCCAAAGGCCACGTCTGAAAGTTGACTGCGTGGTGTGTTGCGTCAGTGCCTGCACAGCTCATGATTCAGCAGTTGTACAAGTTTCATACCTGTTAGGGACACGCCAGAAATCACAAATGTTCTTAAGCCAGTAACAGCAAAAGGAACTGGGAGTTTCCACTCAGCTGAAGACAACAATGTCTGCAGTAGATTTTCTTGCAAATTGGTTTCATTTCATTGCCAAGAGATGAGAGCAGGAAAAGGATGCCAAGGGATGAGAGCAGGAAAACCAGCATCTGGATTTCTAGAGCCCAGAAAGCCTGAGATCTTAAAGAGAACAAGTGACACATTACTCTGCACTGAAGCCTGTTTAAAGGGAACAGAACTCCTCCTGGAAGCAAGGCCGTGAAACCATTAAGTATTTTAGGAAAATCCCAGGCTGTGAGATCAATTAAAAGAAAATGCTCCTGAGGTGCATGGGAGCAAAATGCAAACATCTCTGCAGGCATCAGCTTGAAAATATCATTATTCAAACAAGCGTTGGCACAGAAGCAGTTGCCGTGGCGTGCGAGCTGCACGTCCTGGTGCCAGACCCCAGGCAGAAGGGCTGCCCTGCTGCTGATGGAGTGGTGGGTAACCCAAGAAGGGGCATCTCCTGGTATCCCGCAATGCCTCCCGCCAGCTCTGTCTGCCAGAGAGCCAGGAACATGTGCCAGCAATGGCAAGATTGCTTCTCACTTAGTGTAGCAGAGACTGGGACGCAGCCTTATTCGTTTCATTCAACTGTTGGCTCAAATGAGTTGAGCTGGCAAGGAGAGCTGTGACAGCAAATGCTTGTGTTGCGAGCACAGGAAGCCTTGTTCCCTGCCTTCCTCCTACTTGTTTGCCACCCCCTGCTCTGTGCAGGGATTTTAAGATCAATGCAATTTAGGCGTGAGGGGGAAGGGAACGATTGAACAATTGAGGGCTGGCAATAGAGTAGCTGGTCTTTGCTCAGGGATTGTTGTTGTGATGTAGCCAAGATAGCAGTGATTGGTGTGCAGTTGTCTGGGAAGAAGGGAGTAGTTAAGGTGCAGTTGAAGGAGTGGGAGGGATTGCTGCCTGCTCGGGCCTGTGGGTGATGGCTTATGCTTGGGAAAAGTGGCACCACTGTAAATGGATGGAGAGTGTGGGTGGGGGAGAGAAAGAGGGGGACGGTGAAGAACCAAGCCTGGTCCATCCTGGATTGCCATCCTGCATTAGATTAAAACATTCCAGGCCAAGGCTGATGTTGTTGACCTTCTTGTCAGGCCATTCTTTCTTCTGCTTTTCCCCTTCCAAAGCAAAATTTTCTGGCAGCATGCGTTTAACAGTGTGTGTTGCAGGCAGAGATGGGGATCCCCTTGAACTGTGAACTGTTGTAGGCATGGGAATCCTCTCTAAATAGCCTTGAAGTCATTTTCCCAACATGCTTGGATTGTAAGTGTGTGCCAGATCCCCATAAGGGCTGCTTGGCTGTGATCAGACAGAAGGCTTAATGACAGGAGATGCAAATGATTGCTGTGGTTGCTGGTTGAAGATGATCTGTGCAGAAGTGGGAGACTGAGTTGTCACGGAGATTCTCTGCGTTAGGCTGGTGTGAGGTGGGGGTCTGAGTGGGACTAGGGTGGGGGCATTCAGCCTGTGCTGTGCCCTAATGCATCCGGGGGTGACACATCGGCTCAGCTGAGCATGGGGGACAAAATGTATGCGCATGGCTTGAGCAGGACTCCGAGCTCTGCCAGTGTTTGGTGTGGCTTTGAAAAAATTGCATTTGATAAATAATTTTAAGCATAAATTGAGTGCAAGAGGGAAGGATGGTGCTCTTAGCACTGCTTGTGTTTTCCTACCAACTCCCGTGGTGCATAACCACCAGATTACCTCCCTCTCCCCATGTCCATGCACCAGTACACTCTGCTATGTGCAGTGTTTGATAGTAAAGTGTTTCACTGCTTGGTTTGGGCTTCTGCCTGGAAAAAAAATACGTACCTGGCACCCACCCAAGAGCTATTTATAGCAGGAGTTCCTAGAAGAAAGTGTTACAACTTCAGAAAACAAGGAATCGCAAATAATCCTGTAGAGAGCAGCAAATTAACCCCCCACCACACACACCCGTAGCCCAAAATCCTAGTGAGAATCGGTACCAAGTGACTTAATGAAGGAAACACCACCAAGAATCGACAAGGAGAACTTAGGAGCCCTGCACAAAATGCCATGTCACAAGCAACAGCCCATGCAAAAGATTATGTGAGCTTTTTGTCCTTCTGACAAATCCTGTGGAAACAAACCCCGAGGACACGAAGTCTCGATTCTCCAGCAAGATGGCACAGGTCTTTGAAGACGCCTCTGCTATGTAAATGGCGATCTGTGCTTCAGATTCTTCCAGTCCTCAAACCTTTCTTGGTTTTGCTGCACATCTTAAAAACCAGGATCTACTAAAGAAGATAATACCTCTCTAGTTTGACCTCTGAAATGGGTACCTGTACAGCTCTTGGAGTGGTTGTTCCAATCCGGTAGATGCAATTTTTGCATCAAATGTTGTTTCCCCTTTCATAACTCAGAGACAGCAGTTGTTTCTCTTGCCTTGTCAGGAGCTGGTGGGCAGAGGTCTGCAGGGAAATCCAGACTTTATTTTTCACTCTGCTTGGCTGGCTATTGCAACAGGGTAACCTTGACCCTTCCTGGGCTAAGGGAGGGGGTGTAATTGAGCCTTGTACCCAAATGCATAAAAACAACAGTAACAAAACCCCAACCAAAACCCCAAACCAGACATGACCTAACTTCTATGTGGAGCAGAGAGTCCTGTCCAGTATATCATACTGCCTCCTTCCCAGCACGTCTCTGTAAACACCATTTATGTTGTGTGTTTATACAATCCATACGCTCCTTGCATTCTGTGATACCTTCAATTGTTCCACCCGCTGGACTAGTTGTAACAGGCACTCAATTATGGGGGTTTTGTTGCTTGCTTACTTTATATGCTGGCAATTTCCTGGTTTACATGTCCAGAGAGGTTTTGTAGTCTTTAATTTAAAATTATTCATAGATTTTATTGAGCATTAGTTAACTTTGTAAAGCACCTTAACGGGCAGTATCTTTTTAATTGTATATGGCAAAACCTATAGAAACAAAGGAAAATTGACCCAATTAGTTATAGCTGGTTTACAAAGAGCCCTTGAGGTAACTGATCATCACTTTCCCTTTTTATTGTACTTCACACATTTCTCAACTCCTGTCAATTCAGATCACATCTAACCTCTCTTTCCTGAAGCAGCCTCCGCATGCAGTGTGGCTGCCCCTTCTCCCTCCAGCACTGAGCCAAAACCGAACATCTTGTCAGTTATTTTAGGCAGCAGGAAGAAGACTGACATAGTCTTGTGGAGTTTTCTTTTCCTGCTGCTTACTGGAAATGTGCAAAATGCTGTTTTTCTGAATGCTGCTGCATACTGCAAGACTTTGCACTCATGGATCCAAATGCTTGGCATGCAGTACCTTGCCCTAAAATGATTTTCCTGCGTTCTTCTCGAGGCTACAGACCTGATGCTTGCTCTCACTGCCATCTTGTTTCTCTGCTTTTCTTTTTCTCTCTGTCACAGGCAAACAAACTGCAAAATAAGAGAGAAATTCTTCTTTGCCAGAAGCCTGGGTGGATGCCTTTCCCAATGCAGCAGTGTGTGCCTGTGTTTCAACTGGAGGCTGCTGTTGTCACAGCACTGTCTCATCATAAAGGTCAACTATTTCCTACAATCATCTTAAAAAAACTTCCAATCCTGTTGAACTTGTAATGCTACCACATCTATTGTGGAAATGACCAAGAAGCATTTGCTACAACTCTACCATGGCTAAATGACCCTGTACTGGTTAATGTATCTCCTTTATGCAGCAAAAGCTGCCATAAGCATTGAGATAATCTACGCCCTTCTCAAGGTATCCATCCAATGCTGTCTGGCACATCAGTGAAGTGTGAGATACAGCTCTGGTTTGTGTAGTTGGAATATGTTTGAGTATCAGCTACACCACATCCTGGACGCAGCATTAATTAAACAGAATGGCCCTGCTTCAGGCCCCAATGGACAAGCATCCACATGGCAACTGTGAACCTTGTAGGCAGCAAGAGATTAAGGAATTAATTGGCAGGGTTAATCTTTATGTCAGGGTTGGAAATGAATTGTTAATTTGTTTGGATGAGTGTAAAGTCCTCTCCCAGTGATGGCAGGTGGGATCACATGAGAAAAAGCCTGCGAAGCTGCCCTTCCTGTGGACCTTTCTATTTAACACCTCCTGCAAACAGAACTCTCAAATTCTTTGCCCCCGATGTACGAGAATCCTGCATGGGGTCGGAGGAGCAGGTTGTGCTGCTTGCGCGTAAGCTCATGTCCTTGCAGATGACAGCACAGCTGCTCTGGGCCACGAGATGGGAGAGGGACTGGCTGCAGCTTGTGAGGGCTCCTTCGTGTTACAGCTTTTCTTTCTGATCTTGCTCCCTTGTGTTAAGCAGATCTGATTGATTGCTGCATTGCAGATACAGGATCAGGTCAACCTGCTCTAGGATCTCAGCGTGAGGGAGAGATGTGCTGACACCGAAATGCTGCTGTTGGGGCAAGTGGTACCAGCCTTGCACGCAGCATGCAAAACTTGATAGGTCTGTATGGACACTAAACCCTGTCAGACACTTCTCTCCTCCTCCAGGACACCGTAGCATGAGAATCTGTCGGATCAGTTAATGCTTTTCCTTTTCTGCTATCATTTTACACTCAGGACAGCAGAGTATTTTTCATTTTAGTATCCTTCTAATCTGTTAAGGCTAATGCATTGGTCACATCACATTAAGACACAGGAGAAAAGCACTTCAGGGCTTAAATTATTTGAATGAAAATTAACTTTTTGTCACTTGTGCTGTCTTTTGTGCATTGATTAATCTAATTAGTTCAGCAATAAGAATCACTTTCTCCTCATGCTGTGGTCTGATATGTTGTGACTGACACAGCCTGATTCTAGACATGACATCACATAGGACTGGCCTATACAGAAACCTGGGATCTTTCTGGGTATGCAACAATCTTGTTTAAGACCTTGCAGTCAAAGTATTACCCTGTTGCCCATGCTTCAATTCCCACCATCAGCCCTTACACCGACTCTTTCATTTTCCCTGAAGCAGGGCTGACGAAAGTGTGTGTTCGTGTTGGCCAAAACCAAGGTACTGCTGTTCACAATACACCGGCACTGCCAGGTCTGACCTGAAGATGTGTACGACAGAAGGTCAGGTCGCAATTACAGTCTGATCTGCTGAAGTTAATTTGTAAGAAGTTGCTATTATACAAGATATGCTGCTCATTTTTGGAAAAGCCTTTGCATGTGGATATAAATATCATACAACTGGGTACTGAAACACAGGTACAATCAATCACCTTCTGTTGGTGTCTGTGACTGTCATTGGCAAGCCACCTCTCTCTGTGCTCAATGCCTAATTTATGGGAAGGCTGATGCTGTTCCAAGGCGCTGTAAAATAATGAGAGTTTTTCATAGCCAAAAATATTTGGCTGTGTTTAGCCTACATATCTGCATCCTGTCTGCACACATTGTGTGTCACGATGTCTGATACCAAGTCCTGCTAGTAAAAGGAGTTGGGGGCGAGTGGTTGGTTTTGGTGTTCAGGTTAAAACACCTCCAAGAGGAGTGCTCGCTGCCATGTGTGTGTCCTCTGCTCGACACCAACCCCTTCTGCTTTCCATACCTTCCCCATTTCCCCACTCATCCAGCTTCCAGCCCACAACCACCACACCAAGGCTGCCTACCATTTTTACCTCTATTCTCCTTCTGTTTAATAAGACCAGAAATGTCTTTATGCTGCTCTCCCCATCTGTGTGAGCCTACAGAGACTTCCATCTGAGTCTTATGCTACAAGCAAAGACTCAAGGAGCAGTTTTGCTGGAGAGGGAAGGGAAGGGAAGGGCAAGGGTGTCCAGAGAGGTCTGGGACACTGAGTAGAGCTAGAAGCAAAGCAGAAGGGCTGGTCTGATGTTTGGGTGATGCTTTTTGTTAGGCTGTCACAGTTACTGAGTGCTAAGTGAAAATATGCCAGATGTGCTACTTGCTTAGGTATCCTTAATCTGACCACAGTCACTTGTTATTTGAGACCACAGATAATAATCTCTGCCATCAATTGACACAGCAAATATCTTGTGCATTTGTACAAAAATGTTTTGGGCTGCTCTGCATTCTTCAGATTATTTGAGGCAATCTATTTGTAGGTGTCTGTCAAGCACCAGCACTTGCTCCTACTTTCACTCGCATTTCATGTTCTCCTCACCCTACGGGCAGCCAGATGGTTGAATGTAAGCCAAAACTAAGAAGGATTTCCTCTTTTCTTTTGAAGGGATGGGTGTTCAGAGATTTATCAGTAATACAGTTGTACTTAATCAGATAAGAGTCTGTCCTGTGTAACTAAGAAGGCCCACAGCATGTTGCTGGCATAAGCAGCTACTCTGGTGAAGTCCCACTTGAGTTGCCATTTTGCATTCCACATAAAACTGTGCTTTATGTTTTTCTGACTTACTAGTTGTCCTAAAATGCCAATAATGTGGTGATGTTCTAGTACAGCTTTTGTGTACTATCATTTCATATTAATTGTTTAGAAATTATGACCACTACATAATTTGGAATAAGACTGTCACCCTGTCTATGCCTTATATAAAATTTTAATATTAAAAGTGACTGGGTTCCTCATAGACCCAATTAGCTCTTTAGAGAATCTTTGTGCAGCAGCCTGTACTATCACTATTGATGTTAACATATTATATAATCAGCTTTAGAAAATGCAGCAGTCTGAAAGCTGGCTTCTGTGTCCCTGTTCAATACCCTAAGGAGAGTACTGAAAATCAGCGGAATTTTACTAAAAGGTAGGCATTTTTGGGGGTTTTGGGGGGAGTAGTAGAGCAATCGATTATCTTCAAATCAACTTTGTCTGAAAACTGTGGTCTCCAAACACTTCTTTATTGATATATAGTAGAGATTTTACAAAATGGCTTAGATGTTCTCTTTTGCTGCTCAAATTGGGTGGTGAAGTAACAGAACATGCTATTTTGGTAGTTTGGAACATGCTCCAGGAGTTGATTAAATGATGTCTTTTACTCTGTATGTGAACTGTGCGTTTCCATGCAAGCATCAGAATTATCAGAGCTGCAAACACAAGCCTGCACTATCTATCATCTGCTCTATCCCTGTATGACAGAGCACATTGTTTACTACCCGTTTAAACACTAAACAAATTTGAATAGATAATTACATTTGTCAACAGAAATAGTCCCCTATAAAACTTAACAGTGGATGAAGTGGAATTGCTACTGTGAACTTAGTGATAGGATATTTTAGGATCATTAGTAAGACACCTTTTAGAAATCTAAGCCCAGAACTTGAGGTTTTGCCCTTTCCTTTCTGCGAGTCATGACCCCTTCTGCACGCTCCAGTGCTTGAACACATGATCCTGAACAGCAGCTTCGCCTGGATTTTCCAAGGAGAGGTTTGCTGTCTTCCCTCGAAGTGGAAACAGGAAGAAGAAATCAACTGTTCTGTCGTTCCTCAAATCTTTGGGAGGCAGGACCCTGTCAGAGACTTCATCTCATTTACGGCTTAGGTGAGCTATGTGGTAGATAAAATTTGTCATCTCTTTCCCCATGGTAAGAGGTACTCTGTTTTACTCATTCTGTGCTATGGTTATAAGGTTGTTCCGATGTATTTAGATCAATGAACTACACAGTAAAGATAATCTTGTCTAAAGGAAACACAGTAAAATATCCTGTAAGATTAATACCCGAGATGAGAAGCCAATTAGAGCACACATCCTGCCACTTCAATCATTATGGGCAAGATACCTGCAATTAAGTCCTCTATATTACATAATAACTATAGGTGGGAGCAGGCCATGTTTAATAAATTTGTTCTAATTCTTGGTTATGGTTAGTTGAGGGAACTAAAGCAGTGACAGATGAAGACAAAGTTCCCAGATCAGAAAAGAATTAGGCAATCTGCATGTGTTCAAAGTTGACAGAATACGGCTATTTCTTGGCATTGCAGCCATTTGTCTTAAGAGACACCAAAACACAGATGAACAGCATGTGCTGGTTTTGGCTGGGATAGAGTTAATTTTCTGTCTAGTAGCTGGTATAGTGTCATGTTCTGGGTTCAGTATGAGAAGAATCTTGGTAACACACTGATGTTTTCAGTTGTTGCTAAGTAGTGTTTGTACTAAGTCAAGGATTTTTCAGCTTCTCATGCCCAGCCAGCAAGAAGGCTGGAGGGGCACAAGAAGTTGGGAGGGGACACAGCCAGGACAGCTGACTCAAACTGGCCAAAGAGATATTCCATACCATGGGACATCATGTCTAGTATATAAATGCGGGGAGTTGGCTGGGGGGACTCACTGCTTGGGAACAGACTGGGCATCTGTTGGTGAGCAACTGCATTGTGCATCACTTGTTTTGGATATTCCAATTCTTTTAATATTATTGTCATCTTATTATTGTTATAATCATTATTAGTTTCTTCCTTTCTGTTCTACTGAACTGTTCTTATCTCAATCCAAGAATTATACTTTTTTTTTTCTTCCCAATTCTCTCCCACATCCCACTGGGTGGGAGGAAGTGAGTGAGCAGCTGCGTGGTGCTTAGTTACCAGCTGGGGTTAAACCACAACACAGTACTACGTAGGTTTGACACTTTTATTAACAAAGAACCCATGGGGCTCATTCATTAGTACAAAATACAATCATGTTTCTGTATGTTAAACAGCATTTTTTTTTATTTCATCTCTTTTAAACTGTTTCACAGTTATCAAAACAAAGCCCCTGCATATTGAACTTATTATTGTGCAAACAGTCATCATTTTAAGGATCAATTTCTGCACTATGCCAAGTGTCAGAGAGCAGAATTTAATCTTGTTTTCACCCTTCCTCTGAAGGGCCATGGGTGCTTCCTAAGAAACACATTCTAGTTGTCTTTTTTTGCAGCAAACAATCTAAGGCCACAGTTTATCTGCAAATAATAAAACAACTCAAAGATTTTTTTTGGGGGGGGGGGAAGCACATCTTTACCCTTCATGCTCGTTTGCTTGACCATGTTTACACCAGGTAGCACACATCACCTATTAGGTATTACAGTCCAAAAAAGCACCTAATGTTCTTTAAGCTAATATTCTGCATTATTAACATGCAAGTTAATACACAGCCACATTACTTTTCAAGTAACTATAATGGTATCTGTTTTGAGGAAAATACGCTTGTTCCCTTTCCAGGTGACATGAATGAAAATCCTGCATTGATTGTATGGGCACACCCTCACTTAAATAAAAAGGCATGAGAGCTACATCTTGAGACTCAAGATAAATACTAATTTTTAGAATGTCCTTTCTAAAACATGCACTCAAATTTTGGTTAAAGCTGCATTTGCTATAGAAGACAATACTTAAAGTTGCAAATGAAAAAAATAACTGCAGTTTGGAAACATGAATCTCAACCAGTATGTCTCTTACACTGATGTAAAAGTGACTTGAGGTGAAGTGCTAGAAATCAGACAATGTAAGGAAGTCATACTAAAAGAAGACTAAAAATATATATCCGCATATGCCTGTAGAAAAATCCCTGCTTCTTAAATGAAGACAGATTTCATAAAAAACCATTTAAACTTTTTTAAACTGCAGTTATTGATGAAATGATGGAAACTCAATTACTATTCTTAGAGTTATCAGAAAGTACAATGTTTTACCACATGAAGCACCGGGTTTTAAACCCAAACCCTTCTGTAAGACATATGGAGTAGTTCTAGTAGTTCAAAATCCCCTGTAGTTTAAAGACTCGACTGTAAACATGCGTTTTAAGAATGCTGTGTTTCTGTTCCTTTAAGTGATATTGATGGTGGCTTACTTATTCCAATTGATGCTTGTCAGGAAGCAAACATTCTACTTTAAATGAAGGCAGCAGAAGGGCCAAGTAAAATGCTGTGCCTTCACTCTTAGCAGCAACAAACTCCCACTGTTCTAAATGACCTGAGGAAGAAAACATTAAAATATTGCACCAAAACAAAATTAAACAGCAAAAACAAACAAGGAAACACACGAACAAAAAATAGTATGGATAGCAAATGACCAGTGCAGCCCCTGACAATAGATCTCTAGACAAAAATGCAGGAGTAATGAAAAGCTTTGTGCCATTACCAGAGGATTTTGTTCCCCTGATGTCTGCTTTCACATCAGTTATAAGCTATGTCTATTCTGGGTATATTTACACCTCTCCCTACACCTCCTATCTCATTCACTAACCACAGAAACTATTTAGGGTCCCTTTTAGAACCTTGAAGTATACTGGAGCTTTAACAAGACTTCTTTTGGTCTCAAATCAGACCGTAAGTAAATATCCAAAACAGAGGTAGGCTTATAAAGGCTTCTGAATAAATAAGTATTGTCCATTTTGCTAAGTATACCTGCTGTTGGCAAAAGGATTCTCCCTTGCCATGCTTCCCCTTATCATGCTATCCATAGGCTTAAGATGCAGAAAAAGAACTCACAGTAGAAGAGGCTAGAATAATTCCCTTAAGAAATCCCTTGAAAGAAAGCATAGTGCATAAGCTCTTATCAAAGTTCAATTTTCTTTTACATACTTGTCTTTCATTCAGTAAATGGTTGCCTTCATAATATTGCGTAATAGCTATTCTGTCATCCATGATGTCTTTAGAATCATTATGAATGATGAAATAGTACCACTTGGCAGTTGTTAGAAGGGCAGGTTCTCATGGAATACAAAGTTAAGCTAGAGTGAAGACCTCACTCCACATTTTAGTAGTGTTCCTTTCTTGGATGCAGTCAGTGCAAAACTGAAGCCCCTTGAACACTGGAATCTTTTGGAAATGTTTTCTTACCCCACATTCTGTTCTACTACGCAAGTTCTACTACAGAAGTTCTCAACACCAACATCATTATGTAAATTCTTCCAGAGTGTTCCAAACAAAATATAAGTTATCTTCAGAAGATCCTTACATCTCCTCCTTGTACTTTATGTAGTATATCCACTTTTTTGAAAGCATTCAGTATTTTCAGGTACTTCTCAAGTATCCCAAACATAGCTGCTCCCACAATATCCTCTGTGCAGACTAATCCAGCAGATTCTCTTCCATCACCAAACATGCTCATACCTCCTCCATTTTCCTTTGCCTTTCTTGTATACAAACTTAAGTTTTGAAAAAGAAAACTGTTTCCTTTTTAGCTGCACTACCAGCTCAAGCAGCAGAAAGATTAAGACATTCATCACAATGATGCTCATTACAAATCCTCTTCAGAGCATGAATGAAACAGGCTGAATTTCTTCTACATCAGTTGGATGTGGATCAATCTACAGAGAGAAGAAAGGCAACAATTACTGCCTATAATTCTTGCATTTCTGTATGTGGGGCTTTTTTTGCCCTTTGACAATAAAAACACCACCTGCTGTTTATTTTTTTACCTCTGAATAAAGAGGTGGAGGCTGAAACCGGAACTCTTGTATGTAAGCAAAGACAGGACAACACAATTGTTCCTCACAGTCAATTGGTGGTGGATAAGCAGGAACATGTCTGGAGAACTCTTCCTCAGACACTACATCAGCATAATTTGGTGGTGCTGAAACACAAGAGATGCTATGTCAAATTTCAAACTATTCACTCACAGCCAAGACAACATATGCATTACAGTATCCAAGACCATGAAGACTGTATTAAACATTGCACTATTATCAAATTGAATGAAGTGCACTATAGTCATAAATACTGTAACTAGAATTATGTTTTTATTAAGCTTAGGTGATTCAGCAGGAACACTACAGATTCTTTTAGGGCTACTCCAGCAACATGCCTGTGTTGTATCATGGTATATTTAGTAATGATTAACTTTAAGGTGTCTACCTCCAAAGTAGAATTCCCACTATCGGAAGTCAGTTATTACAAGATTCAATTGAAAGTAATCAGATAGGGGTAAAGAGAGACTTAAAAAAGGCTGGAGCTAGGGTATCCTCACCAGTCCTTTTGGATCTTGACTTAAGATTTATGTGCGTCACTTCTCATGAGTCATACTTTAATGGCCTACATCCCTAGTAGTGCCCTTAAAACTGCCACAACTATCCTTCTGTTGTAGGCAGTACTATGCTGTATTATAAAGAGTGCAATATGTATTACCTTCAGGGTGTTCTGGCATGGTCAATGCCAGCCAACTCATATCCATACTAAACTGGCTGGTAATGCTGGAGTTTCTGCTTGAAAATCCAATACATGGAATGGTGCCAATCACCAGAGGCATTTCAATCATCAATTTCTTAGCACCAGGAATATGGATATACACCTGTGTGACAAGCCCCAAATAAAAAAAAAAGACATCATCAGACCCCACTGAATTGCTGCTCCTAGAAGCTACCCTACTCCCTATACCGCAGATTTTATGTTTAAAAGTTAGGAATTTTCTCATCCCAGGTATGTTTAGCTAATACTCTGGTAGCTTTCATTATTTTTCAGCTACTTCCTTCTTTCTGTACCTTGTCCCTAGATGGCATTAAAAAATGCACAACAGGTTGACAAAAATAATTATGCACTTGACTTTCAGTCCTATCTTCCCATTTCTGAGAAGAATGACTAGAAGAACCCATTCAGCTTCAACTACTTTCCCCTGATAACCTCTGCAGGTCTAAAACTACACTGCTTCTTCCTCAGAAATGTTTTTCCATTTTCCCCGTTATTCCCATCTTCCTATTTCAGAGTCTCCCCGTGATCTTCAGTCTCTCACCTATATGGTATATGATATTTGTTTATATTTGCTGTTGTTCCCAAATTCAAAATCTAATAGCTGCTCAGTAGAGAAAATTATTCTGTTCCTAACTCAATGTAATATTCAAGAGTATGTACATTTGTAATAAAAATCCATACTTACAGCTAATGAATATTCTACTCTAATAATACAGCAGTCAAGTATAGAAGGGGATACAGGTGGGATTTTCAGAGTTTTCCCATTCCAGGTATCTGTACTCCCAGAGGCAATATGGTTTCCTCGGACATTGGCAACCATGTGACGGAAGGTTTTTGTCTTCCCACTGGCCAGGTAAGTTTGTGTTTGGAAAATGGCAGCTTTTGGAACAATCAAACGAGAAGAGCAGTTCTCAATTTCTGCATAGATTGGTATGGCTTCCCCTTAAAGGCAGAAAAAGTTCAGTGAATAATTTGTATTTAGCAACTTTCCTCTGAGAGTATCAAAGCATGTTATGCAGCACGTACATCATCTGTAATGTTATGAGAACAATACTTGTTAGTTTCCTCAAGCTAGTTGGTTGGGGTTTTTTTGTTTGGTTGGTTTTTGTTGTTGTTGTTGTTGTTTTGGGTTTGTTTTTTTTTCTTCTTTTTCCCCAGAGTGGTATCCAGGCAGAATTATAGCCACCTACTACATTTTATGTATAAACAATGATTCATTTTGAAACATTAAGCATAATATGAACAAGCTATAAAAGCTTTATTTGCAAATTACACACCAATCTTCCTTTTGTATAGTACTAACCAAATTTCAAAACATTTTATTTCCTCAATGTATCTAATGTTATCAAGATGACAAAGAAGCTGCTAAAGCTCATTCTTACAGAAGCGTAAACCTACACAAACAGGACATAAAAACCCGATTACATCCCCAATTAAGTATTTTATCCCAAATAAAAGCATTTTGTTATTCTTTACACTCAAATGTACATGGCTTTTCCATATGATTACTGACTAACAGACTTGCTTTCAATTTGTATTCCCAAGGGGGGATAGAGGGGAAAGGCAAGCTGATTTTTGTTAAAGCAAGTTCATATAGATCTCAATTTACTACCTACTAACCGAAAGTATTCCTTCAACTATGAAGTGCTGGCTTCAAAGTGATAAAAAAACCCTATTAGATCTTTAATATTCACATTTTTAAGAGAACTACTCTTACCATTACAGTATCCCTTCCTCTCAATTTTGGCACTGAGAGACACTGGCCCAGAGGTGAAAAACCAACAGCCAACCATCTTCTCCTGACTTCTTAGAACAGGTGTCTATAAAATATAGAGTATTTTTCATTTTATGGCATAAAGCTATCAATCACTTGCAGTTTCATGGTATGCCTATCAGTCACTGCAATCTAGCTCTAAAATCCACTTGATTTCAATCACCGTACTACTCAATGCAACTGGAATTTTGCCACCATGTAAAATGGAACCAGCGTTTGGCTCTCTGAACATATGGCTGTTTTAAAATCCCAGCCTGCATTTAGACCATATCTACTAGGTAACACAGAGACCCATGTGCATTTGAACATATTCCGTCTTCAAAAAGATTGATTTAGAGAATTTTATAGTGACTTTTTAAAGGTCTAGTAAGAGTATTGTGGTAATTATGCCCATGTTACTCAGTGCAGAAGAATGCAGAATTAATTTCATTTGCAAGCGACTAGTAGTTAAGCAAGTAAACTGTTTTTACCTTTGTATCCTTTGTAAGAAAGGATCAACATACACACTGGGCTAAGGTGATGCATCTTCATAACTTGCAAGCCACACAACCCCCCAAAAATGTAGGCTTATGACAAAAACCATCTTAATTATTCATGGAGGACTGTCACATTAGATGACATGTACGCTGTCCGTAAAATTTCCATTAGAATAAACTTACAAGTAGACATGTCAAGGGTCCAAGCCAGGATTCAAGCTACTTAAAATGATTTACTGGGCACTAGTGCTCAGTCAATATAATTATGAAGTCTAAAATTTGTGGTGTTTTACACTTTTTTGCATGGTAGCCTTGGAATCCATTAAGACAGGCACTGCCTACTTTGTGCCCCACAGCCCTCTCCTGTGCAATAACCTGTGGCCTACTCTATCCTTGCTGTATCTGGATATGCTGTCTTCATACTCCTGACATACACTGTTGAATATAAAGACTATATTCTGCTTACAGATCTCACTGCCAAAATACTTCTCCAAGTTCTCTCTAGAGAGAAAGATTAAAATGTAAGCATATAAAGAGGAAAAAAACCCTGCTCAAAACATCTCTTAGCTCCATTCACATCATGATGAAATGTTAAAATTATCCTAGCATTTTAAATAAAATAGAAATTACTCATTCATATTTAAATGAATAACCATTTAGATCCAGTTGCTATCATGAAAGTGCAAGGTATAATTTGATATTATTTTCGTAATATGGGTTGAGATAAAAGAATCCAGCTCATTAGCTTCCATCTTGCCTATTTTCTCATTACTTAATGCCTGATCTTTCTTATTACTCTACAGTATTTCTAGTGATTATTAGAAACTCAATGCTTTAATGTGGCCAAATCTGTCATAAGGAAATAACTGAAAAGATCTCTGAAGCAGCTGCATGCACGCACTTAATGTTAGAAAACGACATGCAAAATGGAAGGATACGTAACATAATGGCCAGAGCATAAATGACAGGCTGGGCATGATTAATACTCTTCTATAATTACTGTTCCTCAACCTACTATTATTGTAGAGTTTAGGACACTGCAGCCCTGTGAATGTAGTTGCTCTGGTAAGAGTAACTACTTTATGCTTCTACATTATTATTATTAAGCCTTATTTATGCATCTGAAGCCTGCATAACTTTTTGGCAAGAGCATCTCTGCCAGCAGGGATGTAATCAATGGTATTAAAAAAAGCCACTCTGTTTGCTATTCACACAACCTAAGATCATCTATTTATAGAGAAAAGCTTAGGGAGCTTATATGCTTTCAAGAAGTCAGAAAATGACACTCCAGAATAACATAGAAATGGTGATGGATGGATGTGAATGCTTCTTGGAAATGATTTTTTTGCAGCTGGCTTTAAAGGGGGGAGGAGGAGTGCAGGATCCTCTTACCAATAAAGCTGGTGAGCTGACGTCGATATGGCTAATGACCTGAAGCTCTGTCTGTACACTTTGATCAGGTGCTGCAGGCCTCTCCAGAGTTGCTTTCACATAGTACTGAATACTGCCATACTTCCCAGTAAAAGAGGTCACCAGAGGCCTGAAACAAGCAGTCATAAAAGCATTACCAGACATTTGTAATTCAGCTCCAAACATGAACGCTTCCGGTATACATCAAAGTTTACCAATTTACAGCTTGTACTTCTAGGGCCTTAGGGAAACTGAAGCAAACAAGGCACGTCTATGTGGCGGTTGATTAAGACAAACATATAAAGCTGACCTATCAGTTTGATATTAAAAAAACCACACAAGTCAAATTACATTAAGTTAATGCCCCACAACAAGCAGTGTCCAGCACAATCCCTTCAGGTTGGATTATTTAACTTACTCTTGAGGGAGTTGAAAGCTGAACGGAAATTCATGTCTTCCATCTAGAAGAATTAAGCTTTCCTCACCTGTAGGATAAAAATGAATAGTATGTTTTAGTTATTCCATAAATAGAAGAACAAAGCAGATGCTTTTATAAATTATTTATATATAACAACACCCAAATGCGAGGTACTAGAAGAAGTTTTTATTGATCCCAGTGTGTTCTAGATTGGAGCCCATGCTTTATTTACGCCGTGATGTGATTTCAATGAAAAAAAATCAAGGAAACATCAAGACCTTGAGTTTCAGTTCAGGACTCTGGCCAATTTCTAATCCAAAATGGCTTCTGGAAAGCATAAAGCAAGTTTCTTTTCTTTTTCAGCAGGACAGCAATTAATCTACTTTTTCAATTAACAATTAAACTAACTTTTGTGCTAAAATGCTGCAATTTAAGGTCAGTATTATGAAATACTATTAATATATGTACTCTTACTGCATTCATAGAGGGCCTACCGTTACACAGTTTTTAAAAGCCTGAATTTCCTTTTCCTACAGATAAACCGGAGATGCGTTTCACCCTTACAGAACAAAATGTCATTTCCCTTTCATTTTTCAATACTGCCATAGTGCTGCGGTGTCCGAGTGACAAAACTGCCAGCTAGACCTACGTAACAAAGAGCTTCCCCTTTTTTCGTAAGCCACTGCAAAAGGAGGCCGACTGCTTCGGCTGTCTTCCACGGGCAGCTTCCCAGATGCTGCTTACAAAGCACAACGAACACGCAGGTGCCCGCTGCAATTCACGGAAGAGCTAACCTCTGCAGGAAACCAGCGCGCAGCATAGGAAACCAAGAGCTGCAGACCTTCTTCCAGCCCTGTTCCGCGTTTTTCAGCCGTTTATACAGAGAACCGAGTGACCACTTGACGAAGCTGTAGCAAGCCTCCCCAGGCATGCCCGTGGAGGCTGTGGCTACGCCGGCGAGAGGTTTCCAGTGCGGGAAGGATGTCCCCGTTGGCCGGGCACCCACCCGGGCCTCACGCCGTTTCTCAGCACCCAGGTCGGATACCGGTTTCTCCCGGGGGAGGGTTTCAACCCTCAGCCTTCCTCCCCTCTGGGAAAAGCAGGGGTGGGCGCCATCCTGCCGGGGAGCGGGGCGGGGGCTTGGTCCCGCAGCCTTACCGCGCCGCCTT